>NW_027469102.1:301445-602890 GCF_051020765.1 Lasioglossum baleicum | reverse complement strand
TTGTGGGATGCGCATGCGCAAATTTTTTGGGATGCGCATGCGCAGGTTTTTTGGGATGCGCATGGCTAGTAGAGCAAAAACACGTGCGAGAGGATGCATCCCGCAGGCTAGTCGAGCAAAAACACGTGCGAGAGGATGCATCCCGCAGGCTAGTCGAGCACAAACACGTGCGAGGTTTTGTGGGATGCGCATGCGCAGGTTTTGTGGGATGCGCATTCGCAGATTTTTTGGGATGCGCATGCGCAGGTTTTTTGGGATGCGCATGGCTAGTCGAGCAAAAACACGTGCGAGAGGATGTATCCCGCAGGCTAGCCGAGCAAAAACACGTGCGAGAGGATGCATCCCGCAGGCTAGTCGAGTAAAAACACATGCGAGGTTTTTTGGGATGCGCATGGCTAGTCGAGCAAAAACACGTGCGAGAGGATGCATCCCGCAGGCTAGTCGAGTAAAAACACGTGCGAGAGGATGCATCCCGCAGGCTAGTCGAGTAAAAACACGTGCGAGGTTTTGTGGGATGCGCATGCGCAGGTTTTGTGGGATGCGCATGCGCAGGTTTCTTGGGATGCGCATGCGCAGGTTTTTTGGGATGCGCATGGCTAGTAGAGCAAAAACACGTGCGAGAGGATGCATCCCGCAGGCTAGTCGAGCAAAAACACGTGCGAGAGGATGCATCCCGCATTCTAGTCGAGCAAAAACACGTGCGAGAGGATGCATCCCGCAGGATAGTCGAGCACAAACACGTGCGAGGTTTTGTGGGATGCGCATGCGCAGGTTTTGTGGGATGCGCATTCGCAGATTTTTTGGGATGCGCATGCGCAGGTTTTTTGGGATGCGCATGGCTAGTCGAGCAAAAACACGTGCGAGAGGATGCATCCCGCAGGCTAGTCGAGTAAAAACACGTGCGAAAGGATGCATCCCGCAGGCTAGTCGAGCACAAACACGTGCGAGGTTTTGTGGGATGCGCATGCGCAGGTTTTGTGGGATGCGCATGCGCAGGTTTTTTGGGATGCGCATGGCTAGTCGAGCAAAAACACGTGTGAGAGGATGTATCCCGCAGGCTAGCCGAGCAAAAACACGTGCGAGAGGATGCATCCCGCAGGCTAGTCGAGCACAAACACGTGCGAGAGGATGCATCCCGCAGGCTAGTCGAGCAAAAACACGTGCGAGAGGATGCATCCCGCAGGTTAGTCGAGCAAAAACACGTGCGAGAGGATGCATCCCGCAGGCTAGTCGAGCACAAACACGTGCGAGAGGATGCATCCCGCAGGCTAGTCGAGCAACAACACGTGCGAGAGGATGCATCCCGCAGGCTAGTCGAGTAAAAACACGTGCGAAAGGATGCATCCCGCAGGTTAGTCGAGCAAAAACACGTGTGAGAGGATGCATCCCGCAGGCTAGTCGAGCACAAACACGTGCGAGAGGATGCATCCCGCAGGCTAGTCGAGCAACAACACGTGCGAGAGGATGCATCCCGCAGGCTAGTCGAGTAAAAACACGTGCGAAAGGATGCATCCCGCAGGCTAGTCGAGCACAAACACGTGCGAGGTTTTGTGGGATGCGCATGCGCAGCTTTTGTGGCATGCGCATGCGCAGATTTTTTGGGATGCGCATGCGCAGGTTTTTTGGGATGCGCATGGCTAGTCGAGCAAAAACACGTGCGAGAGGATGCATCCCGCAGGCTAGTCGAGCAAAAACACGTGCGAGAGGATGCATCCCGCAGGCTAGTCGAGCACAAACACGTGCGAGGCTTTGTGGGATGCGCATGCGCAGGTTTTGTGGGATGCGCATGCGCAAATTGTTTGGGATGCGCATGCGCAGGTTTTTTGGGATGCGCATGGCTAGTAGAGCAAAAACACGTGCGAGAGGATGCATCCCGCAGGCTAGTCGAGTAAAAACACGTGCGAAAGGATGCATCCCGCAGGCTAGTCGAGTAAAAACACGTGCGAGGTTTTGTGGGATGCGCATACGCAGGTTTTGTGGGATGCGCATGCGCAGGTTTTTTGGGATGCGCATGCGCAGGTTTTTTGGGATGCGCATGCGCAGGTTTATTGGGATGCGCATGGCTAGTCGAGCAAAAACACGTGCGAGAGGATGCATCCCGCAGGCTAGTCGAGCAAAAACACGTGCGAGAGGATGCATCCCGCAGGCTAGTCGAGTAAAAACACGTGCGAAAGGATGCATCCCGCAGGCTAGTCGAGCACAAACACGTGCGAGGTTTTGTGGGATGCGCATGCGCAGGTTTTGTGGGATGCGCATGCGCAAATTTTTTGGGATGCGCATGCGCAGGTTTTTTGGGATGCGCATGGCTAGTAGAGCAAAAACACGTGCGAGAGGATGCATCCCGCAGGCTAGTCGAGCAAAAACACGTGCGAGAGGATGCATCCCGCAGGCTAGTCGAGCACAAACACGTGCGAGGTTTTGTGGGATGCGCATGCGCAGGTTTTGTGGGATGCGCATTCGCAGATTTTTTGGGATGCGCATGCGCAGGTTTTTTGGGATGCGCATGGCTAGTCGAGCAAAAACACGTGCGAGAGGATGTATCCCGCAGGCTAGCCGAGCAAAAACACGTGCGAGAGGATGCATCCCGCAGGCTAGTCGAGTAAAAACACATGCGAGGTTTTTTGGGATGCGCATGGCTAGTCGAGCAAAAACACGTGCGAGAGGATGCATCCCGCAGGCTAGTCGAGTAAAAACACGTGCGAGAGGATGCATCCCGCAGGCTAGTCGAGTAAAAACACGTGCGAGGTTTTGTGGGATGCGCATGCGCAGGTTTTGTGGGATGCGCATGCGCAGGTTTTTTGGGATGCGCATGCGCAGGTTTTTTGGGATGCGCATGGCTAGTAGAGCAAAAACACGTGCGAGAGGATGCATCCCGCAGGCTAGTCGAGCAAAAACACGTGCGAGAGGATGCATCCCGCATTCTAGTCGAGCAAAAACACGTGCGAGAGGATGCATCCCGCAGGATAGTCGAGCACAAACACGTGCGAGGTTTTGTGGGATGCGCATGCGCAGGTTTTGTGGGATGCGCATTCGCAGATTTTTTGGGATGCGCATGCGCAGGTTTTTTGGGATGCGCATGGCTAGTCGAGCAAAAACACGTGCGAGAGGATGCATCCCGCAGGCTAGTCGAGTAAAAACACGTGCGAAAGGATGCATCCCGCAGGCTAGTCGAGCACAAACACGTGCGAGGTTTTGTGGGATGCGCATGCGCAGGTTTTGTGGGATGCGCATGCGCAGGTTTTTTGGGATGCGCATGGCTAGTCGAGCAAAAACACGTGTGAGAGGATGTATCCCGCAGGCTAGCCGAGCAAAAACACGTGCGAGAGGATGCATCCCGCAGGCTAGTCGAGCACAAACACGTGCGAGAGGATGCATCCCGCAGGCTAGTCGAGCAAAAACACGTGCGAGAGGATGCATCCCGCAGGTTAGTCGAGCAAAAACACGTGCGAGAGGATGCATCCCGCAGGCTAGTCGAGCACAAACACGTGCGAGAGGATGCATCCCGCAGGCTAGTCGAGCAACAACACGTGCGAGAGGATGCATCCCGCAGGCTAGTCGAGTAAAAACACGTGCGAAAGGATGCATCCCGCAGGTTAGTCGAGCAAAAACACGTGTGAGAGGATGCATCCCGCAGGCTAGTCGAGCACAAACACGTGCGAGAGGATGCATCCCGCAGGCTAGTCGAGCAACAACACGTGCGAGAGGATGCATCCCGCAGGCTAGTCGAGTAAAAACACGTGCGAAAGGATGCATCCCGCAGGCTAGTCGAGCACAAACACGTGCGAGGTTTTGTGGGATGCGCATGCGCAGCTTTTGTGGCATGCGCATGCGCAGATTTTTTGGGATGCGCATGCGCAGGTTTTTTGGGATGCGCATGGCTAGTCGAGCAAAAACACGTGCGAGAGGATGCATCCCGCAGGCTAGTCGAGCAAAAACACGTGCGAGAGGATGCATCCCGCAGGCTAGTCGAGCACAAACACTTGCGAGGCTTTGTGGGATGCGCATGCGCAGGTTTTGTGGGATGCGCATGCGCAAATTGTTTGGGATGCGCATGCGCAGGTTTTTTGGGATGCGCATGGCTAGTAGAGCAAAAACACGTGCGAGAGGATGCATCCCGCAGGCTAGTCGAGTAAAAACACGTGCGAAAGGATGCATCCCGCAGGCTAGTCGAGCACAAACACGTGCGAGGTTTTGTGGGATGCGCATGCGCAGGTTTTGTGGGATGCGCATGCGCAGGTTTTTTGGGATGCGCATGGCTAGTCGAGCAAAAACACGTGCGAGAGGATGTATCCCGCAGGCTAGCCGAGCAAAAACACGTGCGAGAGGATGCATCCCGCAGGCTAGTCGAGTAAAAACACGTGCGAGAGGATGCATCCCGCAGGCTAGTCGAGTAAAAACACGTGCGAGGTTTTGTGGGATGCGCATACGCAGGTTTTGTGGGATGCGCATGCGCAGGTTTTTTGGGATGCGCATGCGCAGGTTTATTGGGATGCGCATGGCTAGTCGAGCAAAAACACGTGCGAGAGGATGCATCCCGCAGGGTAGTCGAGTAAAAACACGTGCGAGAGGATGCATCCCGCAGGCTAGTCGAGTAAAAACACGTGCGAGAGGATGCATCCCGCAGGCTAGTCGAGCAAAAACACGTGCGAGAGGATGCATCCCGCAGGCTAGTCGAGCAAAAACACGTGCGAGAGGATGCATCCCGCAGGCTAGTCGAGTAAAAACACGTGCGAGAGGATGCATCCCGCAGGCTAGTCGAGCACAAACACGTGCGAGAGGATGCATCCCGCAGGCTAGTCGAGCAAAAACACGTGCGAGAGGATGCATCCCGCAGGCTAGTCGAGTAAAAACACGTGCAAAAGGATGCATCCCGCAGGCTAGTCGAGCACAAACACGTGCGAGGTTTTGTGGGATGCGCATGCGCAGGTTTTGTGGGATGCGCATGCGCAGATTTTTTGGGATGCGCATGCGCAGGTTTTTTGGGATGCGCATGGCTAGTCGAGCAAAAACACGTGCGAGAGGATGCATCCCGCAGGCTAGTCGAGTAAAAACACGTGCGAGGTTTTGTGGGATGCGCATGCGCAGGTTTTGTGGGATGCGCATGCGCAGGTTTTTTGGGATGCGCATGCCTAGTCGAGCAAAAACACGTGCGAGAGGATGCATCCCGTAGGCTAGTCGAGCAAAATCACGTGCGAGAGGATGCATCCCGCAGGCTAGTCGAGCAAAAACACATGCGAGAGGATGCATCCCGCAGGCTAGTCGAGTAAAAACACGTGCGAGAGGATGCATCCCGCAGGTTAGTCGAGCACAAACACGTGCGAGGTTTTGTGGGATGCGCATGCGCAGGTTTTGTGGGATGCGCATGCGCAGGTTTTTTGGGATGCGCATGCGCAGGTTTTTTGGGATGCGCATGGCTAGTCGAGCAAAAACACGTGCGAGAGGATGCATCCCGCAGGCTAGCCGAGCAAAAACACGTGCGAGAGGATGCATCCCGCAGGCTAGTCGAGTAAAAACACGTGCGAAAGGATGCATCCCGCAGGCTAGTCGAGCACAAACACGTGCGAGGTTTTGTGGGATGCGCATGCGCAGGTTTTGTGGGATGCGCATGCGCAGGTTTTTTGGGATGCGCATGGCTAGTCGAGCAAAAACACGTGCGAGAGGATGTATCCCGCAGGCTAGCCGAGCAAAAACACGTGCGAGAGGATGCATCCCGCAGGCTAGTCGAGTAAAAACACGTGCGAGGTTTTTTGGGATGCGCATGGCTAGTCGAGCAAAAACACGTGCGAGAGGATGCATCCCGCAGGCTAGTCGAGTAAAAACACGTGCGAGAGGATGCATCCCGCAGGCTAGTCGAGTAAAAACACGTGCGAGGTTTTGTGGGATGCGCATACGCAGGTTTTGTGGGATGCGCATGCGCAGTTTTTTTGGGATGCGCATGCGCAGGTTTTTTGGGATGCGCATGCGCAGGTTTATTGGGATGCGCATGGCTAGTCGAGCAAAAAGTCGAGTAAAAACACGTGCGAAAGGATGCATCCCGCAGGCTAGTCGAGCACAAACACGTGCGAGGTTTTGTGGGATGCGCATGCGCAGGTTTTGTGGGATGCGCATGCGCAGGTTTTTTGGGATGCGCATGGCTAGTCGAGCAAAAACACGTGCGAGAGGATGTATCCCGCAGGCTAGCCGAGCAAAAACACGTGCGAGAGGATGCATCCCGCAGGCTAGTCGAGTAAAAACACGTGCGAGGTTTTTTGGGATGCGCATGGCTAGTCGAGCAAAAACACGTGCGAGAGGATGCATCCCGCAGGCTAGTCGAGTAAAAACACGTGCGAAAGGATGCATCCCGCAGGCTAGTCGAGCACAAACACGTGCGAGGTTTTGTGGGATGCGCATGCGCAGCTTTTGTGGGATGCGCATGCGCAGATTTTTTGGGATGCGCATGCGCAGGTTTTTTGGGATGCGCATGGCTAGTCGAGCAAAAACACGTGCGAGAGGATGCATCCCGCAGGCTAGTCGAGCAAAAACACGTGCGAGAGGATGCATCCCGCAGGCTAGTCGAGCACAAACACGTGCGAGGTTTTGTGGGATGCGCATGCGCAGGTTTTGTGGGATGCGCATGCGCAGGTTTTTTGGGATGCGCATGGCTAGTCGAGCAAAAACACGTGCGAGAGGATGTATCCCGCAGGCTAGCCGAGCAAAAACACGTGCGAGGTTTTTTGGGATGCGCATGGCTAGTCGAGCAAAAACACGTGCGAGAGGATGCATCCCGCAGGCTAGTCGAGTAAAAACACGTGCGAGAGGATGCATCCCGCAGGCTAGTCGAGTAAAAACACGTGCGAGGTTTTGTGGGATGCGCATACGCAGGTTTTGTGGAATGCGCATGCGCAGGTTTTTTGGGATGCGCATGCGCAGGTTTTTTGGGATGCGCATGCGCAGGTTTATTGGGATGCGCATGGCTAGTCGAGCAAAAACACGTGCGAGAGGATGCATCCCGCAGGGTAGTCGAGTAAAAATACGTGCGAGAGGATGCATCCCGCAGGCTAGTCGAGTAAAAACACGTGCGAGAGGATGCATCCCGCAGGCTAGTCGAGCAAAAACACGTGCGAGAGGATGCATCCCGCAGGCAAGTCGAGTAAAAACACGTGCGAAAGGATGCATCCCGCAGGCTAGTCGAGCACAAACACGTGCGAGGTTTTGTGGGATGCGCATGCGCAGGTTTTGTGGGATGCGCATGCGCAAATTGTTTGGGATGCGCATGCGCAGGTTTTTTGGGATGCGCATGGCTAGTAGAGCAAAAACACGTGCGAGAGGATGCATCCCGCAGGCTAGTCGAGTAAAAACACGTGCGAAAGGATGCATCCCGCAGGCTAGTCGAGCACAAACACGTGCGAGGTTTTGTGGGATGCGCATGCGCAGGTTTTGTGGGATGCGCATGCGCAGGTTTTTTGGGATGCGCATGGCTAGTCGAGCAAAAACACGTGCGAGAGGATGTATCCCGCAGGCTAGCCGAGCAAAAACACGTGCGAGAGGATGCATCCCGCAGGCTAGTCGAGTAAAAACACGTGCGAGGTTTTTTGGGATGCGCATGGCTAGTCGAGCAAAAACACGTGCGAGAGGATGCATCCCGCAGGCTAGTCGAGTAAAAACACGTGCGAGAGGATGCATCCCGCAGGCTAGTCGAGTAAAAACACGTGCGAGGTTTTGTGGGATGCGCATACGCAGGTTTTGTGGGATGCGCATGCGCAGGTTTTTTGGGATGCGCATGCGCAGGTTTTTTGGGATGCGCATGCGCAGGTTTATTGGGATGCGCATGGCTAGTCGAGCAAAAACACGTGCGAGAGGATGCATCCCGCAGGGTAGTCGAGTAAAAACACGTGCGAGAGGATGCATCCCGCAGGCTAGTCGAGTAAAAACACGTGCGAGAGGATGCATCCCGCAGGCTAGTCGAGCAAAAACACGTGCGAGAGGATGCATCCCGCAGGCTAGTCGAGCAAAAACACGTGCGAGAGGATGCATCCCGCAGGCTAGTCGAGTAAAAACACGTGCGAGAGGATGTATCCCGCAGGCTAGTCGAGCACAAACACGTGCGAGAGGATGCATCCCGCAGGCTAGTCGAGCAAAAACACGTGCGAGAGGATGCATCCCGCAGGCTAGTCGAGTAAAAACACGTGCAAAAGGATGCATCCCGCAGGCTAGTCGAGCACAAACACGTGCGAGGTTTTGTGGGATGCGCATGCGCAGGTTTTGTGGGATGCGCATGCGCAGGTTTTGTGGGATGCGCATGCGCAGATTTTTTGGGATGCGCATGCGCAGGTTTTTTGGGATGCGCGTGGCTAGTCGAGCAAAAACACGTGCGAGAGGATGCATCCCGCAGGCTAGTCGAGTAAAAACACGTGCGAGGTTTTGTGGGATGCGCATGCGCAGGTTTTGTGGGATGCGCATGCGCAGGTTTTTTGGGATGCGCATGCCTAGTCGAGCAAAAACACGTGCGAGAGGATGCATCCCGTAGGCTAGTCGAGCAAAATCACGTGCGAGAGGATGCATCCCGCAGGCTAGTCGAGCAAAAACACATGCGAGAGGATGCATCCCGCAGGCTAGTCGAGTAAAAACACGTGCGAGAGGATGCATCCCGCAGGCTAGTCGAGCACAAACACGTGCGAGGTTTTGTGGGATGCGCATACGCAGGTTTTGTGGGATGCGCATGCGCAGGTTTTTTGGGATGCGCATGCGCAGGTTTTTTGGGATGCGCATGGCTAGTCGAGCAAAAACACGTGCGAGAGGATGCATCCCGCAGGGTAGTCGAGTAAAAACACGTGCGAGAGGATGCATCCCGCAGGCTAGTCGAGTAACAACACGTGCGAGAGGATGCATCCCGCAGGCTAGTCGAGCAAAAACACGTGCGAGAGGATGCATCCCGCAGGCTAGTCGAGCAAAAACACGTGCGAGAGGATGCATCCCGCAGGCTAGTCGAGTAAAAACACGTGCGAAAGGATGCATCCCGCAGGCTAGTCGAGCACAAACACGTGCGAGGTTTTGTGGGATGCGCATGCGCAGGTTTTGTGGGATGCGCATGCGCAAATTTTTTGGGATGCGCATGCGCAGGTTTTTTGGGATGCGCATGGCTAGTAGAGCAAAAACACGTGCGAGAGGATGCATCCCGCAGGCTAGTCGAGCAAAAACACGTGCGAGAGGATGCATCCCGCAGGCTAATCGAGTAAAAACACGTGCGAGAGGATGCATCCCGCAGGCTAGTCGAGTAAAAACACGTGCGAGGTTTTGTGGGATGCGCATACGCAGGTTTTTTGGGATGCGCATGGCTAGTCGAGCAAAAACACGTGCGAGAGGATGCATCCCGCAGGGTAGTCGAGTAAAAACACGTGCGAGAGGATGCATCCCGCAGGCTAGTCGAGCAAAAACACGTGCGAGAGGATGCATCCCGCAGGCTAGTCGAGTAAAAACACGTGCGAAAGGATGCATCCCGCAGGCTAGTCGAGCACAAACACGTTCGAGGTTTTGTGGGATGCGCATGCGCAGGTTTTGTGGGATGCGCATGCGCAGATTTTTTGGGATGCGCATGCGCAGGTTTTTTGGGATGCGCATGGCTAGTCGAGCAAAAACACGTGCGAGAGGATGCATCCCGCAGGCTAGTCGAGCAAAAACACATGCGAGAGGATGCATCCCGCAGGCTAGTCGAGTAAAAACACGTGCGAGAGGATGCATCCCGCAGGCTAGTCGAGCACAAACACATGCGAGGTTTTGTGGGATGCGCATGCGCAGGTTTTGTGGGATGCGCATGCGCAGGTTTTTTGGGATGCGCATGCGCAGGTTTTTTGGGATGCGCATGGCTAGTCGAGCAAAAACACGTGCGAGAGGATGCATCCCGCAGGCTAGCCGAGCAAAAACACGTGCGAGAGGATGCATCCCGCAGGCTAGTCGAGTAAAAACACGTGCGAGGTTTTGTGGGATGCGCATGCGCAGGTTTTGTGGGATGCGCATGCGCAGGTTTTTTGGGATGCGCATGTGCAGGTTTTTTGGGATGCGCATGGCTAGTAGAGCAAAAACACGTGCGAGAGGATGCATCCCGCAGGCTAGTCGAGCAAAAACACGTGCGAGAGGATGCATCCCGCAGGCTAGTCGAGTAAAAACACGTGCGAGAGGATGCATCCCGCAGGCTAGTCGAGTAAAAACACGTGCGAGGTTTTGTGGGATGCGCATACGCAGGTTTTTTGGGATGCGCATGGCTAGTCGAGCAAAAACACGTGCGAGAGGATGCATCCCGCAGGGTAGTCGAGTAAAAACACGTGCGAGAGGATGCATCCCGCAGGCTAGTCGAGCAAAAACACGTGCGAGAGGATGCATCCCGCAGGCTAGTCGAGTAAAAACACGTGCGAAAGGATGCATCCCGCAGGCTAGTCGAGCACAAACACGTTCGAGGTTTTGTGGGATGCGCATGCGCAGGTTTTGTGGGATGCGCATGCGCAGATTTTTTGGGATGCGCATGCGCAGGTTTTTTGGGATGCGCATGGCTAGTCGAGCAAAAACACGTGCGAGAGGATGCATCCCGCAGGCTAGTCGAGTAAAAACACGTGCGAGGTTTTGTAGGATGCGCATGCGCAGGTTTTGTGGGATGCGCATGCCTAGTCGAGCAAAAACACGTGCGAGAGGATGCATCCCGTAGGCTAGTCGAGCAAAATCACGTGCGAGAGGATGCATCCCGCAGGCTAGTCGAGCAAAAACACATGCGAGAGGATGCATCCCGCAGGCTAGTCGAGTAAAAACACGTGCGAGAGGATGCATCCCGCAGGCTAGTCGAGTAAAAACACGTGCGAGGTTTTGTGGGATGCGCATACGCAGGTTTTGTGGGATGCGCATGCGCAGGTTTTTTGGGATGCGCATGCGCAGGTTTTTTGGGATGCGCATGGCTAGTCGAGCAAAAACACGTGCGAGAGGATGCATCCCGCAGGGTAGTCGAGTAAAAACACGTGCGAGAGGATGCATCCCGCAGGCTAGTCGAGTAACAACACGTGCGAGAGGATGCATCCCGCAGGCTAGTCGAGCAAAAACACGTGCGAGAGGATGCATCCCGCAGGCTAGTCGAGCAAAAACACGTGCGAGAGGATGCATCCCGCAGGCTAGTCGAGTAAAAACACGTGCGAGAGGATGCATCCCGCAGGCTAGTCGAGTAAAAACACGTGCGAGGTTTTGTGGGATGCGCATACGCAGGTTTTGTGGGATGCGCATGCGCAGGTTTTTTGGGATGCGCATGCGCAGGTTTTTTGGGATGCGCATGGCTAGTCGAGCAAAAACACGTGCGAGAGGATGTATCCCGCAGGCTAGCCGAGCAAAAACACGTGCGAGAGGATGCATCCCGCAGGCTAGTCGAGTAAAAACACGTGCGAGGTTTTTTGGGATGCGCATGGCTAGTCGAGCAAAAACACGTGCGAGAGGATGCATCCCGCAGGCTAGTCGAGTAAAAACACGTGCGAGAGGATGCATCCCGCAGGCTAGTCGAGTAAAAACACGTGCGAGGTTTTGTGGGATGCGCATACGCAGGTTTTGTGGGATGCGCATGCGCAGGTTTTTTGGGATGCGCATGCGCAGGTTTTTTGGGATGCGCATGCGCAGGTTTATTGGGATGCGCATGGCTAGTCGAGCAAAAACACGTGCGAGAGGATGCATCCCGCAGGGTAGTCGAGTAAAAACACGTGCGAGAGGATGCATCCCGCAGGCTAGTCGAGTAAAAACACGTGCGAGAGGATGCATCCCGCAGGCTAGTCGAGCAAAAACACGTGCGAGAGGATGCATCCCGCAGGCTAGTCGAGCAAAAACACGTGCGAGAGGATGCATCCCGCAGGCTAGTCGAGTAAAAACACGTGCGAGAGGATGTATCCCGCAGGCTAGTCGAGCACAAACACGTGCGAGAGGATGCATCCCGCAGGCTAGTCGAGCAAAAACACGTGCGAGAGGATGCATCCCGCAGGCTAGTCGAGTAAAAACACGTGCAAAAGGATGCATCCCGCAGGCTAGTCGAGCACAAACACGTGCGAGGTTTTGTGGGATGCGCATGCGCAGGTTTTGTGGGATGCGCATGCGCAGGTTTTGTGGGATGCGCATGCGCAGATTTTTTGGGATGCGCATGCGCAGGTTTTTTGGGATGCGCGTGGCTAGTCGAGCAAAAACACGTGCGAGAGGATGCATCCCGCAGGCTAGTCGAGTAAAAACACGTGCGAGGTTTTGTGGGATGCGCATGCGCAGGTTTTGTGGGATGCGCATGCGCAGGTTTTTTGGGATGCGCATGCCTAGTCGAGCAAAAACACGTGCGAGAGGATGCATCCCGTAGGCTAGTCGAGCAAAATCACGTGCGAGAGGATGCATCCCGCAGGCTAGTCGAGCAAAAACACATGCGAGAGGATGCATCCCGCAGGCTAGTCGAGTAAAAACACGTGCGAGAGGATGCATCCCGCAGGCTAGTCGAGCACAAACACGTGCGAGGTTTTGTGGGATGCGCATACGCAGGTTTTGTGGGATGCGCATGCGCAGGTTTTTTGGGATGCGCATGCGCAGGTTTTTTGGGATGCGCATGGCTAGTCGAGCAAAAACACGTGCGAGAGGATGCATCCCGCAGGGTAGTCGAGTAAAAACACGTGCGAGAGGATGCATCCCGCAGGCTAGTCGAGTAACAACACGTGCGAGAGGATGCATCCCGCAGGCTAGTCGAGCAAAAACACGTGCGAGAGGATGCATCCCGCAGGCTAGTCGAGCAAAAACACGTGCGAGAGGATGCATCCCGCAGGCTAGTCGAGTAAAAACACGTGCGAAAGGATGCATCCCGCAGGCTAGTCGAGCACAAACACGTGCGAGGTTTTGTGGGATGCGCATGCGCAGGTTTTGTGGGATGCGCATGCGCAAATTTTTTGGGATGCGCATGCGCAGGTTTTTTGGGATGCGCATGGCTAGTAGAGCAAAAACACGTGCGAGAGGATGCATCCCGCAGGCTAGTCGAGCAAAAACACGTGCGAGAGGATGCATCCCGCAGGCTAATCGAGTAAAAACACGTGCGAGAGGATGCATCCCGCAGGCTAGTCGAGTAAAAACACGTGCGAGGTTTTGTGGGATGCGCATACGCAGGTTTTTTGGGATGCGCATGGCTAGTCGAGCAAAAACACGTGCGAGAGGATGCATCCCGCAGGGTAGTCGAGTAAAAACACGTGCGAGAGGATGCATCCCGCAGGCTAGTCGAGCAAAAACACGTGCGAGAGGATGCATCCCGCAGGCTAGTCGAGTAAAAACACGTGCGAAAGGATGCATCCCGCAGGCTAGTCGAGCACAAACACGTTCGAGGTTTTGTGGGATGCGCATGCGCAGGTTTTGTGGGATGCGCATGCGCAGATTTTTTGGGATGCGCATGCGCAGGTTTTTTGGGATGCGCATGGCTAGTCGAGCAAAAACACGTGCGAGAGGATGCATCCCGCAGGCTAGTCGAGCAAAAACACATGCGAGAGGATGCATCCCGCAGGCTAGTCGAGTAAAAACACGTGCGAGAGGATGCATCCCGCAGGCTAGTCGAGCACAAACACATGCGAGGTTTTGTGGGATGCGCATGCGCAGGTTTTGTGGGATGCGCATGCGCAGGTTTTTTGGGATGCGCATGCGCAGGTTTTTTGGGATGCGCATGGCTAGTCGAGCAAAAACACGTGCGAGAGGATGCATCCCGCAGGCTAGCCGAGCAAAAACACGTGCGAGAGGATGCATCCCGCAGGCTAGTCGAGTAAAAACACGTGCGAGGTTTTGTGGGATGCGCATGCGCAGGTTTTGTGGGATGCGCATGCGCAGGTTTTTTGGGATGCGCATGTGCAGGTTTTTTGGGATGCGCATGGCTAGTCGAGCAAAAACACGTGCGAGAGGATGCATCCCGCAGGCTAGTCGAGTAAAAACACGTGCGAGAGGATGCATCCCGCAGGCTAGTCGAGTAAAAACACGTGCGAGGTTTTGTGGGATGCGCATACGCAGGTTTTGTGGGATGCGCATGCGCAGGTTTTTTGGGATGCGCATGCGCAGGTTTTTTGGGATGCGCATGGCTAGTCGAGCAAAAACACGTGCGAGAGGATGCATCCCGCAGGGTAGTCGAGTAAAAACACGTGCGAGAGGATGCATCCCGCAGGCTAGTCGAGTAACAACACGTGCGAGAGGATGCATCCCGCAGGCTAGTCGAGCAAAAACACGTGCGAGAGGATGCATCCCGCAGGCTAGTCGAGCAAAAACACGTGCGAGAGGATGCATCCCGCAGGCTAGTCGAGTAAAAACACGTGCGAAAGGATGCATCCCGCAGGCTAGTCGAGCACAAACACGTGCGAGGTTTTGTGGGATGCGCATGCGCAGGTTTTGTGGGATGCGCATGCGCAAATTTTTTGGGAAGCGCATGCGCAGGTTTTTTGGGATGCGCATGGCTAGTAGAGCAAAAACACGTGCGAGAGGATGCATCCCGCAGGCTAGTCGAGCAAAAACACGTGCGAGAGGATGCATCCCGCAGGCTAGTCGAGTAAAAACACGTGCGAGAGGATGCATCCCGCAGGCTAGTCGAGTAAAAACACGTGCGAGGTTTTGTGGGATGCGCATACGCAGGTTTTTTGGGATGCGCATGGCTAGTCGAGCAAAAACACGTGCGAGAGGATGCATCCCGCAGGGTAGTCGAGTAAAAACACGTGCGAGAGGATGCATCCCGCAGGCTAGTCGAGCAAAAACACGTGCGAGAGGATGCATCCCGCAGGCTAGTCGAGTAAAAACACGTGCGAAAGGATGCATCCCGCAGGCTAGTCGAGCACAAACACGTTCGAGGTTTTGTGGGATGCGCATGCGCAGGTTTTGTGGGATGCGCATGCGCAGATTTTTTGGGATGCGCATGCGCAGGTTTTTTGGGATGCGCATGGCTAGTCGAGCAAAAACACGTGCGAGAGGATGCATCCCGCAGGCTAGTCGAGTAAAAACACGTGCGAGGTTTTGTGGGATGCGCATGCGCAGGTTTTGTGGGATGCGCATGCCTAGTCGAGCAAAAACACGTGCGAGAGGATGCATCCCGTAGGCTAGTCGAGCAAAATCACGTGCGAGAGGATGCATCCCGCAGGCTAGTCGAGCAAAAACACATGCGAGAGGATGCATCCCGCAGGCTAGTCGAGTAAAAACACGTGCGAGAGGATGCATCCCGCAGGCTAGTCGAGTAAAAACACGTGCGAGGTTTTGTGGGATGCGCATACGCAGGTTTTGTGGGATGCGCATGCGCAGGTTTTTTGGGATGCGCATGCGCAGGTTTTTTGGGATGCGCATGGCTAGTCGAGCAAAAACACGTGCGAGAGGATGCATCCCGCAGGGTAGTCGAGTAAAAACACGTGCGAGAGGATGCATCCCGCAGGCTAGTCGAGTAACAACACGTGCGAGAGGATGCATCCCGCAGGCTAGTCGAGCAAAAACACGTGCGAGAGGATGCATCCCGCAGGCTAGTCGAGCAAAAACACGTGCGAGAGGATGCATCCCGCAGGCTAGTCGAGTAAAAACACGTGCGAAAGGATGCATCCCGCAGGCTAGTCGAGCACAAACACGTGCGAGGTTTTGTGGGATGCGCATGCGCAGGTTTTGTGGGATGCGCATGCGCAAATTTTTTGGGATGCGCATGCGCAGGTTTTTTGGGATGCGCATGGCTAGTAGAGCAAAAACACGTGCGAGAGGATGCATCCCGCAGGCTAGTCGAGCAAAAACACGTGCGAGAGGATGCATCCCGCAGGCTAGTCGAGCACAAACACGTGCGAGGTTTTGTGGGATGCGCATGCGCAGGTTTTGTGGGATGCGCATTCACAGATTTTTTGGGATGCGCATGCGCAGGTTTTTTGGGATGCGCATGGCTAGTCGAGCAAAAACACGTGCGAGAGGATGCATCCCGCAGGCTAGTCGAGTAAAAACACGTGCGAAAGGATGCATCCCGCAGGCTAGTCGAGCACAAACACGTGCGAGGTTTTGTGGGATGCGCATGCGCAGGTTTTGTGGGATGCGCATGCGCAGGTTTTTTGGGATGCGCATGGCTAGTCGAGCAAAAACACGTGTGAGAGGATGTATCCCGCAGGCTAGCCGAGCAAAAACACGTGCGAGAGGATGCATCCCGCAGGCTAGTCGAGCACAAACACGTGCGAGAGGATGCATCCCGCAGGCTAGTCGAGCAAAAACACGTGCGAGAGGATGCATCCCGCAGGTTAGTCGAGCAAAAACACGTGCGAGAGGATGCATCCCGCAGGCTAGTCGAGCACAAACACGTGCGAGAGGATGCATCCCGCAGGCTAGTCGAGCAACAACACGTGCGAGAGGATGCATCCCGCAGGCTAGTCGAGTAAAAACACGTGCGAAAGGATGCATCCCGCAGGCTAGTCGAGCACAAACACGTGCGAGGTTTTGTGGGATGCGCATGCGCAGCTTTTGTGGGATGCGCATGCGCAGATTTTTTGGGATGCGCATGCGCAGGTTTTTTGGGATGCGCATGGCTAGTCGAGCAAAAACACGTGCGAGAGGATGCATCCCGCAGGCTAGTCGAGCAAAAACACGTGCGAGAGGATGCATCCCGCAGGCTAGTTGAGCACAAACACGTGCGAGGTTTTGTGGGATGCGCATGCGCAGGTTTTGTGGGATGCGCATGCGCAAATTGTTTGGGATGCGCATGCGCAGGTTTTTTGGGATGCGCATGGCTAGTAGAGCAAAAACACGTGCGAGAGGATGCATCCCGCAGGCTAGTCGAGTAAAAACACGTGCGAAAGGATGCATCCCGCAGGCTAGTCGAGCACAAACACGTGCGAGGTTTTGTGGGATGCGCATGCGCAGGTTTTGTGGGATGCGCATGCGCAGGTTTTTTGGGATGCGCATGGCTAGTCGAGCAAAAACACGTGCGAGAGGATGTATCCCGCAGGCTAGCCGAGCAAAAACACGTGCGAGGTTTTGTGGGATGCGCATACGCAGGTTTTGTGGGATGCGCATGCGCAGGTTTTTTGGGATGCGCATGCGCAGGTTTTTTGGGATGCGCATGCGCAGGTTTATTGGGATGCGCATGGCTAGTCGAGCAAAAACACGTGCGAGAGGATGCATCCCGCAGGGTAGTCGAGTAAAAACACGTGCGAGGTTTTGTGGGATGCGCATGCGCAGGTTTTGTGGGATGCGCATGCGCAGGTTTTTTGGGATGCGCATGGCTAGTCGAGCAAAAACACGTGCGAGAGGATGTATCCCGCAGGCTAGCCGAGCAAAAACACGTGCGAGAGGATGCATCCCGCAGGCTAGTCGAGTAAAAACACGTGCGAGAGGATGCATCCCGCAGGCTAGTCGAGTAAAAACACGTGCGAGGTTTTGTGGGATGCGCATGCGCAGGTTTTGTGGGATGCGCATGCGCAAATTGTTTGGGATGCGCATGCGCAGGTTTTTTGGGATGCGCATGGCTAGTAGAGCAAAAACACGTGCGAGAGGATGCATCCCGCAGGCTAGTCGAGTAAAAACACGTGCGAAAGGATGCATCCCGCAGGCTAGTCGAGCACAAACACGTGCGAGGTTTTGTGGGATGCGCATGCGCAGGTTTTGTGGGATGCGCATGCGCAGGTTTTTTGGGATGCGCATGGCTAGTCGAGCAAAAACACGTGCGAGAGGATGTATCCCGCAGGCTAGCCGAGCAAAAACACGTGCGAGAGGATGCATCCCGCAGGCTAGTCGAGTAAAAACACGTGCGAGAGGATGCATCCCGCAGGCTAGTCGAGTAAAAACACGTGCGAGGTTTTGTGGGATGCGCATACGCAGGTTTTGTGGGATGCGCATGCGCAGGTTTTTTGGGATGCGCATGCGCAGGTTTTTTGGGATGCGCATGCGCAGGTTTATTGGGATGCGCATGGCTAGTCGAGCAAAAACACGTGCGAGAGGATGCATCCCGCAGGGTAGTCGAGTAAAAACACGTGCGAGAGGATGCATCCCGCAGGCTAGTCGAGTAAAAACACGTACGAGAGGATGCATCCCGCAGGCTAGTCGAGCAAAAACACGTGCGAGAGGATGCATCCCGCAGGCTAGTCGAGCAAAAACACGTGCGAGAGGATGCATCCCGCAGGCTAGTCGAGTAAAAACACGTGCGAGAGGATGCATCCCGCAGGCTAGTCGAGCACAAACACGTGCGAGGTTTTGTGGGATGCGCATGCGCAGGTTTTGTGGGATGCGCATGCGCAGATTTTTTGGGATGCGCATGCGCAGGTTTTTTGGGATGCGCATGGCTAGTCGAGCAAAAACACGTGCGAGAGGATGCATCCCGCAGGCTAGTCGAGTAAAAACACGTGCGAGGTTTTGTGGGATGCGCATGCGCAGGTTTTGTGGGATGCGCATGCGCAGGTTTTTTGGGATGCGCATGCGCAGGTTTTTTGGGATGCGCATGGCTAGTCGAGCAAAAACACGTCCGAGAGGATGCATCCCGCAGGCTAGCCGAGCAAAAACACGTGCGAGAGGATGCATCCCGCAGGCTAGTCGAGTAAAAACACGTGCGAGGTTTTGTGGGATGCGCATGCGCAGGTTTTGTGGGATGCGCATGCGCAGGTTTTTTGGGATGCGCATGTGCAGGTTTTTTGGGATGCGCATGGCTAGTCGAGCAAAAACACGTGCGAGAGGATGCATCCCGCAGGCTAGTCGAGTAAAAACACGTGCGAGAGGATGCATCCCGCAGGCTAGTCGAGTAAAAACACGTGCGAGGTTTTGTGGGATGCGCATACGCAGGTTTTGTGGGATGCGCATGCGCAGGTTTTTTGGGATGCGCATGCGCAGGTTTTTTGGGATGCGCATGCGCAGGTTTTTTGGGATGCGCATGGCTAGTCGAGCAAAAACACGTGCGAGAGGATGCATCCCGCAGGGTAGTCGAGTAAAAACACGTGCGAGAGGATGCATCCCGCAGGCTAGTCGAGTAACAACACGTGCGAGAGGATGCATCCCGCAGGCTAGTCGAGCAAAATCACGTGCGAGAGGATGCATCCCGCAGGCTAGTCGAGCAAAAACACGTGCGAGAGGATGCATCCAGCAGGCTAGTCGAGTAAAAACACGTGCGAAAGGATGCATCCCGCAGGCTAGTCGAGCACAAACACGTGCGAGGTTTTGTGGGATGCGCATGCGCAAATTTTTTGGGATGCGCATGCGCAGGTTTTTTGGGATGCGCATGGCTAGTAGAGCAAAAACACGTGCGAGAGGATGCATCCCGCAGGCTAGTCGAGCAAAAACACGTGCGAGAGGATGCATCCCGCAGGCTAGTCGAGCACAAACACGTGCGAGGTTTTGTGGGATGCGCATGCGCAGGTTTTGTGGGATGCGCATTCGCAGATTTTTTGGGATGCGCATGCGCAGGTTTTTTGGGATGCGCATGGCTAGTCGAGCAAAAACACGTGCGAGAGGATGCATCCCGCAGGCTAGTCGAGTAAAAACACGTGCGAAAGGATGCATCCCGCAGGCTAGTCGAGCACAAACACGTGCGAGGTTTTGTGGGATGCGCATGCGCAGGTTTTGTGGGATGCGCATGCGCAAATTTTTTGGGATGCGCATGCGCAGGTTTTTTGGGATGCGCATGGCTAGTAGAGCAAAAACACGTGCGAGAGGATGCATCCCGCAGGCTAGTCGAGCAAAAACACGTGCGAGAGGATGCATCCCGCAGGCTAGTCGAGCACAAACACGTGCGAGGTTTTGTGGGATGCGCATGGCTAGTCGAGCAAAAACACGTGCGAGAGGATGCATCCCGCAGGTTAGTCGAGCAAAAACACGTGTGAGAGGATGCATCCCGCAGGCTAGTCGAGCACAAACACGTGCGAGAGGATGCATCCCGCAGGCTAGTCGAGCAACAACACGTGCGAGAGGATGCATCCCGCAGGCTAGTCGAGTAAAAACACGTGCGAAAGGATGCATCCCGCAGGCTAGTCGAGCACAAACACGTGCGTGGTTTTGTGGGATGCGCATGCGCAGCTTTTGTGGGAAGCGCATGCGCAGATTTTTTGGGATGCGCATGCGCAGGTTTTTTGGGATGCGCATGCGCAGGTTTTTTGGGATGCGCATGGCTAGTCGAGCAAAAACACGTGCGAGAGGATGCATCCCGCAGGGTAGTCGAGTAAAAACACGTGCGAGAGGATGCATCCCGCAGGGTAGTCGAGTAAAAACACGTGCGAGAGGATGCATCCCGCAGGCTAGTCGAGCAAAAACACGTGCGAGAGTATGCATCCCGCAGGCTAGTCGAGCACAAACACGTGCGAGGCTTTGTGGGATGCGCATGCGCAGGTTTTGTGGGATGCGCATGCGCAAATTGTTTGGGATGCGCATGCGCAGGTTTTTTGGGATGCGCATGGCTAGTAGAGCAAAAACACGTGCGAGAGGATGCATCCCGCAGGCTAGTCGAGTACAAACACGTGCGAAAGGATGCATCCCGCAGGCTAGTCGAGCACAAACACGTGCGAGGTTTTGTGGGATGCGCATGCGCAGGTTTTGTGGGATGCGCATGCGCAGGTTTTTTATGATGCGCATGGCTAGTCGAGCAAAAACACGTGCGAGAGGATGTATCCCGCAGGCTAGCCGAGCAAAAACACGTGCGAGAGGATGCATCCCGCAGGCTAGACGAGTAAAAACACGTGCGAGGTTTTTTGGGATGCGCATGGCTAGTCGAGCAAAAACACGTGCGAGAGGATGCATCCCGCAGGCTAGTCGAGTAAAAACACGTGCGAGAGGATGCATCCCGCAGGCTAGTCGAGTAAAAACACGTGCGAGGTTTTGTGGGATGCGCATACGCAGGTTTTGTGGGATGCGCATGCGCAGGTTTTTTGGGATGCGCATGCGCAGGTTTTTTGGGATGCGCATGCCCAGGTTTATTGGGATGCGCATGGCTAGTCGAGCAAAAACACGTGCGAGAGGATGCATCCCGCAGGGTAGTCGAGTAAAAACACGTGCGAGAGGATGCATCCCGCAGGCTAGTCGAGTAAAAACACGTGCGAGAGGATGCATCCCGCAGGCTAGTCGAGCAAAAACACGTGCGAGAGGATGCATCCCGCAGGCTAGTCGAGCAAAAACACGTGCGAGAGGATGCATCCCGCAGGCTAGTCGAGTAAAAACACGTGCGAGAGGATGCATCCCGCAGGCTAGTCGAGCACAAACACGTGCGAGAGGATGCATCCCGCAGGCTAGTCGAGCAAAAACACGTGCGAGAGGATGCATCCCGCAGGCTAGTCGAGTAAAAACACGTGCAAAAGGATGCATCCCGCAGGCTAGTCGAGCACAAACACGTGCGAGGTTTTGTGGGATGCGCATGCGCAGGTTTTGTGGGATGCGCATGCGCAGGTTTTTTGGGATGCGCATGCCTAGTCGAGCAAAAACACGTGCGAGAGGATGCATCCCGTAGGCTAGTCGAGCAAAATCACGTGCGAGAGGATGCATCCCGCAGGCTAGTCGAGCAAAAACACATGCGAGAGGATGCATCCCGCAGGCTAGTCGAGTAAAAACACGTGCGAGAGGATGCATCCCGCAGGCTAGTCGAGCACAAACACGTGCGAGGTTTTGTGGGATGCGCATGCGCAGGTTTTGTGGGATGCGCATGCGCAGGTTTTTTGGGATGCGCATGCGCAGGTTTTTTGGGATGCGCATGGCTAGTCGAGCAAAAACACGTCCGAGAGGATGCATCCCGCAGGCTAGCCGAGCAAAAACACGTGCGAGAGGATGCATCCCGCAGGCTAGTCGAGTAAAAACACGTGCGAGGTTTTGTGGGATGCGCATGCGCAGGTTTTGTGGGATGCGCATGCGCAGGTTTTTTGGGATGCGCATGTGCAGGTTTTTTGGGATGCGCATGGCTAGTCGAGCAAAAACACGTGCGAGAGGATGCATCCCGCAGGCTAGTCGAGTAAAAACACGTGCGAGAGGATGCATCCCGCAGGCTAGTCGAGTAAAAACACGTGCGAGGTTTTGTGGGATGCTCATACGCAGGTTTTGTGGGATGCGCATGCGCAGGTTTTTTGGGATGCGCATGCGCAGGTTTTTTGGGATGCGCATGCGCAGGTTTTTTGGGATGCGCATGGCTAGTCGAGCAAAAACACGTGCGAGAGGATGCATCCCGCAGGGTAGTCGAGTAAAAACACGTGCGAGAGGATGCATCCCGCAGGCTAGTCGAGTAACAACACGTGCGAGAGGATGCATCCCGCAGGCTAGTCGAGCAAAAACACGTGCGAGAGGATGCATCCCGCAGGCTAGTCGAGCAAAAACACGTGCGAGAGGATGCATCCCGCAGGCTAGTCGAGTAAAAACACGTGCGAAAGGATGCATCCCGCAGGCTAGTCGAGCACAAACACGTGCGAGGTTTTGTGGGATGCGCATGCGCAGGTTTTGTGGGATGCGCATGCGCAAATTTTTTGGGATGCGCATGCGCAGGTTTTTTGGGATGCGCATGGCTAGTAGAGCAAAAACACGTGCGAGAGGATGCATCCCGCAGGCTAGTCGAGCAAAAACACGTGCGAGAGGATGCATCCCGCAGGCTAGTCGAGCACAAACACGTGCGAGGTTTTGTGGGATGCGCATGCGCAGGTTTTGTGGGATGCGCATTCGCAGATTTTTTGGGATGCGCATGGCTAGTCGAGCAAAAACACGTGCGAGAGGATGCATCCCGCAGGCTAGTCGAGTAAAAACACGTGCGAAAGGATGCATCCCGCAGGCTAGTCGAGCACAAACACGTGCGAGGTTTTGTGGGATGCGCATGCGCAGGTTTTGTGGGATGCGCATGCGCAAATTTTTTGGGATGCGCATGCGCAGGTTTTTTGGGATGCGCATGGCTAGTAGAGCAAAAACACGTGCGAGAGGATGCATCCCGCAGGCTAGTCGAGCAAAAACACGTGCGAGAGGATGCATCCCGCAGGCTAGTCGAGCACAAACACGTGCGAGGTTTTGTGGGATGCGCATGGCTAGTCGAGCAAAAACACGTGCGAGAGGATGCATCCCGCAGGTTAGTCGAGCAAAAACACGTGTGAGAGGATGCATCCCGCAGGCTAGTCGAGCACAAACACGTGCGAGAGGATGCATCCCGCAGGCTAGTCGAGCAACAACACGTGCGAGAGGATGCATCCCGCAGGCTAGTCGAGTAAAAACACGTGCGAAAGGATGCATCCCGCAGGCTAGTCGAGCACAAACACGTGCGAGGTTTTGTGGGATGCGCATGCGCAGCTTTTGTGGGATGCGCATGCGCAGATTTTTTGGGATGCGCATGCGCAGGTTTTTTGGGATGCGCATGGCTAGTCGAGCAAAAACACGTGCGAGAGGATGCATCCCGCAGGCTAGTCGAGCAAAAACACGTGCGAGAGGATGCATCCCGCAGGCTAGTCGAGCACAAACACGTGCGAGGTTTTGTGGGATGCGCATGCGCAGGTTTTGTGGGATGCGCATGCGCAAATTGTTTGGGATGCGCATGCGCAGGTTTTTTGGGATGCGCATGGCTAGTAGAGCAAAAACACGTGCGAGAGGATGCATCCCGCAGGCTAGTCGAGTAAAAACACGTGCGAAAGGATGCATCCCGCAGGCTAGTCGAGCACAAACACGTGCGAGGTTATGTGGGATGCGCATGCGCAGGTTTTGTGGGATGCGCATGCGCAGGTTTTTTGGGATGCGCATGGCTAGTCGAGCAAAAACACGTGCGAGAGGATGTATCCCGCAGGCTAGCCGAGCAAAAACACGTGCGAGAGGATGCATCCCGCAGGCTAGTCGAGTAAAAACACGTGCGAGGTTTTTTGGGATGCGCATGGCTAGTCGAGCAAAAACACGTGCGAGAGGATGCATCCCGCAGGCTAGTCGAGTAAAAACACGTGCGAGAGGATGCATCCCGCAGGCTAGTCGAGTAAAAACACGTGCGAGGTTTTGTGGGATGCGCTGTCACGTTAACCTTTTTCCGACGAGCGGTTTGACTCGCGGAAGCCGGTCAACTTCGGGCCTTGCAGGCGCTGAGACCAGGCCGCGTGCAAGCCGAGTACACGCGTTCCGCCCGAGACAAACGAGACTCGAGGATTCGACGATTTCCTCACGACAAACGAAAGGTTCGGGCGCCAGGCACCGCAAGGATGCCACACGAAACGCGGAACACGGCTCGAGCTCGGAGAAGCCGAGGTCGAGAGTCGAATCTTCGAGATACGCGGATCGAAAACGACGTCGCGACTGGGCCAGATGGCTCGAACACGGGATGACTAGGACAGCCCTCTCGGCAGGACGGATCTCACAGGGAATCGAGTAATTCGACTACGATATGGTCTCGAGCTATTTATTGTAGCAGTCGTTAAATTACAAAATCTGCGGCCACGTGACCGCGACCCGAGAGCCCGCGCTCTTCATACAAGATAGCGAGAAGATGGTCGTTCGCCGCGCGGTTGTCTTACCGATTTTGCTCGCACGATACCGCTGACAATTACCGTGATTTCGTTCGCAACGAACTTCGGAAACGCGAGGCGCAGATGACTGCGAGACTGTCGCGATGACTTCCGCCCGTGATTCGCCCCGACGCGTACGCTAACAATTACGCGATCGAACGCCGACGAAAACCCTACGATGTTCGGCGAGAGACACAGGATTCGAGAAACACGAAGAGACCGAAAAGATTTACTCTCACGAAACGCGACTCCTCTTAGGACACTCTTTCGCACGTAATTTAGAGAGGAAAACTCTCCCGAAATATTCCCGAACAATCTCAAAGCATTCCGAGAGGAATGCGAGCGAATTATCGAGGACTGAACGGGAAGCGTTCGTCCTCGCACGACGAAGGTCGAGCCGGCGCGCAACGAAAATACCGAATGGATCACAAGTGCGACTTACCGTTTCTCGTGCTGTTTTTCGCTCTAGGTAGAATCGAATGGCTCCCGATAGAGCTGGCTGTACGGCCGGGCTAGATTGGACGGAGTCCTAGGCGCACGAAACCCTCACAGGACACGCACTTTTCGCGGCGCAATTACTGATTGCTCGTGGCACGAGTTTGGGAGACAAAATGGCGTGTACGTCGGACGATAGCCAGCGCGACAGTGATCCATCGATTTTCGGCCGCCTAGCGGATCGAACGCGGTTCCCCCCACTCGACCGCTTTTCCGAATTGCCTATGGCGTGTTTCCACGGCGTGACTCGGCGGCACAGGAGCGTTCCCTCTTCGCGCCCTAGGGCCCCGGGCAATCACGAAATTGGTCAAGGAGCCTATCGCTCGACTTGACCAGCGGAGGGGCTTCCTCTTCTTGGCTACGAGGGCACCGACCCCGGGGCAGCTCTCCCTTGATGGGGCGAGACGGCGTCAGGGTGTTCCGTTGGTCCGTATCGGACGAGATGTTCGAAGGCTGCTGTCCTGGCGGCGCCTCCGGTTTGCTTGCCGAGTGTCCTCGCACCAAGCTCTAATTTCTCGAAACGGCCATTCGCTTTTCCGTCGGGAGCTTTCTGGCCTTGGGGCGATTGTTCATTTCCCGTGACAATTCGGACGATCGGTGGTTCCTTCTGCGCGTTCCCTATACGGCCCTGAAACTTGCCGTTCTCGGCACGCGCGACAGATGTCATTAGGAGGTCCTCGATAATATCGGAATCTCTTAGAGGAGCGCTCTCGAATCCTGTCTCGGTACGTGTCCCGTTAGAGGGCGGTCCGGTCCTTTATCGCTCTCGAAAATATGCGCGGAATTAACGGAGAAGGGACGTCGCAAAGGTTGCAACGTCACAACTCCCCCCCCCTTAAAATGGACCGGACCGACACGGTTTCGTCGCCCCCGTGATCCGCGGCTCGACAGGTGAGAGAGCGTTCCTCCCTAAGAGATGTCCTTTACAAAACGGAGCCTTCACCACGAAGTGACAAACACGCCCTACAAATACCCAACTCCTGCAATCGAAAAATCAAATTGTTCAGACCCGGTCTGGGTTTCGGACGAGAGGCGCGAGCGTCAGTTGACCTTTTCAGTTCTCGCAAACGGGACTCGAATGCTCGTGTATTCCGGTCACGAGGGTGTACTCGTCAAGGGTCTACGATAGACCCTGAGCGTCACTGCCCTCGTCGGGGGTCGCTTGGCGGTTCTTCTCGCGGCGATAGCGAGTCGGCTGGTCAGCCGTCCTCTCCTGCGGCGGAAGCGGGGTTAGGCGGTCGACGGGCAGCTCCGCTGGTTCCTACCCTGTCTCCCCCCTTGGTGGTAGCGGGGTTTAGCAATCGGTCGTCACCTTCTGCGGCGGTATCGGTGACAGTTACCTTCGACGTCCTTCCCCTCCGGGGCACTCGACTGGTATCCGATCGACGACACTTTTCCCGCCGCGGTTTTTCGTGCGGCGGATTTACTACGCTTTGCCGCCTAAGAACGAAATCCCCCTCTAATAAGCGTGTCTCCTTCTGACGGAGGTCGTACCGTTTCGTTTTTCACCCCCCGAGTGGTGTTACCGTAAGGTCAACTGGCGGGTCTCGATTCGCATAGCGGCCCCGTGCCGGGCTCGGTTCTCGTCCGAAGTTCAAAACGCGAGCGAAGCTTGCAGTATTGTATGGTACGCGGTATTGTATGCGCAACGAAATGCGCCGTAACCCCGGATTGACAAAGTGGCCGAAAACGCACTCCATTTCCGCATGCCCTCGTACGCCGATGTTGGTCCGAAATAATAGTCCGGAGGAGGGTCGTTTTCCGTCGTTACCGTATCTGGTCTTCTTAATTTCGGGGGTGTTAGTCCCGTCGATACTTGCGAGGTCTCTACGTTTGGATCGGTAGGAGGGGTCAGGGTCGGTTGTTAGGCCGGACCCATCGTCCTCCACCCCCGGGTCCGTTTCGTAGGCGCTGTTATTCGACCCGTCCTCCTCCGACTGCGTCGACTTATCAATTTCTGCGACACCCGTTATGTCGGCCTGAATTTCGAATTTGTTTTCGCTAACGAGACGTTACTACGAGACTTCTCGACCCCAAGGTCTCTCGACCGCGCGGTGTTTACGCCGGGCGTCCGGGCGCTACCTTCCCCCCAATGTTTCGCTACTGTACGAAAACTGTTACTGGAAAGGCCAAACCGTCGTTGTCAACCGTAAATATTTTACCTACGCGGTATTTATCGTTCGCGACTTTGATTCGTACCATACAATACAGAAGTCGCGGAATGCCAACAATACGGCTGCCATTTCGGAGAGCGATCGCGCTCCCGTTTGAACACAAACGGAATTACCTCCGAAAAAAAAAAAATTTCCAAAATCAATCTGACCTTCCGATGAGGAACAGGGTAACGATTACTCGGTTGAAATTACCAACGGTCACCAACGTTTGAAATTCCCGAGAAAATGTTTCCGAAACCGGAAGACGTACTTCCTGAATTGAATATAACCAATTCTACCATCTTAGATAATCTCAAACAATACAACACCACAACCGCTACTATCATGCTGGCTCGCCGGAATCTTCCTCTTTTACGAAGAACGCACGGAAAGCACGCAAAGCAACGGAACGTGGTTGTCCGTGGCCTCCGTTCGCTACGTTCGTGAGAGCAATCTCGCGCTTCGTTTTAATTTTCCCTTAATCGCTTATCCTGTGTCTCGCAATTCCCGTCGATTTTTATAATCCCGCTCGAGCGATCACGGCGTGCCGGAAGATCGGACCGCGATCGGCCCTGTGAGAGTCTTTCGTCAACCCGTGCCTCTCTCCGTGTACAGGGAAAACCCTTTCGAGAGAGAGGTCCCTGTTCGGGCGCCAATTTGTCACGTTAACCTTTTTCCGACGAGCGGTTTGACTCGCGGAAGCCGGTCAACTTCGGGCCTTGCAGGCGCTGAGACCAGGCCGCGTGCAAGCCGAGTACACGCGGTCCGCCCGAGACAAACGAGACTCGAGGATTCGACGATTTCCTCACGACAAACGAAAGGTTCGGGCGCCGGGCACCGCAAGGATGCCACACGAAACGCGGAACACGGCTCGAGCTCGGAGAAGCCGAGGTCGAGAGTCGAATCTTCGAGATACGCGGATCGAAAACGACGTCGCGACTGGGCCAGATGGCTCGAACACGGGATGACTAGGACAGCCCTCTCGGCAGGACGGATCTCACAGGGAATCGAGTAATTCGACTACGATATGGTCTCGAGCTATTTATTGTAGCAGTCGTTAAATTACAAAATCTGCGGCCACGTGACCGCGACCCGAGAGCCCGCGCTCTTCATACAAGATAGCGAGAAGATGGTCGTTCGCCGCGCGGTTGTCTTACCGATTTTGCTCGCACGATACCGCTGACAATTACCGTGATTTCGTTCGCAACGAACTTCGGAAACGCGAGGCGCAGATGACCGGCGAACTGCGAGACTGTCGCGATGACTTCCGCCCGTGATTCGCCCCGACGCGTACGCTAACAATTACGCGATCGAACGCCGACGAAAACCCTACGATGTTCGGCGAGAGACACAGGATTCGAGAAACACGAAGAGACCGAAAAGATTTACTCTCACGAAACGCGACTCCTCTTAGGACACTCTTTCGCACGTAATTTAGAGAGGAAAACTCTCCCGAAATATTCCCGAACAATCTCAAAGCATTCCGAGAGGAATGCGAGCGAATTATCGAGGACTGAACGGGAAGCGTTCGTCCTCGCACGACGAAGGTCGAGCCGGCGCGCAACGAAAATACCGAATGGATCACAAGTGCGACTTACCGTTTCTCGTGCTGTTTTTCGCTCTAGGTAGAATCGAATGGCTCCCGATAGAGCTGGCTGTACGGCCGGGCTAGATTGGACGGAGTCCTAGGCGCACGAAACCCTCACAGGACACGCACTTTTCGCGGCGCAATTACTGATTGCTCGTGGCACGAGTTTGGGAGACAAAATGGCGTGTGGCACTCGACCGCTTTTCCGAATTGCCTATGGCGTGTTTCCACGGCGTGACTCGGCGGCACAGGAGCGTTCCCTCTTCGCGCCCTAGGGCCCCGGGCAATCACGAAATTGGTCAAGGAGCCTATCGCTCGACTTGACCAGCGGAGGGGCTTCCTCTTCTTGGCTACGAGGGCACCGACCCCGGGGCAGCTCTCCCTTGATGGGGCGAGACGGCGTCAGGGTGTTCCGTTGGTCCGTATCGGACGAGATGTTCGAAGGCTGCTGTCCTGGCGGCGCCTCCGGTTTGCTTGCCGAGTGTCCTCGCACCAAGCTCTAATTTCTCGAAACGGCCATTCGCTTTTCCGTCGGGAGCTTTCTGGCCTTGGGGCGATTGTTCATTTCCCGTGACAATTCGGACGATCGGTGGTTCCTTCTGCGCGTTCCCTATACGGCCCTGAAACTTGCCGTTCTCGGCACGCGCGACAGATGTCATTAGGAGGTCCTCGATAATATCGGAATCTCTTAGAGGAGCGCTCTCGAATCCTGTCTCGGTACGTGTCCCGTTAGAGGGCGGTCCGGTCCTTTATCGCTCTCGAAAATATGCGCGGAATTAACGGAGAAGGGACGTCGCAAAGGTTGCAACGTCACAGCGCATACGCAGGTTTTGTGGGATGCGCATGCGCAGGTTTTTTGGGATGCGCATGCGCAGGTTTTGTGGGATGCACATGCGCAGGTTTTTTGGGATGCGCATGGC
Organism: Lasioglossum baleicum; assembly: GCF_051020765.1. Classification (NCBI taxonomy): domain Eukaryota; kingdom Metazoa; phylum Arthropoda; class Insecta; order Hymenoptera; family Halictidae; genus Lasioglossum; species Lasioglossum baleicum. The sequence goes on along the minus strand of NW_027469102.1, from coordinate 573,327 downwards.
TAGTCGAGCAAAAACACGTGTGAGAGGATGCATCCCGCAGGCTAGTCGAGCACAAACACGTGCGAGAGGATGCATCCCGCAGGCTAGTCGAGCAACAACACGTGCGAGAGGATGCATCCCGCAGGCTAGTCGAGCAAAAACACGTGCGAGAGGATGCATCCCGCAGGCTAGTCGAGCAAAAACACGTGCGAGAGGATGCATCCCGCAGGCTAGTCGAGCACAAACACGTGCGAGGTTTTGTGGGATGCGCATGCGCAGCTTTTGTGGGATGCGCATGCGCAGATTTTTTGGGATGCGCATGCGCAGGTTTTTTGGGATGCGCATGGCTAGTCGAGCAAAAACACGTGCGAGAGGATGCATCCCGCAGGCTAGTCGAGCAAAAACACGTGCGAGAGGATGCATCCCGCAGGCTAGTCGAGCACAAACACGTGCGAGGTTTTGTGGGATGCGCATGCGCAGGTTTTGTGGGATGCGCATGCGCAAATTGTTTGGGATGCGCATGCGCAGGTTTTTTAGGATGCGCATGGCTAGTAGAGCAAAAACACGTGCGAGAGGATGCATCCCGCAGGCTAGTCGAGTAAAAACACGTGCGAAAGGATGCATCCCGCAGGCTAGTCGAGCACAAACACGTGCGAGGTTTTGTGGGATGCGCATGCGCAGGTTTTGTGGGATGCGCATGCGCAGATTTTTTGGGATGCGCATGCGCAGGTTTTTTGGGATGCGCATGGCTAGTCGAGCAAAAACACGTGCGAGAGGATGCATCCCGCAGGCTAGTCGAGTAAAAACACGTGCGAGGTTTTGTGGGATGCGCATGCGCAGGTTTTGTGGGATGCGCATGCGCAGGTTTTTTGGGATGCGCATGCCTAGTCGAGCAAAAACACGTGCGAGAGGATGCATCCCGTAGGCTAGTCGAGCAAAATCACGTGCGAGAGGATGCATCCCGCAGGCTAGTCGAGCAAAAACACATGCGAGAGGATGCATCCCGCAGGCTAGTCGAGTAAAAACACGTGCGAGAGGATGCATCCCGCAGGCTAGTCGAGCACAAACACGTGCGAGGTTTTGTGGGATGCGCATGCGCAGGTTTTGTGGGATGCGCATGCGCAGGTTTTTTGGGATGCGCATGCGCAGGTTTTTTGGGATGCGCATGGCTAGTCGAGCAAAAACACGTGCGAGAGGATGCATCCCGCAGGCTAGCCGAGCAAAAACACGTGCGAGAGGATGCATCCCGCAGGCTAGTCGAGTAAAAACACGTGCGAAAGGATGCATCCCGCAGGCTAGTCGAGCACAAACACGTGCGAGGTTTTGTGGGATGCGCATGCGCAGGTTTTGTGGGATGCGCATGCGCAGGTTTTTTGGGATGCGCATGGCTAGTCGAGCAAAAACACGTGCGAGAGGATGTATCCCGCAGGCTAGCCGACCAAAAACACGTGCGAGAGGATGCATCCCGCAGGCTAGTCGAGTAAAAACACGTGCGAGGTTTTTTGGGATGCGCATGGCTAGTCGAGCAAAAACACGTGCGAGAGGATGCATCCCGCAGGCTAGTCGAGTAAAAACACGTGCGAGAGGATGCATCCCGCAGGCTAGTCGAGTAAAAACACGTGCGAGGTTTTGTGGGATGCGCATACGCAGGTTTTGTGGGATGCGCATGCGCAGGTTTTTTGGGATGCGCATGCGCAGGTTTTTTGGGATGCGCATGCGCAGGTTTATTGGGATGCGCATGGCTAGTCGAGCAAAAACACGTGCGAGAGGATGCATCCCGCAGGGTAGTCGAGTAAAAACAAGTGCGAGAGGATGCATCCCGCAGGCTAGTCGAGTAAAAACACGTGCGAGAGGATGCATCCCGCAGGCTAGTCGAGCAAAAACACGTGCGAGAGGATGCATCCCGCATGGTAGTCGAGTAAAAACACGTGCGAGAGGATGCATCCCGCAGGCTAGTCGAGTAACAACACGTGCGAGAGGATGCATCCCGCAGGCTAGTCGAGCAAAAACACGTGCGAGAGGATGCATCCCGCGGGCTAGTCGAGCAAAAACACGTGCGAGAGGATGCATCCCGCAGGCTAGTCGAGCAAAAACACGTGCGAGAGGATGCATCCCGCAGGCTAGTCGAGCACAAACACGTGCGAGGTTTTGTGGGATGCGCATGCGCAGGTTTTGTGGGATGCGCATTCGCAGATTTTTTGGGATGCGCATGCGCAGGTTTTTTGGGATGCGCATGGCTAGTCGAGCAAAAACACGTGCGAGAGGATGCATCCCGCAGGCTAGTCGAGTAAAAACACGTGCGAAAGGATGCATCCCGCAGGCTAGTCGAGCACAAACACGTGCGAGGTTTTGTGGGATGCGCATGCGCAGGTTTTGTGGGATGCGCATGCGCAGGTTTTTTGGGATGCGCATGGCTAGTCGAGCAAAAACACGTGCGAGAGGATGTATCCCGCAGGCTAGCCGAGCAAAAACACGTGCGAGAGGATGCATCCCGCAGGCTAGTCGAGTAAAAACACGTGCGAGGTTTTTTGGGATGCGCATGGCTAGTCGAGCAAAAACACGTGCGAGAGGATGCATCCCGCAGGCTAGTCGAGTAAAAACACGTGCGAGAGGATGCATCCCGCAGGCTAGTCGAGTAAAAACACGTGCGAGGTTTTGTGGGATGCGCATACGCAGGTTTTATGGGATGCGCATGCGCAGGTTTTTTGGGATGCGCATGCGCAGGTTTTTTGGGATGCGCATGCGCAGGTTTATTGGGATGCGCATGGCTAGTCGAGCAAAAACACGTGCGAGAGGATGCATCCCGCAGGCTAGTCGAGCAAAAACACGTGCGAGAGGATGCATCCCGCAGGCTAGTCGAGTAAAAACACGTGCGAAAGGATGCATCCCGCAGGCTAGTCGAGCACAAACACGTGCGAGGTTTTGTGGGATGCGCATGCGCAGGTTTTGTGGGATGCGCATGCGCAAATTTTTTGGGATGCGCATGCGCAGGTTTTTTGGGATGCGCATGGCTAGTAGAGCAAAAACACGTGCGAGAGGATGCATCCCGCAGGCTAGTCGAGCAAAAACACGTGCGAGAGGATGCATCCCGCAGGCTAGTCGAGCACAAACACGTGCGAGGTTTTGTGGGATGCGCATGCGCAGGTTTTGTGGGATGCGCATTCGCAGATTTTTTGGGATGCGCATGCGCAGGTTTTTTGGGATGCGCATGGCTAGTCGAGCAAAAACACGTGCGAGAGGATGTATCCCGCAGGCTAGCCGAGCAAAAACACGTGCGAGAGGATGCATCCCGCAGGCTAGTCGAGTAAAAACACATGCGAGGTTTTTTGGGATGCGCATGGCTAGTCGAGCAAAAACACGTGCGAGAGGATGCATCCCGCAGGCTAGTCGAGTAAAAACACGTGCGAGAGGATGCATCCCGCAGGCTAGTCGAGTAAAAACACGTGCGAGGTTTTGTGGGATGCGCATGCGCAGGTTTTGTGGGATGCGCATGCGCAGGTTTTTTGGGATGCGCATGCGCAGGTTTTTTGGGATGCGCATGGCTAGTAGAGCAAAAACACGTGCGAGAGGATGCATCCCGCAGGCTAGTCGAGCAAAAACACGTGCGAGAGGATGCATCCCGCAGGCTAGTCGAGCAAAAACACGTGCGAGAGGATGCATCCCGCAGGCTAGTCGAGCACAAACACGTGCGAGGTTTTGTGGGATGCGCATGCGCAGGTTTTGTGGGATGCGCATTCGCAGATTTTTTGGGATGCGCATGCGCAGGTTTTTTGGGATGCGCATGGCTAGTCGAGCAAAAACACGTGCGAGAGGATGCATCCCGCAGGCTAGCCGAGCAAAAACACGTGCGAGAGGATGCATCCCGCAGGCTAGTCGAGTAAAAACACGTGCGAAAGGATGCATCCCGCAGGCTAGTCGAGCACAAACACGTGCGAGGTTTTGTGGGATGCGCATGCGCAGGTTTTGTGGGATGCGCATGCGCAGGTTTTTTGGGATGCGCATGGCTAGTCGAGCAAAAACACGTGCGAGAGGATGTATCCCGCAGGCTAGCCGACCAAAAACACGTGCGAGAGGATGCATCCCGCAGGCTAGTCGAGTAAAAACACGTGCGAGGTTTTTTGGGATGCGCATGGCTAGTCGAGCAAAAACACGTGCGAGAGGATGCATCCCGCAGGCTAGTCGAGTAAAAACACGTGCGAGAGGATGCATCCCGCAGGCTAGTCGAGTAAAAACACGTGCGAGGTTTTGTGGGATGCGCATACGCAGGTTTTGTGGGATGCGCATGCGCAGGTTTTTTGGGATGCGCATGCGCAGGTTTTTTGGGATGCGCATGCGCAGGTTTATTGGGATGCGCATGGCTAGTCGAGCAAAAACACGTGCGAGAGGATGCATCCCGCAGGGTAGTCGAGTAAAAACAAGTGCGAGAGGATGCATCCCGCAGGCTAGTCGAGTAAAAACACGTGCGAGAGGATGCATCCCGCAGGCTAGTCGAGCAAAAACACGTGCGAGAGGATGCATCCCGCATGGTAGTCGAGTAAAAACACGTGCGAGAGGATGCATCCCGCAGGCTAGTCGAGTAACAACACGTGCGAGAGGATGCATCCCGCAGGCTAGTCGAGCAAAAACACGTGCGAGAGGATGCATCCCGCGGGCTAGTCGAGCAAAAACACGTGCGAGAGGATGCATCCCGCAGGCTAGTCGAGCAAAAACACGTGCGAGAGGATGCATCCCGCAGGCTAGTCGAGCACAAACACGTGCGAGGTTTTGTGGGATGCGCATGCGCAGGTTTTGTGGGATGCGCATTCGCAGATTTTTTGGGATGCGCATGCGCAGGTTTTTTGGGATGCGCATGGCTAGTCGAGCAAAAACACGTGCGAGAGGATGCATCCCGCAGGCTAGTCGAGTAAAAACACGTGCGAAAGGATGCATCCCGCAGGCTAGTCGAGCACAAACACGTGCGAGGTTTTGTGGGATGCGCATGCGCAGGTTTTGTGGGATGCGCATGCGCAGGTTTTTTGGGATGCGCATGGCTAGTCGAGCAAAAACACGTGCGAGAGGATGTATCCCGCAGGCTAGCCGAGCAAAAACACGTGCGAGAGGATGCATCCCGCAGGCTAGTCGAGTAAAAACACGTGCGAGGTTTTTTGGGATGCGCATGGCTAGTCGAGCAAAAACACGTGCGAGAGGATGCATCCCGCAGGCTAGTCGAGTAAAAACACGTGCGAGAGGATGCATCCCGCAGGCTAGTCGAGTAAAAACACGTGCGAGGTTTTGTGGGATGCGCATACGCAGGTTTTGTGGGATGCGCATGCGCAGGTTTTTTGGGATGCGCATGCGCAGGTTTTTTGGGATGCGCATGCGCAGGTTTATTGGGATGCGCATGGCTAGTCGAGCAAAAACACGTGCGAGAGGATGCATCCCGCAGGCTAGTCGAGCAAAAACACGTGCGAGAGGATGCATCCCGCAGGCTAGTCGAGTAAAAACACGTGCGAAAGGATGCATCCCGCAGGCTAGTCGAGCACAAACACGTGCGAGGTTTTGTGGGATGCGCATGCGCAAATTTTTTGGGATGCGCATGCGCAGGTTTTTTGGGATGCGCATGGCTAGTAGAGCAAAAACACGTGCGAGAGGATGCATCCCGCAGGCTAGTCGAGCAAAAACACGTGCGAGAGGATGCATCCCGCAGGCTAGTCGAGCACAAACACGTGCGAGGTTTTGTGGGATGCGCATGCGCAGGTTTTGTGGGATGCGCATTCGCAGATTTTTTGGGATGCGCATGCGCAGGTTTTTTGGGATGCGCATGGCTAGTCGAGCAAAAACACGTGCGAGAGGATGTATCCCGCAGGCTAGCCGAGCAAAAACACGTGCGAGAGGATGCATCCCGCAGGCTAGTCGAGTAAAAACACATGCGAGGTTTTTTGGGATGCGCATGGCTAGTCGAGCAAAAACACGTGCGAGAGGATGCATCCCGCAGGCTAGTCGAGTAAAAACACGTGCGAGAGGATGCATCCCGCAGGCTAGTCGAGTAAAAACACGTGCGAGGTTTTGTGGGATGCGCATGCGCAGGTTTTGTGGGATGCGCATGCGCAGGTTTTTTGGGATGCGCATGCGCAGGTTTTTTGGGATGCGCATGGCTAGTAGAGCAAAAACACGTGCGAGAGGATGCATCCCGCAGGCTAGTCGAGCAAAAACACGTGCGAGAGGATGCATCCCGCAGGCTAGTCGAGCAAAAACACGTGCGAGAGGATGCATCCCGCAGGCTAGTCGAGCACAAACACGTGCGAGGTTTTGTGGGATGCGCATGCGCAGGTTTTGTGGGATGCGCATTCGCAGATTTTTTGGGATGCGCATGCGCAGGTTTTTTGGGATGCGCATGGCTAGTCGAGCAAAAACACGTGCGAGAGGATGCATCCCGCAGGCTAGTCGAGTAAAAACACGTGCGAAAGGATGCATCCCGCAGGCTAGTCGAGCACAAACACGTGCGAGGTTTTGTGGGATGCGCATGCGCAGGTTTTGTGGGATGCGCATGCGCAGGTTTTTTGGGATGCGCATGGCTAGTCGAGCAAAAACACGTGTGAGAGGATGTATCCCGCAGGCTAGCCGAGCAAAAACACGTGCGAGAGGATGCATCCCGCAGGCTAGTCGAGCACAAACACGTGCGAGAGGATGCATCCCGCAGGCTAGTCGAGCAAAAACACGTGCGAGAGGATGCATCCCGCAGGTTAGTCGAGCAAAAACACGTGCGAGAGGATGCATCCCGCAGGCTAGTCGAGCACAAACACGTGCGAGAGGATGCATCCCGCAGGCTAGTCGAGCAACAACACGTGCGAGAGGATGCATCCCGCAGGCTAGTCGAGTAAAAACACGTGCGAAAGGATGCATCCCGCAGGCTAGTCGAGCACAAACACGTGCGAGGTTTTGTGGGATGCGCATGCGCAGCTTTTGTGGGATGCGCATGCGCAGATTTTTTGGGATGCGCATGCGCAGGTTTTTTGGGATGCGCATGGCTAGTCGAGCAAAAACACGTGCGAGAGGATGCATCCCGCAGGCTAGTCGAGCAAAAACACGTGCGAGAGGATGCATCCCGCAGGCTAGTCGAGCACAAACACGTGCGAGGTTTTGTGGGATGCGCATGCGCAGGTTTTGTGGGATGCGCATGCGCAGGTTTTTTGGGATGCGCATGGCTAGTCGAGCAAAAACACGTGCGAGAGGATGTATCCCGCAGGCTAGCCGAGCAAAAACACGTGCGAGAGGATGCATCCCGCAGGCTAGTCGAGTAAAAACACGTGCGAGGTTTTTTGGGATGCGCATGGCTAGTCGAGCAAAAACACGTGCGAGAGGATGCATCCCGCAGGCTAGTCGAGTAAAAACACGTGCGAGAGGATGCATCCCGCAGGCTAGTCGAGTAAAAACACGTGCGAGGTTTTGTGGGATGCGCATACGCAGGTTTTGTGGAATGCGCATGCGCAGGTTTTTTGGGATGCGCATGCGCAGGTTTTTTGGGATGCGCATGCGCAGGTTTATTGGGATGCGCATGGCTAGTCGAGCAAAAACACGTGCGAGAGGATGCATCCCGCAGGGTAGTCGAGTAAAAATACGTGCGAGAGGATGCATCCCGCAGGCTAGTCGAGTAAAAACACGTGCGAGAGGATGCATCCCGCAGGCTAGTCGAGCAAAAACACGTGCGAGAGGATGCATCCCGCAGGCAAGTCGAGTAAAAACACGTGCGAAAGGATGCATCCCGCAGGCTAGTCGAGCACAAACACGTGCGAGGTTTTGTGGGATGCGCATGCGCAGGTTTTGTGGGATGCGCATGCGCAAATTGTTTGGGATGCGCATGCTCAGGTTTTTTGGGATGCGCATGGCTAGTAGAGCAAAAACACGTGCGAGAGGATGCATCCCGCAGGCTAGTCGAGTAAAAACACGTGCGAAAGGATGCATCCCGCAGGCTAGTCGAGCACAAACACGTGCGAGGTTTTGTGGGATGCGCATGCGCAGGTTTTGTGGGATGCGCATGCGCAGGTTTTTTGGGATGCGCATGGCTAGTCGAGCAAAAACACGTGCGAGAGGATGTATCCCGCAGGCTAGCCGAGCAAAAACACGTGCGAGAGGATGCATCCCGCAGGCTAGTCGAGTAAAAACACGTGCGAGGTTTTTTGGGATGCGCATGGCTAGTCGAGCAAAAACACGTGCGAGAGGATGCATCCCGCAGGCTAGTCGAGTAAAAACACGTGCGAGAGGATGCATCCCGCAGGCTAGTCGAGTAAAAACACGTGCGAGGTTTTGTGGGATGCGCATACGCAGGTTTTGTGGGATGCGCATGCGCAGGTTTTTTGGGATGCGCATGCGCAGGTTTTTTGGGATGCGCATGCGCAGGTTTATTGGGATGCGCATGGCTAGTCGAGCAAAAACACGTGCGAGAGGATGCATCCCGCAGGGTAGTCGAGTAAAAACACGTGCGAGAGGATGCATCCCGCAGGCTAGTCGAGTAAAAACACGTGCGAGAGGATGCATCCCGCAGGCTAGTCGAGCAAAAACACGTGCGAGAGGATGCATCCCGCAGGCTAGTCGAGCAAAAACACGTGCGAGAGGATGCATCCCGCAGGCTAGTCGAGTAAAAACACGTGCGAGAGGATGTATCCCGCAGGCTAGTCGAGCACAAACACGTGCGAGAGGATGCATCCCGCAGGCTAGTCGAGCAAAAACACGTGCGAGAGGATGCATCCCGCAGGCTAGTCGAGTAAAAACACGTGCAAAAGGATGCATCCCGCAGGCTAGTCGAGCACAAACACGTGCGAGGTTTTGTGGGATGCGCATGCGCAGGTTTTGTGGGATGCGCATGCGCAGATTTTTTGGGATGCGCATGCGCAGGTTTTTTGGGATGCGCGTGGCTAGTCGAGCAAAAACACGTGCGAGAGGATGCATCCCGCAGGCTAGTCGAGTAAAAACACGTGCGAGGTTTTGTGGGATGCGCATGCGCAGGTTTTGTGGGATGCGCATGCGCAGGTTTTTTGGGATGCGCATGCCTAGTCGAGCAAAAACACGTGCGAGAGGATGCATCCCGTAGGCTAGTCGAGCAAAATCACGTGCGAGAGGATGCATCCCGCAGGCTAGTCGAGCAAAAACACATGCGAGAGGATGCATCCCGCAGGCTAGTCGAGTAAAAACACGTGCGAGAGGATGCATCCCGCAGGCTAGTCGAGCACAAACACGTGCGAGGTTTTGTGGGATGCGCATGCGCAGGTTTTGTGGGATGCGCATGCGCAGGTTTTTTGGGATGCGCATGCGCAGGTTTTTTGGGATGCGCATGGCTAGTCGAGCAAAAACACGTGCGAGAGGATGCATCCCGCAGGCTAGCCGAGCAAAAACACGTGCGAGAGGATGCATCCCGCAGGCTAGTCGAGTAAAAACACGTGCGAGGTTTTGTGGGATGCGCATGCTCAGGTTTTGTGGGATGCGCATGCGCAGGTTTTTTGGGATGCGCATGTGCAGGTTTTTTGGGATGCGCATGGCTAGTCGAGCAAAAACACGTGCGAGAGGATGCATCCCGCAGGCTAGTCGAGTAAAAACACGTGCGAGAGGATGCATCCCGCAGGCTAGTCGAGTAAAAACACGTGCGAGGTTTTGTGGGATGCGCATACGCAGGTTTTGTGGGATGCGCATGCGCAGGTTTTTTGGGATGCGCATGCGCAGGTTTTTTGGGATGCGCATGGCTAGTCGAGCAAAAACACGTGCGAGAGGATGCATCCCGCAGGGTAGTCGAGTAAAAACACGTGCGAGAGGATGCATCCCGCAGGCTAGTCGAGTAACAACACGTGCGAGAGGATGCATCCCGCAGGCTAGTCGAGCAAAAACACGTGCGAGAGGATGCATCCCGCAGGCTAGTCGAGCAAAAACACGTGCGAGAGGATGCATCCCGCAGGCTAGTCGAGTAAAAACACGTGCGAAAGGATGCATCCCGCAGGCTAGTCGAGCACAAACACGTTCGAGGTTTTGTGGGATGCGCATGCGCAGGTTTTGTGGGATGCGCATGCGCAGATTTTTTGGGATGCGCATGCGCAGGTTTTTTGGGATGCGCATGGCTAGTCGAGCAAAAACACGTGCGAGAGGATGCATCCCGCAGGCTAGTCGAGCAAAAACACATGCGAGAGGATGCATCCCGCAGGCTAGTCGAGTAAAAACACGTGCGAGAGGATGCATCCCGCAGGCTAGTCGAGCACAAACACGTGCGAGGTTTTGTGGGATGCGCATGCGCAGGTTTTGTGGGATGCGCATGCGCAGGTTTTTTGGGATGCGCATGCGCAGGTTTTTTGGGATGCGCATGGCTAGTCGAGCAAAAACACGTGCGAGAGGATGCATCCCGCAGGCTAGCCGAGCAAAAACACGTGCGAGAGGATGCATCCCGCAGGCTAGTCGAGTAAAAACACGTGCGAGGTTTTGTGGGATGCGCATGCGCAGGTTTTGTGGGATGCGCATGCGCAGGTTTTTTGGGATGCGCATGTGCAGGTTTTTGGGATGCGCATGGCTAGTCGAGCAAAAACACGTGCGAGAGGATGCATCCCGCAGGCTAGTCGAGTAAAAACACGTGCGAGAGGATGCATCCCGCAGGCTAGTCGAGTAAAAACACGTGCGAGGTTTTGTGGGATGCGCATACGCAGGTTTTGTGGGATGCGCATGCGCAGGTTTTTTGGGATGCGCATGCGCAGGTTTTTTGGGATGCGCATGCGCAGGTTTTTTGGGATGCGCATGGCTAGTCGAGCAAAAACACGTGCGAGAGGATGCATCCCGCAGGGTAGTCGAGTAAAAACACGTGCGAGAGGATGCATCCCGCAGGCTAGTCGAGTAACAACACGTGCGAGAGGATGCATCCCGCAGGCTAGTCGAGCAAAAACACGTGCGAGAGGATGCATCCCGCAGGCTAGTCGAGCAAAAACACGTGCGAGAGGATGCATCCCGCAGGCTAGTCGAGTAAAAACACGTGCGAAAGGATGCATCCCGCAGGCTAGTCGAGCACAAACACGTGCGAGGTTTTGTGGGATGCGCATGCGCAGGTTTTGTGGGATGCGCATGCGCAAATTTTTTGGGAAGCGCATGCGCAGGTTTTTTGGGATGCGCATGGCTAGTAGAGCAAAAACACGTGCGAGAGGATGCATCCCGCAGGCTAGTCGAGCAAAAACACGTGCGAGAGGATGCATCCCGCAGGCTAGTCGAGTAAAAACACGTGCGAGAGGATGCATCCCGCAGGCTAGTCAAGTAAAAACACGTGCGAGGTTTTGTGGGATGCGCATACGCAGGTTTTTTGGGATGCGCATGGCTAGTCGAGCAAAAACACGTGCGAGAGGATGCATCCCGCAGGCTAGTCGAGCAAAAACACGTGCGAGAGGATGCATCCCGCAGGCTAGTCGAGTAAAAACACGTGCGAAAGGATGCATCCCGCAGGCTAGTCGAGCACAAACACGTTCGAGGTTTTGTGGGATGCGCATGCGTGGGTTTTGTGGGATGCGCATGCGCAGATTTTTTGGGATGCGCATGCGCAGGTTTTTTGGGATGCGCATGGCTAGTCGAGCAAAAACACGTGCGAGAGGATGCATCCCGCAGGCTAGTCGAGTAAAAACACGTGCGAGGTTTTGTGGGATGCGCATGCGCAGGTTTTGTGGGATGCGCATGCGCAGGTTTTTTGGGATGCGCATGCCTAGTCGAGCAAAAACACGTGCGAGAGGATGCATCCCGTAGGCTAGTCGAGCAAAATCACGTGCGAGAGGATGCATCCCGCAGGCTAGTCGAGCAAAAACACATGCGAGAGGATGCATCCCGCAGGCTAGTCGAGTAAAAACACGTGCGAGAGGATGCATCCCGCAGGCTAGTCGAGTAAAAACACGTGCGAGGTTTTGTGGGATGCGCATACGCAGGTTTTGTGGGATGCGCATGCGCAGGTTTTTTGGGATGCGCATGCGCAGGTTTTTTGGGATGCGCATGGCTAGTCGAGCAAAAACACGTGCGAGAGGATGCATCCCGCAGGGTAGTCGAGTAAAAACACGTGCGAGAGGATGCATCCCGCAGGCTAGTCGAGTAACAACACGTGCGAGAGGATGCATCCCGCAGGCTAGTCGAGCAAAAACACGTGCGAGAGGATGCATCCCGCAGGCTAGTCGAGCAAAAACACGTGCGAGAGGATGCATCCCGCAGGCTAGTCGAGTAAAAACACGTGCGAAAGGATGCATCCCGCAGGCTAGTCGAGCACAAACACGTGCGAGGTTTTGTGGGATGCGCATGCGCAGGTTTTGTGGGATGCGCATGCGCAAATTTTTTGGGATGCGCATGCGCAGGTTTTTTGGGATGCGCATGGCTAGTAGAGCAAAAACACGTGCGAGAGGATGCATCCCGCAGGCTAGTCGAGCAAAAACACGTGCGAGAGGATGCATCCCGCAGGCTAGTCGAGCACAAACACGTGCGAGGTTTTGTGGGATGCGCATGCGCAGGTTTTGTGGGATGCGCATTCACAGATTTTTTGGGATGCGCATGCGCAGGTTTTTTGGGATGCGCATGGCTAGTCGAGCAAAAACACGTGCGAGAGGATGCATCCCGCAGGCTAGTCGAGCACAAACACGTGCGAGAGGATGCATCCCGCAGGCTAGTCGAGCAACAACACGTGCGAGAGGATGCATCCCGCAGGCTAGTCGAGTAAAAACACGTGCGAAAGGATGCATCCCGCAGGCTAGTCGAGCACAAACACGTGCGAGGTTTTGTGGGATGCGCATGCGCAGCTTTTGTGGGATGCGCATGCGCAGATTTTTTGGGATGCGCATGCGCAGGTTTTTTGGGATGCGCATGGCTAGTCGAGCAAAAACACGTGCGAGAGGATGCATCCCGCAGGCTAGTCGAGCAAAAACACGTGCGAGAGGATGCATCCCGCAGGCTAGTTGAGCACAAACACGTGCGAGGTTTTGTGGGATGCGCATGCGCAGGTTTTGTGGGATGCGCATGCGCAAATTGTTTGGGATGCGCATGCGCAGGTTTTTTGGGATGCGCATGGCTAGTAGAGCAAAAACACGTGCGAGAGGATGCATCCCGCAGGCTAGTCGAGTAAAAACACGTGCGAAAGGATGCATCCCGCAGGCTAGTCGAGCACAAACACGTGCGAGGTTTTGTGGGATGCGCATGCGCAGGTTTTGTGGGATGCGCATGCGCAGGTTTTTTGGGATGCGCATGGCTAGTCGAGCAAAAACACGTGCGAGAGGATGTATCCCGCAGGCTAGCCGAGCAAAAACACGTGCGAGAGGATGCATCCCGCAGGCTAGTCGAGTAAAAACACGTGCGAGAGGATGCATCCCGCAGGCTAGTCGAGTAAAAACACGTGCGAGGTTTTGTGGGATGCGCATACGCAGGTTTTGTGGGATGCGCATGCGCAGGTTTTTTGGGATGCGCATGCGCAGGTTTTTTGGGATGCGCATGCGCAGGTTTATTGGGATGCGCATGGCTAGTCGAGCAAAAACACGTGCGAGAGGATGCATCCCGCAGGGTAGTCGAGTAAAAACACGTGCGAGGTTTTGTGGGATGCGCATGCGCAGGTTTTGTGGGATGCGCATGCGCAGGTTTTTTGGGATGCGCATGGCTAGTCGAGCAAAAACACGTGCGAGAGGATGTATCCCGCAGGCTAGCCGAGCAAAAACACGTGCGAGAGGATGCATCCCGCAGGCTAGTCGAGTAAAAACACGTGCGAGAGGATGCATCCCGCAGGCTAGTCGAGTAAAAACACGTGCGAGGTTTTGTGGGATGCGCATGCGCAGGTTTTGTGGGATGCGCATGCGCAAATTGTTTGGGATGCGCATGCGCTGGTTTTTTGGGATGCGCATGGCTAGTAGAGCAAAAACACGTGCGAGAGGATGCATCCCGCAGGCTAGTCGAGTAAAAACACGTGCGAAAGGATGCATCCCGCAGGCTAGTCGAGCACAAACACGTGCGAGGTTTTGTGGGATGCGCATGCGCAGGTTTTGTGGGATGCGCATGCGCAGGTTTTTTGGGATGCGCATGGCTAGTCGAGCAAAAACACGTGCGAGAGGATGTATCCCGCAGGCTAGCCGAGCAAAAACACGTGCGAGAGGATGCATCCCGCAGGCTAGTCGAGTAAAAACACGTGCGAGAGGATGCATCCCGCAGGCTAGTCGAGTAAAAACACGTGCGAGGTTTTGTGGGATGCGCATACGCAGGTTTTGTGGGATGCGCATGCGCAGGTTTTTTGGGATGCGCATGCGCAGGTTTTTTGGGATGCGCATGCGCAGGTTTATTGGGATGCGCATGGCTAGTCGAGCAAAAACACGTGCGAGAGGATGCATCCCGCAGGGTAGTCGAGTAAAAACACGTGCGAGAGGATGCATCCCGCAGGCTAGTCGAGTAAAAACACGTGCGAGAGGATGCATCCCGCAGGCTAGTCGAGCAAAAACACGTGCGAGAGGATGCATCCCGCAGGCTAGTCGAGCAAAAACACGTGCGAGAGGATGCATCCCGCAGGCTAGTCGAGTAAAAACACGTGCGAGAGGATGCATCCCGCAGGCTAGTCGAGCACAAACACGTGCGAGAGGATGCATCCCGCAGGCTAGTCGAGCAAAAACACGTGCGAGGTTTTGTGGGATGCGCATGCGCAGGTTTTGTGGGATGCGCATGCGCAGATTTTTTGGGATGCGCATGCGCAGGTTTTTTGGGATGCGCATGGCTAGTCGAGCAAAAACACGTGCGAGAGGATGCATCCCGCAGGCTAGTCGAGTAAAAACACGTGCGAGAGGATGCATCCCGCAGGCTAGTCGAGCAAAAACACGTGCGAGAGGATGCATCCCGCAGGCTAGTCGAGTAAAAACACGTGCGAAAGGATGCATCCCGCAGGCTAGTCGAGCACAAACACGTTCGAGGCTTTGTGGGATGCGCATGCGCAGGTTTTGTGGGATGCGCATGCGCAGATTTTTTGGGATGCGCATGGCTACTCGAGCAAAAACACGTGCGAGAGGATGCATCCCGCAGGCTAGTCGAGCACAAACACGTTCGAGGTTTTGTGGGATGCGCATGCGCAGGTTTTGTGGGATGCGCATGCGCAGATTTTTTGGGATGCGCATGCGCAGGTTTTTTGGGATGCGCATGGCTAGTCGAGCAAAAACACGTGCGAGAGGATGCATCCCGCAGGCTAGTCGAGCAAAAACACATGCGAGAGGATGCATCCCGCAGGCTAGTCGAGTAAAAACACGTGCGAGAGGATGCATCCCGCAGGCTAGTCGAGCACAAACACGTGCGAGGTTTTGTGGGATGCGCATGCGCAGGTTTTGTGGGATGCGCATGCGCAGGTTTTTTGGGATGCGCATGCGCAGGTTTTTTGGGATGCGCATGGCTAGTCGAGCAAAAACACGTGCGAGAGGATGCATCCCGCAGGCTAGCCGAGCAAAAACACGTGCGAGAGGATGCATCCCGCAGGCTAGTCGAGTAAAAACACGTGCGAGGTTTTGTGGGATGCGCATGCGCAGGTTTTGTGGGATGCGCATGCGCAGGTTTTTTGGGATGCGCATGTGCAGGTTTTTTGGGATGCGCATGGCTAGTCGAGCAAAAACACGTGCGAGAGGATGCATCCCGCAGGCTAGTCGAGTAAAAACACGTGCGAGAGGATGCATCCCGCAGGCTAGTCGAGTAAAAACACGTGCGAGGTTTTGTGGGATGCGCATACGCAGGTTTTGTGGGATGCGCATGCGCAGGTTTTTTGGGATGCGCATGCGCAGGTTTTTTGGGATGCGCATGCGCAGGTTTTTTGGGATGCGCATGGCTAGTCGAGCAAAAACACGTGCGAGAGGATGCATCCCGCAGGGTAGTCGAGTAAAAACACGTGCGAGAGGATGCATCCCGCAGGCTAGTCGAGTAACAACACGTGCGAGAGGATGCATCCCGCAGGCTAGTCGAGCAAAAACACGTGCGAGAGGATGCATCCCGCAGGCTAGTCGAGCAAAAACACGTGCGAGAGGATGCATCCCGCAGGCTAGTCGAGTAAAAACACGTGCGAAAGGATGCATCCCGCAGGCTAGTCGAGCACAAACACGTGCGAGGTTTTGTGGGATGCGCATGCGCAGGTTTTGTGGGATGCGCATGCGCAAATTTTTTGGGAAGCGCATGCGCAGGTTTTTTGGGATGCGCATGGCTAGTAGAGCAAAAACACGTGCGAGAGGATGCATCCCGCAGGCTAGTCGAGCAAAAACACGTGCGAGAGGATGCATCCCGCAGGCTAGTCGAGTAAAAACACGTGCGAGAGGATGCATCCCGCAGGCTAGTCGAGTAAAAACACGTGCGAGGTTTTGTGGGATGCGCATACGCAGGTTTTTTGGGATGCGCATGGCTAGTCGAGCAAAAACACGTGCGAGAGGATGCATCCCGCAGGCTAGTCGAGCAAAAACACGTGCGAGAGGATGCATCCCGCAGGCTAGTCGAGTAAAAACACGTGCGAAAGGATGCATCCCGCAGGCTAGTCGAGCACAAACACGTTCGAGGTTTTGTGGGATGCGCATGCGCAGGTTTTGTGGGATGCGCATGCGCAGATTTTTTGGGATGCGCATGCGCAGGTTTTTTGGGATGCGCATGGCTAGTCGAGCAAAAACACGTGCGAGAGGATGCATCCCGCAGGCTAGTCGAGTAAAAACACGTGCGAGGTTTTGTGGGATGCGCATGCGCAGGTTTTGTGGGATGCGCATGCGCAGGTTTTTTGGGATGCGCATGCCTAGTCGAGCAAAAACACGTGCGAGAGGATGCATCCCGTAGGCTAGTCGAGCAAAATCACGTGCGAGAGGATGCATCCCGCAGGCTAGTCGAGCAAAAACACATGCGAGAGGATGCATCCCGCAGGCTAGTCGAGTAAAAACACGTGCGAGAGGATGCATCCCGCAGGCTAGTCGAGTAAAAACACGTGCGAGGTTTTGTGGGATGCGCATACGCAGGTTTTGTGGGATGCGCATGCGCAGGTTTTTTGGGATGCGCATGCGCAGGTTTTTTGGGATGCGCATGGCTAGTCGAGCAAAAACACGTGCGAGAGGATGCATCCCGCAGGCTAGTCGAGCACAAACACGTGCGAGGTTTTGTGGGATGCGCATGCGCAGGTTTTGTGGGATGCGCATTCACAGATTTTTTGGGATGCGCATGCGCAGGTTTTTTGGGATGCGCATGGCTAGTCGAGCAAAAACACGTGCGAGAGGATGCATCCCGCAGGCTAGTCGAGTAAAAACACGTGCGAAAGGATGCATCCCGCAGGCTAGTCGAGCACAAACACGTGCGAGGTTTTGTGGGATGCGCATGCGCAGGTTTTGTGGGATGCGCATGCGCAGGTTTTTTGGGATGCGCATGGCTAGTCGAGCAAAAACACGTGTGAGAGGATGTATCCCGCAGGCTAGCCGAGCAAAAACACGTGCGAGAGGATGCATCCCGCAGGCTAGTCGAGCACAAACACGTGCGAGAGGATGCATCCCGCAGGCTAGTCGAGCAAAAACACGTGCGAGAGGATGCATCCCGCAGGTTAGTCGAGCAAAAACACGTGCGAGAGGATGCATCCCGCAGGGTAGTCGAGTAAAAACACGTGCGAGAGGATGCATCCCGCAGGCTAGTCGAGTAAAAACACGTGCGAGAGGATGCATCCCGCAGGCTAGTCGAGCAAAAACACGTGCGAGAGGATGCATCCCGCAGGCTAGTCGAGCAAAAACACGTGCGAGAGGATGCATCCCGCAGGCTAGTCGAGTAAAAACACGTGCGAGAGGATGCATCCCGCAGGCTAGTCGAGCACAAACACGTGCGAGAGGATGCATCCCGCAGGCTAGTCGAGCAAAAACACGTGCGAGAGGATGCATCCCGCAGGCTAGTCGAGTAAAAACACGTGCAAAAGGATGCATCCCGCAGGCTAGTCGAGCACAAACACGTGCGAGGTTTTGTGGGATGCGCATGCGCAGGTTTTGTGGGATGCGCATGCGCAGATTTTTTGGGATGCGCATGCGCAGGTTTTTTGGGATGCGCATGGCTAGTCGAGCAAAAACACGTGCGAGAGGATGCATCCCGCAGGCTAGTCGAGTAAAAACACGTGCGAGAGGATGCATCCCGCAGGCTAGTCGAGCAAAAACACGTGCGAGAGGATGCATCCCGCAGGCTAGTCGAGTAAAAACACGTGCGAAAGGATGCATCCCGCAGGCTAGTCGAGCACAAACACGTTCGAGGTTTTGTGGGATGCGCATGCGCAGGTTTTGTGGGATGCGCATGCGCAGATTTTTTGGGATGCGCATGGCTAGTCGAGCAAAAACACGTGCGAGAGGATGCATCCCGCAGGCTAGTCGAGTAAAAACACGTGCGAGAGGATGCATCCCGCAGGCTAGTCGAGTAAAAACACGTGCGAGGTTTTGTGGGATGCGCATACGCAGGTTTTTTGGGATGCGCATGCGCAGGTTTTTTGGGATGCGCATGCGCAGGTTTTTTGGGATGCGCATGCGCAGGTTTTTTGGGATGCGCATGGCTAGTCGAGCAAGAACACGTGCGAGAGGATGCATCCCGCAGGGTAGTCGAGTAAAAACACGTGCGAGAGGATGCATCCCGCAGGCTAGTCGAGTAAAAACACGTGCGAGAGGATGCATCGCGCAGGCTAGTCGAGCAAAAACACGTGCGAGAGGATGCATCCCGCAGGCTAGTCGAGCAAAAACACGTGCGAGAGGATGCATCCCGCAGGCTAGTCGAGTAAAAACACGTGCGAGAGGATGCATCCCGCAGGCTAGTCGAGCACAAACACGTGCGAGAGGATGCATCCCGCAGGCTAGTCGAGCAAAAACACGTGCGAGAGGATGCATCCCGCAGGCTAGTCGAGCAAAAACAGGTGCGAGAGGATGCATCCCGCAGGCTAGTCGAGCAAAAACACGTGCGAGAGGATGCATCCCGCCGGCTAGTCGAGCACAAACACGTGCGAGGTTTTGTGGGATGCGCATGCGCAGGTTTTGTGGGATACGCATGCGCAGATTTTGTGGGATGCGCATGCGCAGGTTTTTTGGGATGCGCATGGCTAGTCGAGCAAAAACACGTGCGAGAGGATGCATCCCGCAGGCTAGTCGAGTAAAAACACGTGCGAGAGGATGCATCCCGCAGGCTAGTCGAGCACAAACACGTGCGAGAGGATGCATCCCGCAGGCTAGTCGAGCAAAAACACGTGCGAGAGGATGCATCCCGCAGGCTAGTCGAGCAAAAACACGTGCGAGAGGATGCATCCCGCAGGCTAGTCGAGCAAAAACACGTGCGAGAGGATGCATCCCGCAGGCTAGTCGAGCACAAACACGTGCGAGGTTTTGTGGGATGCGCATGCGCAGGTTTTGTGGGAAGCGCATGCGCAGATTTTTTGGGATGCGCATGCGCAGGTTTTTTGGGATGCGCATGGCTAGTCGAGCAAAAACACGTGCGAGAGGATGCATCCCGCAGGCTAGTCGAGTAAAAACACGTGCGAGGTTTTGTGGGATGCGCATGAGCAGGTTTTTTGGGATGCGCATGCCTAGTCGAGCAAAAACACGTGCGAGAGGATGCATCCCGTAGGCTAGTCGAGCAAAATCACGTGCGAGAGGATGCATCCCGCAGGCTAGTCGAGCAAAAACACATGCGAGAGGATGCATCCCGCAGGCTAGTCGAGTAAAAACACGTGCGAGAGGATGCATCCCGCAGGCTAGCCGAGCACAAACACGTGCGAGGTTTTGTGGGATGCGCATGCGCAGGTTTTGTGGGATGCGCATGCGCAGGTTTTTTGGGATGCGCATGCGCAGGTTTTTTGGGATGCGCATGGCTAGTCGAGCAAAAACACGTGCGAGAGGATGCATCCCGCAGGCTAGCCGAGCAAAAACACGTGCGAGAGGATGCATCCCGCAGGCTAGTAGAGTAAAAACACGTGCGAGGTTTTGTGGGATGCGCATGCGCAGGTTTTGTGGGATGCGCATGCGCAGGTTTTTTGGGATGCGCATGTGCAGGTTTTTTGGGATGCGCATGGCTAGTCGAGCAAAAACACGTGCGAGAGGATGCATCCCGCGGGCTAGTCGAGAAAAAACACGTGCGAGAGGATGCATCCCGCAGGCTAGTCGAGTAAAAACACGTGCGAGGTTTTGTGGGATGCGCATACGCAGGTTTTGTGGGATGCGCATGCGCAGGTTTTTTGGGATGCGCATGCGCAGGTTTTTTGGGATGCGCATGCGCAGGTTTTTTGGGATGCGCATGGCTAGTCGAGCAAAAACACGTGCGAGAGGATGCATCCCGCAGGGTAGTCGAGTAAAAACACGTGCGAGAGGATGCATCCCGCAGGCTAGTCGAGTAACAACACGTGCGAGAGGATGCATCCCGCAGGCTAGTCGAGCAAAAACACGTGCGAGAGGATGCATCCCGCAGGCTAGTCGAGCAAAAACACGTGCGAGAGGATGCATCCCGCAGGCTAGTCGAGTAAAAACACGTGCGAAAGGATGCATCCCGCAGGCTAGTCGAGCACAAACACGTGCGAGGTTTTGTGGGATGCGCATGCGCAGGTTTTGTGGGATGCGCATGCGCAAATTTTTTGGGATGCGCATGCGCAGGTTTTTTGGGATGCGCATGGCTAGTAGAGCAAAAACACGTGCGAGAGGATGCATCCCGCAGGCTAGTCGAGCAAAAACACGTGCGAGAGGATGCATCCCGCAGGCTAGTCGAGCACAAACACGTGCGAGGTTTTGTGGGATGCGCATGCGCAGGTTTTGTGGGATGCGCATTCGCAGATTTTTTGGGATGCGCATGCGCAGGTTTTTTGGGATGCGCATGGCTAGTCGAGCAAAAACACGTGCGAGAGGATGCATCCCGCAGGCTAGTCGAGTAAAAACACGTGCGAAAGGATGCATCCCGCAGGCTAGTCGAGCACAAACACGTGCGAGGTTTTGTGGGATGCGCATGCGCAGGTTTTGTGGGATGCGCATGCGCAGGTTATTTGGGATGCGCATGGCTAGTCGAGCAAAAACACGTGTGAGAGGATGTATCCCGCAGGCTAGCCGAGCAAAAACACGTGCGAGAGGATGCATCCCGCAGGCTAGTCGAGCACAAACACGTGCGAGAGGATGCATCCCGCAGGCTAGTCGAGCAAAAACACGTGCGAGAGGATGCATCCCGCAGGTTAGTCGAGCAAAAACACGTGCGAGAGGATGCATCCCGCAGGCTAGTCGAGCACAAACACGTGCGAGAGGATGCATCCCGCAGGCTAGTCGAGCAACAACACGTGCGAGAGGATGCATCCCGCAGGCTAGTCGAGTAAAAACACGTGCGAAAGGATGCATCCCGCAGGCTAGTCGAGCACAAACACGTGCGAGGTTTTGTGGGATGCGCATGCGCAGCTTTTGTGGGATGCGCATGCGCAGATTTTTTGGGATGCGCATGCGCAGGTTTTTTGGGATGCGCATGGCTAGTCGAGCAAAAACACGTGCGAGAGGATGCATCCCGCAGGCTAGTCGAGCACAAACACGTGCGAGGTTTTGTGGGATGCGCATGCGCAGGTTTTGTGGGATGCGCATGCGCAAATTGTTTGGGATGCGCATGCGCAGGTTTTTTGGGATGCGCATGGCTAGTCGAGCAAAAACACGTGCGAGAGGATGTATCCCGCAGGCTAGCCGAGCAAAAACACGTGCGAGAGGATGCATCCCGCAGGCTAGTCGAGTAAAAACACGTGCGAGGTTTTTTGGGATGCGCATGGCTAGTCGAGCAAAAACACGTGCGAGAGGATGCATCCCGCAGGTTAGTCGAGCAAAAACACGTGCGAGAGGATGCATCCCGCAGGCTAGTCGAGCACAAACACGTGCGAGAGGATGCATCCCGTAGGCTAGTCGAGCAAAATCACGTGCGAGAGGATGCATCCCGCAGGCTAGTCGAGCAAAAACACATGCGAGAGGATGCATCCCGCAGGCTAGTCGAGTAAAAACACGTGCGAGAGGATGCATCCCGCAGGCTAGTCGAGTAAAAACACGTGCGAGGTTTTGTGGGATGCGCATACGCAGGTTTTGTGGGATGCGCATGCGCAGGTTTTTTGGGATGCGCATGCGCAGGTTTTTTGGGATGCGCATGGCTAGTCGAGCAAAAACACGTGCGAGAGGATGCATCCCGCAGGCTAGTCGAGCACAAACACGTGCGAGGTTTTGTGGGATGCGCATGCGCAGGTTTTGTGGGATGCGCATTCACAGATTTTTTGGGATGCGCATGCGCAGGTTTTTTGGGATGCGCATGGCTAGTCGAGCAAAAACACGTGCGAGAGGATGCATCCCGCAGGCTAGTCGAGTAAAAACACGTGCGAAAGGATGCATCCCGCAGGCTAGTCGAGCACAAACACGTGCGAGGTTTTGTGGGATGCGCATGCGCAGGTTTTGTGGGATGCGCATGCGCAGGTTTTTTGGGATGCGCATGGCTAGTCGAGCAAAAACACGTGTGAGGATGTATCCCGCAGGCTAGCCGAGCAAAAACACGTGCGAGAGGATGCATCCCGCAGGCTAGTCGAGCACAAACACGTGCGAGAGGATGCATCCCGCAGGCTAGTCGAGCAAAAACACGTGCGAGAGGATGCATCCCGCAGGTTAGTCGAGCAAAAACACGTGCGAGAGGATGCATCCCGCAGGTAGTCGAGTAAAAACACGTGCGAGAGGATGCATCCCGCAGGCTAGTCGAGTAAAAACACGTGCGAGAGGATGCATCCCGCAGGCTAGTCGAGCAAAAACACGTGCGAGAGGATGCATCCCGCAGGCTAGTCGAGCAAAAACACGTGCGAGAGGATGCATCCCGCAGGCTAGTCGAGTAAAAACACGTGCGAGAGGATGCATCCCGCAGGAGGCTAGTCGAGCACAAACACGTGCGAGAGGATGCATCCCGCAGGCTAGTCGAGCAAAAACACGTGCGAGAGGATGCATCCCGCAGGCTAGTCGAGTAAAAACACGTGCAAAAGGATGCATCCCGCAGGCTAGTCGAGCACAAACACGTGCGAGGTTTTGTGGGATGCGCATGCGCAGGTTTTGTGGGATGCGCATGCGCAGATTTTTTGGGATGCGCATGCGCAGGTTTTTTGGGATGCGCATGGCTAGTCGAGCAAAAACACGTGCGAGAGGATGCATCCCGCAGGCTAGTCGAGTAAAAACACGTGCGAGAGGATGCATCCCGCAGGCTAGTCGAGCAAAAACACGTGCGAGAGGATGCATCCCGCAGGCTAGTCGAGTAAAAACACGTGCGAAAGGATGCATCCCGCAGGCTAGTCGAGCACAAACACGTTCGAGGTTTTGTGGGATGCGCATGCGCAGGTTTTGTGGGATGCGCATGCGCAGATTTTTTGGGATGCGCATGGCTAGTCGAGCAAAAACACGTGCGAGAGGATGCATCCCGCAGGCTAGTCGAGTAAAAACACGTGCGAGAGGATGCATCCCGCAGGCTAGTCGAGTAAAAACACGTGCGAGGTTTTGTGGGATGCGCATACGCAGGTTTTTTGGGATGCGCATGCGCAGGTTTTTTGGGATGCGCATGCGCAGGTTTTTTGGGATGCGCATGCGCAGGTTTTTTGGGATGCGCATGGCTAGTCGAGCAAGAACACGTGCGAGAGGATGCATCCCGCAGGGTAGTCGAGTAAAAACACGTGCGAGAGGATGCATCCCGCAGGCTAGTCGAGTAAAAACACGTGCGAGAGGATGCATCGCGCAGGCTAGTCGAGCAAAAACACGTGCGAGAGGATGCATCCCGCAGGCTAGTCGAGCAAAAACACGTGCGAGAGGATGCATCCCGCAGGCTAGTCGAGTAAAAACACGTGCGAGAGGATGCATCCCGCAGGCTAGTCGAGCACAAACACGTGCGAGAGGATGCATCCCGCAGGCTAGTCGAGCAAAAACACGTGCGAGAGGATGCATCCCGCAGGCTAGTCGAGCAAAAACAGGTGCGAGAGGATGCATCCCGCAGGCTAGTCGAGCAAAAACACGTGCGAGAGGATGCATCCCGCCGGCTAGTCGAGCACAAACACGTGCGAGGTTTTGTGGGATGCGCATGCGCAGGTTTTGTGGGATACGCATGCGCAGATTTTGTGGGATGCGCATGCGCAGGTTTTTTGGGATGCGCATGGCTAGTCGAGCAAAAACACGTGCGAGAGGATGCATCCCGCAGGCTAGTCGAGTAAAAACACGTGCGAGAGGATGCATCCCGCAGGCTAGTCGAGCACAAACACGTGCGAGAGGATGCATCCCGCAGGCTAGTCGAGCAAAAACACGTGCGAGAGGATGCATCCCGCAGGCTAGTCGAGCAAAAACACGTGCGAGAGGATGCATCCCGCAGGCTAGTCGAGCAAAAACACGTGCGAGAGGATGCATCCCGCAGGCTAGTCGAGCACAAACACGTGCGAGGTTTTGTGGGATGCGCATGCGCAGGTTTTGTGGGAAGCGCATGCGCAGATTTTTTGGGATGCGCATGCGCAGGTTTTTTGGGATGCGCATGGCTAGTCGAGCAAAAACACGTGCGAGAGGATGCATCCCGCAGGCTAGTCGAGTAAAAACACGTGCGAGGTTTTGTGGGATGCGCATGAGCAGGTTTTTTGGGATGCGCATGCCTAGTCGAGCAAAAACACGTGCGAGAGGATGCATCCCGTAGGCTAGTCGAGCAAAATCACGTGCGAGAGGATGCATCCCGCAGGCTAGTCGAGCAAAAACACATGCGAGAGGATGCATCCCGCAGGCTAGTCGAGTAAAAACACGTGCGAGAGGATGCATCCCGCAGGCTAGCCGAGCACAAACACGTGCGAGGTTTTGTGGGATGCGCATGCGCAGGTTTTGTGGGATGCGCATGCGCAGGTTTTTTGGGATGCGCATGCGCAGGTTTTTTGGGATGCGCATGGCTAGTCGAGCAAAAACACGTGCGAGAGGATGCATCCCGCAGGCTAGCCGAGCAAAAACACGTGCGAGAGGATGCATCCCGCAGGCTAGTAGAGTAAAAACACGTGCGAGGTTTTGTGGGATGCGCATGCGCAGGTTTTGTGGGATGCGCATGCGCAGGTTTTTTGGGATGCGCATGTGCAGGTTTTTTGGGATGCGCATGGCTAGTCGAGCAAAAACACGTGCGAGAGGATGCATCCCGCGGGCTAGTCGAGAAAAAACACGTGCGAGAGGATGCATCCCGCAGGCTAGTCGAGTAAAAACACGTGCGAGGTTTTGTGGGATGCGCATACGCAGGTTTTGTGGGATGCGCATGCGCAGGTTTTTTGGGATGCGCATGCGCAGGTTTTTTGGGATGCGCATGCGCAGGTTTTTTGGGATGCGCATGGCTAGTCGAGCAAAAACACGTGCGAGAGGATGCATCCCGCAGGGTAGTCGAGTAAAAACACGTGCGAGAGGATGCATCCCGCAGGCTAGTCGAGTAACAACACGTGCGAGAGGATGCATCCCGCAGGCTAGTCGAGCAAAAACACGTGCGAGAGGATGCATCCCGCAGGCTAGTCGAGCAAAAACACGTGCGAGAGGATGCATCCCGCAGGCTAGTCGAGTAAAAACACGTGCGAAAGGATGCATCCCGCAGGCTAGTCGAGCACAAACACGTGCGAGGTTTTGTGGGATGCGCATGCGCAGGTTTTGTGGGATGCGCATGCGCAAATTTTTTGGGATGCGCATGCGCAGGTTTTTTGGGATGCGCATGGCTAGTAGAGCAAAAACACGTGCGAGAGGATGCATCCCGCAGGCTAGTCGAGCAAAAACACGTGCGAGAGGATGCATCCCGCAGGCTAGTCGAGCACAAACACGTGCGAGGTTTTGTGGGATGCGCATGCGCAGGTTTTGTGGGATGCGCATTCGCAGATTTTTTGGGATGCGCATGCGCAGGTTTTTTGGGATGCGCATGGCTAGTCGAGCAAAAACACGTGCGAGAGGATGCATCCCGCAGGCTAGTCGAGTAAAAACACGTGCGAAAGGATGCATCCCGCAGGCTAGTCGAGCACAAACACGTGCGAGGTTTTGTGGGATGCGCATGCGCAGGTTTTGTGGGATGCGCATGCGCAGGTTATTTGGGATGCGCATGGCTAGTCGAGCAAAAACACGTGTGAGAGGATGTATCCCGCAGGCTAGCCGAGCAAAAACACGTGCGAGAGGATGCATCCCGCAGGCTAGTCGAGCACAAACACGTGCGAGAGGATGCATCCCGCAGGCTAGTCGAGCAAAAACACGTGCGAGAGGATGCATCCCGCAGGTTAGTCGAGCAAAAACACGTGCGAGAGGATGCATCCCGCAGGCTAGTCGAGCACAAACACGTGCGAGAGGATGCATCCCGCAGGCTAGTCGAGCAACAACACGTGCGAGAGGATGCATCCCGCAGGCTAGTCGAGTAAAAACACGTGCGAAAGGATGCATCCCGCAGGCTAGTCGAGCACAAAACACGTGCGAGGTTTTGTGGGATGCGCATGCGCAGCTTTTGTGGGATGCGCATGCGCAGATTTTTTGGGATGCGCATGCGCAGGTTTTTTGGGATGCGCATGGCTAGTCGAGCAAAAACACGTGCGAGAGGATGCATCCCGCAGGCTAGTCGAGCACAAACACGTGCGAGGTTTTGTGGGATGCGCATGCGCAGGTTTTGTGGGATGCGCATGCGCAAATTGTTTGGGATGCGCATGCGCAGGTTTTTTGGGATGCGCATGGCTAGTCGAGCAAAAACACGTGCGAGAGGATGTATCCCGCAGGCTAGCCGAGCAAAAACACGTGCGAGAGGATGCATCCCGCAGGCTAGTCGAGTAAAAACACGTGCGAGGTTTTTTGGGATGCGCATGGCTAGTCGAGCAAAAACACGTGCGAGAGGATGCATCCCGCAGGTTAGTCGAGCAAAAACACGTGCGAGAGGATGCATCCCGCAGGCTAGTCGAGTAAAAACACGTGCGAAAGGATGCATCCCGCAGGCTAGTCGAGCACAAACACGTGCGAGGTTTTGTGGGATGCGCATGCGCAGCTTTTGTGGGATGCGCATGCGCAGATTTTTTGGGATGCGCATGCGCAGGTTTTTTGGGATGCGCATGGCTAGTCGAGCAAAAACACGTGCGAGAGGATGCATCCCGCAGGCTAGTCGAGCACAAACACGTGCGAGGTTTTGTGGGATGCGCATGCGCAGGTTTTGTGGGATGCGCATGCGCAAATTGTTTGGGATGCGCATGCGCAGGTTTTTTGGGATGCGCATGGCTAGTCGAGCAAAAACACGTGCGAGAGGATGCATCCCGCAGGCTAGTCGAGTAAAAACACGTGCGAGGTTTTGTGGGATGCGCATACGCAGGTTTTGTGGGATGCGCATGCGCAGGTTTTTTGGGATGCGCATGCGCAGGTTTTTTGGGATGCGCATGCGCAGGTTTTTTGGGATGCGCATGGCTAGTCGAGCAAAAACACGTGCGAGAGGATGCATCCCGCAGGTTAGTCGAGCAAAAACACGTGCGAGAGGATGCATCCCGCAGGCTAGTCGAGCACAAACACGTGCGAGAGGATGCATCCCGCAGGCTAGTCGAGCAACAACACGTGCGAGAGGATGCATCCCGCAGGCTAGTCGAGTAAAAACACGTGCGAAAGGATGCATCCCGCAGGCTAGTCGAGCACAAACACGTGCGAGGTTTTGTGGGATGCGCATGCGCAGCTTTTGTGGGATGCGCATGCGCAGATTTTTTGGGATGCGCATGCGCAGGTTTTTTGGGATGCGCATGGCTAGTCGAGCAAAAACACGTGCGAGAGGATGCATCCCGCAGGCTAGTCGAGCACAAACACGTGCGAGGTTTTGTGGGATGCGCATGCGCAGGTTTTGTGGGATGCGCATGCGCAAATTGTTTGGGATGCGCATGCGCAGGTTTTTTGGGATGCGCATGGCTAGTAGAGCAAAAACACGTGCGAGAGGATGCATCCCGCAGGCTAGTCGAGTAAAAACACGTGCGAAAGGATGCATCCCGCAGGCTAGTCGAGCACAAACACGTGCGAGGTTTTGTGGGATGCGCATGCGCAGGTTTTGTGGGATGCGCATGCGCAGGTTTTTTGGGATGCGCATGCGCAGGTTTTTTGGGATGCGCATGCGCAGGTTTTTTGGGATGCGCATGGCTAGTCGAGCAAAAACACGTGCGAGAGGATGTATCCCGCAGGCTAGCCGAGCAAAAACACGTGCGAGAGGATGCATCCCGCAGGCTAGTCGAGTAAAAACACGTGCGAGGTTTTTTGGGATGCGCATGGCTAGTCGAGCAAAAACACGTGCGAGAGGATGCATCCCGCAGGCTAGTCGAGTAAAAACACGTGCGAGGTTTTGTGGGATGCGCATACGCAGGTTTTGTGGGATGCGCATGCGCAGGTTTTTTGGGATGCGCATGCGCAGGTTTTTTGGGATGCGCATGCGCAGGTTTTTTGGGATGCGCATGCGCAGGTTTATTGGGATGCGCATGGCTAGTCGAGCAAAAACACGTGCGAGAGGATGCATCCCGCAGGGTAGTCGAGTAAAAACACGTGCGAGAGGATGCATCCCGCAGGCTAGTCGAGCAAAAACACGTGCGAGAGGATGCATCCCGCAGGCTAGTCGAGCAAAAACACGTGCGAGAGGATGCATCCCGCAGGCTAGTCGAGTAAAAACACGTGCGAGAGGATGCATCCCGCAGGCTAGTCGAGCACAAACACGTGCGAGAGGATGCATCCCGCAGGCTAGTCGAGCAAAAACACGTGCGAGAGGATGCATCCCGCAGGCTAGTCGAGCAAAAACACGTGCGAGAGGATGCATCCCGCAGGCTAGTCGAGTAAAAACACGTGCGAGAGGATGCATCCCGCAGGCTAGTCGAGCACAAACACGTGCGAGAGGATGCATCCCGCAGGCTAGTCGAGCAAAAACACGTGCGAGAGGATGCATCCCGCAGGCTAGTCGAGTAAAAACACGTGCAAAAGGATGCATCCCGCAGGCTAGTCGAGCACAAACACGTGCGAGGTTTTGTGGGATGCGCATGCGCAGGTTTTGTGGGATGCGCATGCGCAGATTTTTTGGGGATGCGCATGCGCAGGTTTTTTGGGATGCGCATGGCTAGTCGAGCAAAAAACACCGTGCGAGAGGATGTATCCCGCAGGCTAGCCGAGTAAAAAACACGTGCGAGAGGATGCATCCCGCAGGCTAGTCGAGCACAAAACACGTGCGAGAGGATGCATCCCGCAGCTAGTCGAGCACAAACACGTGCGAGAGGATGCATCCCGCAGGCTAGTCGAGCAAAAACACGTGCGAGAGGATGCATCCCGCAGGCTAGTCGAGCAAAAACACGTGCGAGAGGATGCATCCCGCAGGCTAGTCGAGCAAAAACACGTGCGAGAGGATGCATCCCGCAGGCTAGTCGAGTAAAAACACGTGCGAGAGGATGCATCCCGCAGGCTAGTCGAGCACAAACACGTGCGAGAGGATGCATCCCGCAGGCTAGTCGAGCAAAAACACGTGCGAGAGGATGCATCCCGCAGGCTAGTCGAGCAAAAACACGTGCGAGAGGATGCATCCCGCAGGCTAGTCGAGTAAAAACACGTGCGAGAGGATGCATCCCGCAGGCTAGTCGAGCACAAACACGTGCGAGGTTTTGTGGGATGCGCATGCGCAGGTTTTGTGGGATGCGCATGGCTAGTCGAGCAAAAACACGTGCGAGAGGATGCATCCCGCAGGCTAGTCGAGTAAAAACACGTGCGAAAGGATGCATCCCGCAGGCTAGTCGAGCACAAACACGTGCGAGGTTTTGTGGGATGCGCATGCGCAGGTTTTGTGGGATGCGCATGCGCAGGTTTTGTGGGATGCGCATGCGCAGGTTATTTGGGATGCGCATGGCTAGTCGAGCAAAAACACGTGTGAGAGGATGTATCCCGCAGGCTAGCCGAGCAAAAACACGTGCGAGAGGATGCATCCCGCAGGCTAGTCGAGCACAAACACGTGCGAGAGGATGCATCCCGCAGGCT
Source organism: Lasioglossum baleicum (assembly GCF_051020765.1). Taxonomy (NCBI): domain Eukaryota; kingdom Metazoa; phylum Arthropoda; class Insecta; order Hymenoptera; family Halictidae; genus Lasioglossum; species Lasioglossum baleicum. The sequence continues at coordinate 543,391 of NW_027469102.1, read as the reverse complement.
AGTCGAGCAAAAACACGTGCGAGAGGATGCATCCCGCAGGTTAGTCGAGCAAAAACACGTGCGAGAGGATGCATCCCGCAGGCTAGTCGAGCACAAACACGTGCGAGAGGATGCATCCCGCAGGCTAGTCGAGCAACAACACGTGCGAGAGGATGCATCCCGCAGGCTAGTCGAGTAAAAACACGTGCGAAAGGATGCATCCCGCAGGCTAGTCGAGCACAAACACGTGCGAGGTTTTGTGGGATGCGCATGCGCAGCTTTTGTGGGATGCGCATGCGCAGATTTTTTGGGATGCGCATGCGCAGGTTTTTTGGGATGCGCATGGCTAGTCGAGCAAAAACACGTGCGAGAGGATGCATCCCGCAGGCTAGTCGAGCACAAACACGTGCGAGGTTTTGTGGGATGCGCATGCGCAGGTTTTGTGGGATGCGCATGCGCAAATTGTTTGGGATGCGCATGCGCAGGTTTTTTGGGATGCGCATGGCTAGTCGAGCAAAAACACGTGCGAGAGGATGTATCCCGCAGGCTAGCCGAGCAAAAACACGTGCGAGAGGATGCATCCCGCAGGCTAGTCGAGTAAAAACACGTGCGAGGTTTTTTGGGATGCGCATGGCTAGTCGAGCAAAAACACGTGCGAGAGGATGCATCCCGCAGGTTAGTCGAGCAAAAACACGTGCGAGAGGATGCATCCCGCAGGCTAGTCGAGCACAAACACGTGCGAGAGGATGCATCCCGCAGGCTAGTCGAGCAACAACACGTGCGAGAGGATGCATCCCGCAGGCTAGTCGAGTAAAAACACGTGCGAAAGGATGCATCCCGCAGGCTAGTCGAGCACAAACACGTGCGAGGTTTTGTGGGATGCGCATACGCAGGTTTTGTGGGATGCGCATGCGCAGGTTTTTTGGGATGCGCATGCGCAGGTTTTTTGGGATGCGCATGCGCAGGTTTTTTGGGATGCGCATGCGCAGGTTTATTGGGATGCGCATGGCTAGTCGAGCAAAAACACGTGCGAGAGGATGCATCCCGCAGGGTAGTCGAGTAAAAACACGTGCGAGAGGATGCATCCCGCAGGCTAGTCGAGTAAAAACACGTGCGAGAGGATGCATCCCGCAGGCTAGTCGAGCAAAAACACGTGCGAGAGGATGCATCCCGCAGGCTAGTCGAGCAAAAACACGTGCGAGAGGATGCATCCCGCAGGCTAGTCGAGTAAAAACACGTGCGAGAGGATGCATCCCGCAGGCTAGTCGAGCACAAACACGTGCGAGAGGATGCATCCCGCAGGCTAGTCGAGCAAAAACACGTGCGAGAGGATTCATCCCGCAGGCTAGTCGAGCAAAAACACGTGCGAGAGGATGCATCCCGCAGGCTAGTCGAGTAAAAACACGTGCGAGAGGATGCATCCCGCAGGCTAGTCGAGCACAAACACGTGCGAGAGGATGCATCCCGCAGGCTAGTCGAGCAAAAACACGTGCGAGAGGATGCATCCCGCAGGCTAGTCGAGTAAAAACACGTGCAAAACTATGCATCCCGCAGGCTAGTCGAGCACAAACACGTGCGAGGTTTTGTGGGATGCGCATGCGCAGGTTTTGTGGGATGCGCATGCGCAGATTTTTTGGGATGCGCATGCGCAGGTTTTTTGGGATGCGCATGGCTAGTCGAGCAAAAACACGTGCGAGAGGATGCATCCCGCAGGCTAGTCGAGTAAAAACACGTGCGAGAGGATGCATCCCGCAGGCTAGTCGAGTAAAAACACGTGCGAGGTTTTGTGGGATGCGCATACGCAGGTTTTTTGGGATGCGCATGGCTAGTCGAGCAAAAACACGTGCGAGAGGATGCATCCCGCAGGGTAGTCGAGTAAAAACACGTGCGAGAGGATGCATCCCGCAGGCTAGTCGAGCAAAAACACGTGCGAGAGGATGCATCCCGCAGGCTAGTCGAGTAAAAACACGTGCGAAAGGATGCATCCCGCAGGCTAGTCGAGCACAAACACGTTCGAGGTTTTGTGGGATGCGCATGCGCAGGTTTTGTGGGATGCGCATGCGCAGATTTTTTGGGATGCGCATGCGCAGGTTTTTTGGGATGCGCATGGCTAGTCGAGCAAAAACACGTGCGAGAGGATGCATCCCGCAGGCTAGTCGAGTAAAAACACGTGCGAGACGATGCATCCCGCAGGCTAGTCGAGTAAAAACACGTGCGAGAGGATGCATCCCGCAGGCTAGTCGAGTAGAAACACGTGCGAGAGGATGCATCCCGCAGGCTAGTCGAGTAAAAACACGTGCGAGTGGATGCATCCCGCAGGCTAGTCGAGCAAAAACACGTGCGAGAGGATGCATCCCGCAGGCTAGTCGAGCAAAAACACGTGCGAGAGGATGCATCCCGCAGGCTAGTCGAGTAAAAACACGTGCGAAAGGATGCATCCCGCAGGCTAGTCGAGCACAAACACGTGCGAGGTTTTGTGGGATGCGCATGCGCAGGTTTTGTGGGATGCGCATTCGCAGATTTTTTGGGATGCGCATGCGCAGGTTTTTTGGGATGCGCATGGCTAGTCGAGCAAAAACACGTGCGAGAGGATGCATCCCGCAGGCTAGTCGAGTAGAAACACGTGCGAGAGGACGCATCCCGCAGGCTAGTCGAGTAAAAACACGTGTGAGAGGATGCATCCCGCAGGCTAGTGGAGTAAAAACACGTGCGAGGTTTTGTACGATGCGCATGCGCAGGTTTTGTGGGATGCGCATGCGCAGGTTTTTTGGGATGCGCATGCGCAGGTTTTTTGGGATGCGCATGCCTAGTCGAGCAAAAACACGTGCGAGAGGATGCATCTCGCAGGCTAGTGGAGCAAAAACACGTGCGAGAGGATGCATCCCGCAGGCTAGTCGAGTAAAAACACGTGCGAGAGGATGCATCCCGCAGGCTAGTCGAGTAAAAACACGTGCGAGGTTTTGTGGGATGCGCATACGCAGGTTTTGTGGGATGCGCATGCGCAGGTTTTTTGGGATGCGCATGCGCAGGTTTTTTGGGATGCGCATGCGCAGGTTTTTTGGGATGCGCATGGCTAGTCGAGCAAAAACACGTGCGAGAGGATGCATCCCGCAGGGTAGTCGAGTAAAAACACGTGCGAGAGGATGCATCCCGCAGGCTAGTCGAGTAACAACACGTGCGAGAGGATGCATCCCGCAGGCTAGTCGAGCAAAAACACGTGCGAGAGGATGCATCCCGCAGGCTAGTCGAGCAAAAACACGTGCGAGAGGATGCATCCCGCAGGCTAGTCGAGTAAAAACACGTGCGAGGTTTTGTGGGATGCGCATGCGCAGGTTTTGTGGGATGCGCATGCGCAGGTTTATTGGGATGCGCATGTGCAGGTTTTTTGGGATGCGCATGGCTAGTCGAGCAAAAACACGTGCGAGAGGATGCATCCCGCAGGCTAGTCGAGTAAAAACACGTGCGATAGGATGCATCCCGCAGGCTAGTCGAGTAAAAACACGTGCGAGACGATGCATCCCGCAGGCTAGTCGAGTAAAAACACGTGCGAGGGGATGCATCCCGCAGGCTAGTCGAGTAAAAACACGTGCGAGGTTTTGTGGGATGCGCATGCGCAGGTTTTTTGGGATGCGCATGCGCAGGTTTTTTGGAATGCGCATGGCTAGTCGAGCAAAAACACGTGCGAGAGGATGCATCCCGCATTCTAGCCGAGCAAAAACACGTGCGAGAGGATGCATCCCGCAGGCTAGTCGAGTAAAAACACGTGCGAGGTTTTGTGGGATGCGCATGGCTAGTCGAGCAAAAACACGTGCGTGAGGATGCATCCCGCAGGCTAGTCGAGTAAAAACACGTGCGAGAGGATGCATCCCGCAGGCTAGTCGAGTAAAAACACGTGCGAGGTTTTGTGGGATGCGCATACGCAGGTTTTGTGGGATGCGCATGCGCAGGTTTTTTGGGATGCGCATGCGCAGGTTTTTTGGGATGCGCATGCGCAGGTTTTTTGGGATGCGCATGGCTAGTCGAGCAAAAACACGTGCGAGAGGATGCATCCCGCAGGGTAGTCGAGTAAAAACACGTGCGAGAGGATGCATCCCGCAGGCTAGTCGAGTAAAAACACGTGCGAGAGGATGCATCCCGCAGGCTAGTCGAGCACAAACACGTGCGAGAGGATGCATCCCGCAGGCTAGTCGAGCAAAAACACGTGCGAGAGGATGCATCCCGCAGGCTAGTCGAGTAAAAACACGTGCGAAAGGATGCATCCCGCAGGCTAGTCGAGCACAAACACGTGCGAGGTTTTGTGGGATGCGCATGCGCAGGTTTTGTGGGATGCGCATGCGCAGATTTTTTGGGATGCGCATGCGCAGGTTTTTTGGGATGCGCATGGCTAGTCGAGCAAAAACACGTGCGAGAGGATGCATCCCGCAGGCTAGTCGAGTAAAAACACGTGCGAGACGATGCATCCCGCAGGCTAGTCGAGTAAAAACACGTGCGAGAGGATGCATCCCGCAGGCTAGTCGAGTAGAAACACGTGCGAGAGGATGCATCCCGCAGGCTAGTCGAGTAAAAACACGTGCGAGTGGATGCATCCCGCAGGCTAGTCGAGCAAAAACACGTGCGAAAGGATGCATCCCGCAGGCTAGTCGAGCACAAACACGTGCGAGGTTTTCTGGGATGCGCATGCGCAGGTTTTGTGGGATGCGCATTCGCAGATTTTTTGGGATGCGCATGCGCTGGTTTTTTGGGATGCGCATGGCTAGTCGAGCAAAAACACGTGCGAGAGGATGCATCCCGCAGGCTAGTCGAGTAAAAACACGTGCGAGACGATGCATCCCGCAGGCTAGTCGAGTAAAAACACGTGCGAGAGGATGCATCCCGCAGGCTAGTCGAGTAGAAACACGTGCGAAAGGATGCATCCCGCAGGCTAGTCGAGCACAAACACGTGCGAGGTTTTGTGGGATGCGCATGCGCAGGTTTTGTGGGATGCGCATGCGCAGGTTTTTTGGGATGCGCATGTGCAGGTTTTTTGGGATGCGCATGGCTAGTCGAGCAAAAACACGTGCGAGAGGATGCATCCCGCAGGCTAGTCGAGTAAAAACACGTGCGAGAGGATGCATCCCGCAGGCTAGTCGAGTAAAAACACGTGCGAGGTTTTGTGGGATGCGCATGCGCAGGTTTTTTGGGATGCGCATGCGCAGGTTTTTTGGGATGCGCATGGCTAGTCGAGCAAAAACACGTGCGAGAGGATGCATCCCGCAGGCTAGTCGAGCACAAACACGTGCGAGGTTTTGTGGGATGCGCATGCGCAGGTTTTGTGGGATGCGCATGCGCAGGTTTTTTGGGATGCGCATGGCTAGTAGAGCAAAAACACGTGCGAGAGGATGCATCCCGCAGGCTAGTCGAGTAAAAACACGTGCGAAAGGATGCATCCCGCAGGCTAGTCGAGCACAAACACGTGCGAGGTTTTGTGGGATGCGCATGCGCAGATTTTTTGGGATGCGCATGGCTAGTCGAGCAAAAACACGTGCGAGAGGATGCATCCCGCAGGCTAGTCGAGTAAAAACACGTGCGAGACGATGCATCCCGCAGGCTAGTCGAGTAAAAACACGTGCGAGAGGATGCATCCCGCAGGCTAGTCGAGTAGAAACACGTGCGAGAGGATGCATCCCGCAGGCTAGTCGAGTAAAAACACGTGCTAGAGGATGCATCCCGCAGGCTAGTCGAGTAAAAACACGTGCGAGGTTTTGTGGGATGCGCATGCGCAGGTTTTGTGGGATGCGCATGCGCAGGTTTTTTGGGATGCGCATGCGCAGGTTTTTTGGGATGCGCATGCCTAGTCGAGCAAAAACACGTGCGAGAGGATGCATCCCGCAGTCTAGTCGAGCAAAAACACGTGCGAGAGGATGCATCCCGCAGGCTAGTCGAGTAAAAACACGTGCGAAAGGATGCATCCCGCAGGCTAGTCGAGCACAAACACGTTCGAGGTTTTGTGGGATGCGCATGCGCAGGTTTTGTGGGATGCGCATGCGCAGATTTTTTGGGATGCGCATGCGCAGGTTTTTTGGGATGCGCATGGCTAGTCGAGCAAAAACACGTGCGAGAGGATGCATCCCGCAGGCTAGTCGAGTAAAAACACGTGCGAGACGATGCATCCCGCAGGCTAGTCGAGTAAAAACACGTGCGAGAGGATGCATCCCGCAGGCTAGTCGAGTAGAAACACGTGCGAGAGGATGCATCCCGCAGGCTAGTCGAGTAAAAACACGTGCGAGTGGATGCATCCCGCAGGCTAGTCGAGCAAAAACACGTGCGAGAGGATGCATCCCGCAGGCTAGTCGAGCAAAAACACGTGCGAGAGGATGCATCCCGCAGGCTAGTCGAGTAAAAACACGTGCGAAAGGATGCATCCCGCAGGCTAGTCGAGCACAAACACGTGCGAGGTTTTGTGGGATGCGCATGCGCAGGTTTTGTGGGATGCGCATTCGCAGATTTTTTGGGATGCGCATGCGCAGGTTTTTTGGGATGCGCATGGCTAGTCGAGCAAAAACACGTGCGAGAGGATGCATCCCGCAGGCTAGTCGAGTAGAAACACGTGCGAGAGGACGCATCCCGCAGGCTAGTCGAGTAAAAACACGTGCGAGAGGATGCATCCCGCAGGCTAGTCGAGTAAAAACACGTGCGAGGTTTTGTAGGATGCGCATGCGCAGGTTTTTTGGGATGCGCATGCGCAGGTTTTTTGGGATGCGCATGCGCAGGTTTTTTGGGATGCGCATGCCTAGTCGAGCAAAAACACGTGCGAGAGGATGCATCCCGCAGGCTAGTCGAGCAAAAACACGTGCGAGAGGATGCATCCCGCAGGGTAGTCGAGTAAAAACACGTGCGAGAGGATGCATCCCGCAGGCTAGTCGAGTAAAAACACGTGCGAGAGGATGCATCCCGCAGGCTAGTCGAGCAAAAACACGTGCGAGAGGATGCATCCCGCAGGCTAGTCGAGCACAAACACGTGCGAGAGGATGCATCCCGCAGGCTAGTCGAGCAAAAACACGTGCGAGAGGATGCATCCCGCAGGTTAGTCGAGCAAAAACACGTGCGAGAGGATGCATCCCGCAGGCTAGTCGAGCACAAACACGTGCGAGAGGATGCATCCCGCAGGCTAGTCGAGCAACAACACGTGCGAGAGGATGCATCCCGCAGGCTAGTCGAGTAAAAACACGTGCGAAAGGATGCATCCCGCAGGCTAGTCGAGCACAAACACGTGCGAGGTTTTGTGGGATGCGCATGCGCAGCTTTTGTGGGATGCGCATGCGCAGATTTTTTGGGATGCGCATGCGCAGGTTTTTTGGGATGCGCATGGCTAGTCGAGCAAAAACACGTGCGAGAGGATGCATCCCGCAGGCTAGTCGAGCACAAACACGTGCGAGGTTTTGTGGGATGCGCATGCGCAGGTTTTGTGGGATGCGCATGCGCAAATTGTTTGGGATGCGCATGCGCAGGTTTTTTGGGATGCGCATGGCTAGTCGAGCAAAAACACGTGCGAGAGGATGTATCCCGCAGGCTAGCCGAGCAAAAACACGTGCGAGAGGATGCATCCCGCAGGCTAGTCGAGTAAAAACACGTGCGAGGTTTTTTGGGATGCGCATGGCTAGTCGAGCAAAAACACGTGCGAGAGGATGCATCCCGCAGGTTAGTCGAGCAAAAACACGTGCGAGAGGATGCATCCCGCAGGCTAGTCGAGCACAAACACGTGCGAGAGGATGCATCCCGCAGGCTAGTCGAGCAACAACACGTGCGAGAGGATGCATCCCGCAGGCTAGTCGAGTAAAAACACGTGCGAAAGGATGCATCCCGCAGGCTAGTCGAGCACAAACACGTGCGAGGTTTTGTGGGATGCGCATACGCAGGTTTTGTGGGATGCGCATGCGCAGGTTTTTTGGGATGCGCATGCGCAGGTTTTTTGGGATGCGCATGCGCAGGTTTTTTGGGATGCGCATGCGCAGGTTTATTGGGATGCGCATGGCTAGTCGAGCAAAAACACGTGCGAGAGGATGCATCCCGCAGGGTAGTCGAGTAAAAACACGTGCGAGAGGATGCATCCCGCAGGCTAGTCGAGTAAAAACACGTGCGAGAGGATGCATCCCGCAGGCTAGTCGAGCAAAAACACGTGCGAGAGGATGCATCCCGCAGGCTAGTCGAGCAAAAACACGTGCGAGAGGATGCATCCCGCAGGCTAGTCGAGTAAAAACACGTGCGAGAGGATGCATCCCGCAGGCTAGTCGAGCACAAACACGTGCGAGAGGATGCATCCCGCAGGCTAGTCGAGCAAAAACACGTGCGAGAGGATTCATCCCGCAGGCTAGTCGAGCAAAAACACGTGCGAGAGGATGCATCCCGCAGGCTAGTCGAGTAAAAACACGTGCGAGAGGATGCATCCCGCAGGCTAGTCGAGCACAAACACGTGCGAGAGGATGCATCCCGCAGGCTAGTCGAGCAAAAACACGTGCGAGAGGATGCATCCCGCAGGCTAGTCGAGTAAAAACACGTGCAAAACTATGCATCCCGCAGGCTAGTCGAGCACAAACACGTGCGAGGTTTTGTGGGATGCGCATGCGCAGGTTTTGTGGGATGCGCATGCGCAGATTTTTTGGGATGCGCATGCGCAGGTTTTTTGGGATGCGCATGGCTAGTCGAGCAAAAACACGTGCGAGAGGATGCATCCCGCAGGCTAGTCGAGTAAAAACACGTGCGAGAGGATGCATCCCGCAGGCTAGTCGAGTAAAAACACGTGCGAGGTTTTGTGGGATGCGCATACGCAGGTTTTTTGGGATGCGCATGGCTAGTCGAGCAAAAACACGTGCGAGAGGATGCATCCCGCAGGGTAGTCGAGTAAAAACACGTGCGAGAGGATGCATCCCGCAGGCTAGTCGAGCAAAAACACGTGCGAGAGGATGCATCCCGCAGGCTAGTCGAGTAAAAACACGTGCGAAAGGATGCATCCCGCAGGCTAGTCGAGCACAAACACGTTCGAGGTTTTGTGGGATGCGCATGCGCAGGTTTTGTGGGATGCGCATGCGCAGATTTTTTGGGATGCGCATGCGCAGGTTTTTTGGGATGCGCATGGCTAGTCGAGCAAAAACACGTGCGAGAGGATGCATCCCGCAGGCTAGTCGAGTAAAAACACGTGCGAGACGATGCATCCCGCAGGCTAGTCGAGTAAAAACACGTGCGAGAGGATGCATCCCGCAGGCTAGTCGAGTAGAAACACGTGCGAGAGGATGCATCCCGCAGGCTAGTCGAGTAAAAACACGTGCGAGTGGATGCATCCCGCAGGCTAGTCGAGCAAAAACACGTGCGAGAGGATGCATCCCGCAGGCTAGTCGAGCAAAAACACGTGCGAGAGGATGCATCCCGCAGGCTAGTCGAGTAAAAACACGTGCGAAAGGATGCATCCCGCAGGCTAGTCGAGCACAAACACGTGCGAGGTTTTGTGGGATGCGCATGCGCAGGTTTTGTGGGATGCGCATTCGCAGATTTTTTGGGATGCGCATGCGCAGGTTTTTTGGGATGCGCATGGCTAGTCGAGCAAAAACACGTGCGAGAGGATGCATCCCGCAGGCTAGTCGAGTAGAAACACGTGCGAGAGGACGCATCCCGCAGGCTAGTCGAGTAAAAACACGTGTGAGAGGATGCATCCCGCAGGCTAGTGGAGTAAAAACACGTGCGAGAGGATGCATCTCGCAGGCTAGTGGAGCAAAAACACGTGCGAGAGGATGCATCCCGCAGGCTAGTCGAGTAAAAACACGTGCGAGAGGATGCATCCCGCAGGCTAGTCGAGTAAAAACACGTGCGAGGTTTTGTGGGATGCGCATACGCAGGTTTTGTGGGATGCGCATGCGCAGGTTTTTTGGGATGCGCATGCGCAGGTTTTTTGGGATGCGCATGCGCAGGTTTTTTGGGATGCGCATGGCTAGTCGAGCAAAAACACGTGCGAGAGGATGCATCCCGCAGGGTAGTCGAGTAAAAACACGTGCGAGAGGATGCATCCCGCAGGCTAGTCGAGTAACAACACGTGCGAGAGGATGCATCCCGCAGGCTAGTCGAGCAAAAACACGTGCGAGAGGATGCATCCCGCAGGCTAGTCGAGCAAAAACACGTGCGAGAGGATGCATCCCGCAGGCTAGTCGAGTAAAAACACGTGCGAGGTTTTGTGGGATGCGCATGCGCAGGTTTTGTGGGATGCGCATGCGCAGGTTTATTGGGATGCGCATGTGCAGGTTTTTTGGGATGCGCATGGCTAGTCGAGCAAAAACACGTGCGAGAGGATGCATCCCGCAGGCTAGTCGAGTAAAAACACGTGCGATAGGATGCATCCCGCAGGCTAGTCGAGTAAAAACACGTGCGAGACGATGCATCCCGCAGGCTAGTCGAGTAAAAACACGTGCGAGGGGATGCATCCCGCAGGCTAGTCGAGTAAAAACACGTGCGAGGTTTTGTGGGATGCGCATGCGCAGGTTTTTTGGGATGCGCATGCGCAGGTTTTTTGGAATGCGCATGGCTAGTCGAGCAAAAACACGTGCGAGAGGATGCATCCCGCAGGCTAGCCGAGCAAAAACACGTGCGAGAGGATGCATCCCGCAGGCTAGTCGAGTAAAAACACGTGCGAGGTTTTGTGGGATGCGCATGGCTAGTCGAGCAAAAACACGTGCGTGAGGATGCATCCCGCAGGCTAGTCGAGTAAAAACACGTGCGAGAGGATGCATCCCGCAGGCTAGTCGAGTAAAAACACGTGCGAGGTTTTGTGGGATGCGCATACGCAGGTTTTGTGGGATGCGCATGCGCAGGTTTTTTGGGATGCGCATGCGCAGGTTTTTTGGGATGCGCATGCGCAGGTTTTTTGGGATGCGCATGGCTAGTCGAGCAAAAACACGTGCGAGAGGATGCATCCCGCAGGGTAGTCGAGTAAAAACACGTGCGAGAGGATGCATCCCGCAGGCTAGTCGAGTAAAAACACGTGCGAGAGGATGCATCCCGCAGGCTAGTCGAGCACAAACACGTGCGAGAGGATGCATCCCGCAGGCTAGTCGAGCAAAAACACGTGCGAGAGGATGCATCCCGCAGGCTAGTCGAGTAAAAACACGTGCGAAAGGATGCATCCCGCAGGCTAGTCGAGCACAAACACGTGCGAGGTTTTGTGGGATGCGCATGCGCAGGTTTTGTGGGATGCGCATGCGCAGATTTTTTGGGATGCGCATGCGCAGGTTTTTTGGGATGCGCATGGCTAGTCGAGCAAAAACACGTGCGAGAGGATGCATCCCGCAGGCTAGTCGAGTAAAAACACGTGCGAGACGATGCATCCCGCAGGCTAGTCGAGTAAAAACACGTGCGAGAGGATGCATCCCGCAGGCTAGTCGAGTAGAAACACGTGCGAGAGGATGCATCCCGCAGGCTAGTCGAGTAAAAACACGTGCGAGTGGATGCATCCCGCAGGCTAGTCGAGCAAAAACACGTGCGAAAGGATGCATCCCGCAGGCTAGTCGAGCACAAACACGTGCGAGGTTTTCTGGGATGCGCATGCGCAGGTTTTGTGGGATGCGCATTCGCAGATTTTTTGGGATGCGCATGCGCTGGTTTTTTGGGATGCGCATGGCTAGTCGAGCAAAAACACGTGCGAGAGGATGCATCCCGCAGGCTAGTCGAGTAAAAACACGTGCGAGACGATGCATCCCGCAGGCTAGTCGAGTAAAAACACGTGCGAGAGGATGCATCCCGCAGGCTAGTCGAGTAGAAACACGTGCGAAAGGATGCATCCCGCAGGCTAGTCGAGCACAAACACGTGCGAGGTTTTGTGGGATGCGCATGCGCAGGTTTTGTGGGATGCGCATGCGCAGGTTTTTTGGGATGCGCATGTGCAGGTTTTTTGGGATGCGCATGGCTAGTCGAGCAAAAACACGTGCGAGAGGATGCATCCCGCAGGCTAGTCGAGTAAAAACACGTGCGAGAGGATGCATCCCGCAGGCTAGTCGAGTAAAAACACGTGCGAGGTTTTGTGGGATGCGCATGCGCAGGTTTTTTGGGATGCGCATGCGCAGGTTTTTTGGGATGCGCATGGCTAGTCGAGCAAAAACACGTGCGAGAGGATGCATCCCGCAGGCTAGTCGAGCACAAACACGTGCGAGGTTTTGTGGGATGCGCATGCGCAGGTTTTGTGGGATGCGCATGCGCAGGTTTTTTGGGATGCGCATGGCTAGTAGAGCAAAAACACGTGCGAGAGGATGCATCCCGCAGGCTAGTCGAGTAAAAACACGTGCGAAAGGATGCATCCCGCAGGCTAGTCGAGCACAAACACGTGCGAGGTTTTGTGGGATGCGCATGCGCAGATTTTTTGGGATGCGCATGGCTAGTCGAGCAAAAACACGTGCGAGAGGATGCATCCCGCAGGCTAGTCGAGTAAAAACACGTGCGAGACGATGCATCCCGCAGGCTAGTCGAGTAAAAACACGTGCGAGAGGATGCATCCCGCAGGCTAGTCGAGTAGAAACACGTGCGAGAGGATGCATCCCGCAGGCTAGTCGAGTAAAAACACGTGCTAGAGGATGCATCCCGCAGGCTAGTCGAGTAAAAACACGTGCGAGGTTTTGTGGGATGCGCATGCGCAGGTTTTGTGGGATGCGCATGCGCAGGTTTTTTGGGATGCGCATGCGCAGGTTTTTTGGGATGCGCATGCCTAGTCGAGCAAAAACACGTGCGAGAGGATGCATCCCGCAGTCTAGTCGAGCAAAAACACGTGCGAGAGGATGCATCCCGCAGGCTAGTCGAGTAAAAACACGTGCGAAAGGATGCATCCCGCAGGCTAGTCGAGCACAAACACGTTCGAGGTTTTGTGGGATGCGCATGCGCAGGTTTTGTGGGATGCGCATGCGCAGATTTTTTGGGATGCGCATGCGCAGGTTTTTTGGGATGCGCATGGCTAGTCGAGCAAAAACACGTGCGAGAGGATGCATCCCGCAGGCTAGTCGAGTAAAAACACGTGCGAGACGATGCATCCCGCAGGCTAGTCGAGTAAAAACACGTGCGAGAGGATGCATCCCGCAGGCTAGTCGAGTAGAAACACGTGCGAGAGGATGCATCCCGCAGGCTAGTCGAGTAAAAACACGTGCGAGTGGATGCATCCCGCAGGCTAGTCGAGCAAAAACACGTGCGAGAGGATGCATCCCGCAGGCTAGTCGAGCAAAAACACGTGCGAGAGGATGCATCCCGCAGGCTAGTCGAGTAAAAACACGTGCGAAAGGATGCATCCCGCAGGCTAGTCGAGCACAAACACGTGCGAGGTTTTGTGGGATGCGCATGCGCAGGTTTTGTGGGATGCGCATTCGCAGATTTTTTGGGATGCGCATGCGCAGGTTTTTTGGGATGCGCATGGCTAGTCGAGCAAAAACACGTGCGAGAGGATGCATCCCGCAGGCTAGTCGAGTAGAAACACGTGCGAGAGGACGCATCCCGCAGGCTAGTCGAGTAAAAACACGTGCGAGAGGATGCATCCCGCAGGCTAGTCGAGTAAAAACACGTGCGAGGTTTTGTAGGATGCGCATGCGCAGGTTTTTTGGGATGCGCATGCGCAGGTTTTTTGGGATGCGCATGCGCAGGTTTTTTGGGATGCGCATGCCTAGTCGAGCAAAAACACGTGCGAGAGGATGCATCCCGCAGGCTAGTCGAGCAAAAACACGTGCGAGAGGATGCATCCCGCAGGGTAGTCGAGTAAAAACACGTGCGAGAGGATGCATCCCGCAGGCTAGTCGAGTAAAAACACGTGCGAGAGGATGCATCCCGCAGGCTAGTCGAGCAAAAACACGTGCGAGAGGATGCATCCCGCAGGCTAGTCGAGCAAAAACACGTGCGAGAGGATGCATCCCGCAGGCTAGTCGAGTAAAAACACGTGCGAGGTTTTGTGGGATGCGCATGCGCAGGTTTTGTGGGATGCGCATGCGCAGGTTTTTTGGGATGCGCATGTGCAGGTTTTTTGGGATGCGCATGGCTAGTCGAGCAAAAACACGTGCGAGAGGATGCATCCCGCAGGCTAGTCGAGTAAAAACACGTGCGAGAGGATGCATCCCGCAGGCTAGTCGAGTAAAAACACGTGCGAGGTTTTGTGGGATGCGCATGCGCAGGTTTTTTGGGATGCGCATGCGCAGGTTTTTTGGGATGCGCATGGCTAGTCGAGCAAAAACACGTGCGAGAGGATGCATCCCGCAGGCTAGTCGAGCACAAACACGTGCGAGGTTTTGTGGGATGCGCATGCGCAGGTTTTGTGGGATGCGCATGCGCAGGTTTTTTGGGATGCGCATGGCTAGTAGAGCAAAAACACGTGCGAGAGGATGCATCCCGCAGGCTAGTCGAGTAAAAACACGTGCGAAAGGATGCATCCCGCAGGCTAGTCGAGCACAAACACGTGCGAGGTTTTGTGGGATGCGCATGCGCAGATTTTTTGGGATGCGCATGGCTAGTCGAGCAAAAACACGTGCGAGAGGATGCATCCCGCAGGCTAGTCGAGTAAAAACACGTGCGAGACGATGCATCCCGCAGGCTAGTCGAGTAAAAACACGTGCGAGGGAATGCATCCCGCAGGCTAGTCGAGTAGAAACACGTGCGAGAGGATGCATCCCGCAGGCTAGTCGAGTAAAAACACGTGCTAGAGGATGCATCCCGCAGGCTAGTCGAGTAAAAACACGTGCGAGGTTTTGTGGGATGCGCATGCGCAGGTTTTGTGGGATGCGCATGCGCAGGTTTTTTGGGATGCGCATGCGCAGGTTTTTTGGGATGCGCATGCCTAGTCGAGCAAAAACACGTGCGAGAGGATGCATCCCGCAGGCTAGTCGAGCAAAAACACGTGCGAGAGGATGCATCCCGCAGGCTAGTCGAGCAAAAACACGTGCGAAAGGATGCATCCCGCAGGCTAGTCGAGCACAAACACGTTCGAGGTTTTGTGGGATGCGCATGCGCAGGTTTTGTGGGATGCGCATGCGCAGATTTTTTGGGATGCGCATGCGCAGGTTTTTTGGGATGCGCATGGCTAGTCGAGCAAAAACACGTGCGAGAGGATGCATCCCGCAGGCTAGTCGAGTAAAAACACGTGCGAGACGATGCATCCCGCAGGCTAGTCGAGTAAAAACACGTGCGAGAGGATGCATCCCGCAGGCTAGTCGAGTAGAAACACGTGCGAGAGGATGCATCCCGCAGGCTAGTCGAGTAAAAACACGTGCGAGTGGATGCATCCCGCAGGCTAGTCGAGCAAAAACACGTGCGAGAGGATGCATCCCGCAGGCTAGTCGAGTAAAAACACGTGCGAAAGGATGCATCCCGCAGGCTAGTCGAGCACAAACACGTGCGAGGTTTTGTGGGATGCGCATGCGCAGATTTTTTAGGATGCGCATGGCTAGTCGAGCAAAAACACGTGCGAGAGGATGCATCCCGCAGGCTAGTCGAGTAAAAACACGTGCGAGACGATGCATCCCGCAGGCTAGTCGAGTAAAAACACGTGCGAGAGGATGCATCCCGCAGGCTAGTCGAGTAGAAACACGTGCGAGAGGATGCATCCCGCAGGCTAGTCGAGTAAAAACACGTGCTAGAGGATGCATCCCGCAGGCTAGTCGAGTAAAAACACGTGCGAGGTTTTGTGGGATGCGCATGCGCAGGTTTTGTGGGATGCGCATGCGCAGGTTTTTTGGGATGCGCATGCGCAGGTTTTTTGGGATGCGCATGCCTAGTCGAGCAAAAACACGTGCGAGAGGATGCATCCCGCAGGCTAGTCGAGCAAAAACACGTGCGAGAGGATGCATCCCGCAGGCTAGTCGAGTAAAAACACGTGCGAAAGGATGCATCCCGCAGGCTAGTCGAGCACAAACACGTTCGAGGTTTTGTGGGATGCGCATGCGCAGGTTTTGTGGGATGCGCATGCGCAGATTTTTTGGGATGCGCATGCGCAGGTTTTTTGGGATGCGCATGGCTAGTCGAGCAAAAACACGTGCGAGAGGATGCATCCCGCAGGCTAGTCGAGTAAAAACACGTGCGAGAGGATGCATCCCGCAGGCTAGTCGAGTAAAAACACGTGCGAGAGGATGCATCCCGCAGGCTAGTCGAGCAAAAACACGTGCGAGAGGATGCATCCCGCAGGCTAGTCGAGCAAAAACACGTGCGAGAGGATGCATCCCGCAGGCTAGTCGAGTAAAAACACGTGCGAGGTTTTGTGGGATGCGCATGCGCAGGTTTTGTGGGATGCGCATGCGCAGGTTTTTTGGGATGCGCATGTGCAGGTTTTTTGGGATGCGCATGGCTAGTCGAGCAAAAACACGTGCGAGAGGATGCATCCCGCAGGCTAGTCGAGTAAAAACACGTGCGAGAGGATGCATCCCGCAGGCTAGTCGAGTAAAAACACGTGCGAGGTTTTGTGGGATGCGCATGCGCAGGTTTTTTGGGATGCGCATGCGCAGGTTTTTTGGGATGCGCATGGCTAGTCGAGCAAAAACACGTGCGAGAGGATGCATCCCGCAGGCTAGTCGAGCACAAACACGTGCGAGGTTTTGTGGGATGCGCATGCGCAGGTTTTGTGGGATGCGCATGCGCAGGTTTTTTGGGATGCGCATGGCTAGTAGAGCAAAAACACGTGCGAGAGGATGCATCCCGCAGGCTAGTCGAGTAAAAACACGTGCGAAAGGATGCATCCCGCAGGCTAGTCGAGCACAAACACGTGCGAGGTTTTGTGGGATGCGCATGCGCAGATTTTTTGGGATGCGCATGGCTAGTCGAGCAAAAACACGTGCGAGAGGATGCATCCCGCAGGCTAGTCGAGTAAAAACACGTGCGAGACGATGCATCCCGCAGGCTAGTCGAGTAAAAACACGTGCGAGGGAATGCATCCCGCAGGCTAGTCGAGTAGAAACACGTGCGAGAGGATGCATCCCGCAGGCTAGTCGAGTAAAAACACGTGCTAGAGGATGCATCCCGCAGGCTAGTCGAGTAAAAACACGTGCGAGGTTTTGTGGGATGCGCATGCGCAGGTTTTGTGGGATGCGCATGCGCAGGTTTTTTGGGATGCGCATGCGCAGGTTTTTTGGGATGCGCATGCCTAGTCGAGCAAAAACACGTGCGAGAGGATGCATCCCGCAGGCTAGTCGAGCAAAAACACGTGCGAGAGGATGCATCCCGCAGGCTAGTCGAGCAAAAACACGTGCGAAAGGATGCATCCCGCAGGCTAGTCGAGCACAAACACGTTCGAGGTTTTGTGGGATGCGCATGCGCAGGTTTTGTGGGATGCGCATGCGCAGATTTTTTGGGATGCGCATGCGCAGGTTTTTTGGGATGCGCATGGCTAGTCGAGCAAAAACACGTGCGAGAGGATGCATCCCGCAGGCTAGTCGAGTAAAAACACGTGCGAGACGATGCATCCCGCAGGCTAGTCGAGTAAAAACACGTGCGAGAGGATGCATCCCGCAGGCTAGTCGAGTAGAAACACGTGCGAGAGGATGCATCCCGCAGGCTAGTCGAGTAAAAACACGTGCGAGTGGATGCATCCCGCAGGCTAGTCGAGCAAAAACACGTGCGAGAGGATGCATCCCGCAGGCTAGTCGAGTAAAAACACGTGCGAAAGGATGCATCCCGCAGGCTAGTCGAGCACAAACACGTGCGAGGTTTTGTGGGATGCGCATGCGCAGATTTTTTAGGATGCGCATGGCTAGTCGAGCAAAAACACGTGCGAGAGGATGCATCCCGCAGGCTAGTCGAGTAAAAACACGTGCGAGACGATGCATCCCGCAGGCTAGTCGAGTAAAAACACGTGCGAGAGGATGCATCCCGCAGGCTAGTCGAGTAGAAACACGTGCGAGAGGATGCATCCCGCAGGCTAGTCGAGTAAAAACACGTGCTAGAGGATGCATCCCGCAGGCTAGTCGAGTAAAAACACGTGCGAGGTTTTGTGGGATGCGCATGCGCAGGTTTTGTGGGATGCGCATGCGCAGGTTTTTTGGGATGCGCATGCGCAGGTTTTTTGGGATGCGCATGCCTAGTCGAGCAAAAACACGTGCGAGAGGATGCATCCCGCAGGCTAGTCGAGCAAAAACACGTGCGAGAGGATGCATCCCGCAGGCTAGTCGAGTAAAAACACGTGCGAAAGGATGCATCCCGCAGGCTAGTCGAGCACAAACACGTTCGAGGTTTTGTGGGATGCGCATGCGCAGGTTTTGTGGGATGCGCATGCGCAGATTTTTTGGGATGCGCATGCGCAGGTTTTTTGGGATGCGCATGGCTAGTCGAGCAAAAACACGTGCGAGAGGATGCATCCCGCAGGCTAGTCGAGTAAAAACACGTGCGAGACGATGCATCCCGCAGGCTAGTCGAGTAAAAACACGTGCGAGAGGATGCATCCCGCAGGCTAGTCGAGTAGAAACACGTGCGAGAGGATGCATCCCGCAGGCTAGTCGAGTAAAAACACGTGCGAGTGGATGCATCCCGCAGGCTAGTCGAGCAAAAACACGTGCGAGAGGATGCATCCCGCAGGCTAGTCGAGTAAAAACACGTGCGAAAGGATGCATCCCGCAGGCTAGTCGAGCACAAACACGTGCGAGGTTTTGTGGGATGCGCATGCGCAGATTTTTTGGGATGCGCATGGCTAGTCGAGCAAAAACACGTGCGAGAGGATGCATCCCGCAGGCTAGTCGAGTAAAAACACGTGCGAGACGATGCATCCCGCAGGCTAGTCGAGTAAAAACACGTGCGAGAGGATGCATCCCGCAGGCTAGTCGAGTAGAAACACGTGCGAGAGGATGCATCCCGCAGGCTAGTCGAGTAAAAACACGTGCTAGAGGATGCATCCCGCAGGCTAGTCGAGTAAAAACACGTGCGAGGTTTTGTGGGATGCGCATGCGCAGGTTTTGTGGGATGCGCATGCGCAGGTTTTTTGGGATGCGCATGCGCAGGTTTTTTGGGATGCGCATGCCTAGTCGAGCAAAAACACGTGCGAGAGGATGCATCCCGCAGGCTAGTCGAGCAAAAACACGTGCGAGAGGATGCATCCCGCAGGCTAGTCGAGTAAAAACACGTGCGAAAGGATGCATCCCGCAGGCTAGTCGAGCACAAACACGTTCGAGGTTTTGTGGGATGCGCATGCGCAGGTTTTGTGGGATGCGCATGCGCAGATTTTTTGGGATGCGCATGCGCAGGTTTTTTGGGATGCGCATGGCTAGTCGAGCAAAAACACGTGCGAGAGGATGCATCCCGCAGGCTAGTCGAGTAAAAACACGTGCGAGACGATGCATCCCGCAGGCTAGTCGAGTAAAAACACGTGCGAGGTTTTGTAGGATGCGCATGCGCAGGTTTTTTGGGATGCGCATGCGCAGGTTTTTTGGGATGCGCATGCCTAGTCGAGCAAAAACACGTGCGAGAGGATGCATCCCGCAGGCTAGTCGAGCAAAAACACGTGCGAGAGGATGCATCCCGCAGGCTAGTCGAGCACAAACACGTGCGAGGTTTTGTGGGATGCGCATGCGCAAATTGTTTGGGATGCGCATGCGCAGGTTTTTTGGGATGCGCATGGCTGGTAGAGCAAAAACACGTGCGAGAGGATGCATCCCGCAGGCTAGTCGAGTAAAAACACGTGCGAAAGGATGCATCCCGCAGGCTAGTCGAGCACAAACACGTGCGAGGTTTTGTGGGATGCGCATGCGCAGGTTTTGTGGGATGCGCATGCGCAGGTTTTTTGGGATGCGCATGGCTAGTCGAGCAAAAACACGTGCGAGAGGATGTATCCCGCAGGCTAGCCGAGCAAAAACACGTGCGAGAGGATGCATCCCGCAGGCTAGTCGAGTAAAAACACGTGCGAGGTTTTTTGGGATGCGCATGGCTAGTCGAGCAAAAACACGTGCGAGAGGATGCATCCCGCAGGCTAGTCGAGTAAAAACACGTGCGAGAGGATGCATCCCGCAGGCTAGTCGAGTAAAAACACGTGCGAGGTTTTGTGGGATGCGCATACGCAGGTTTTGTGGGATGCGCATGCGCAGGTTTTTTGGGATGCGCATGCGCAGGTTTTTTGGGATGCGCATGCGCAGGTTTTTTGGGATGCGCATGGCTAGTCGAGCAAAAACACGTGCGAGAGGATGCATCCCGCAGGGTAGTCGAGTAAAAACACGTGCGAGAGGATGCATCCCGCAGGCTAGTCGAGTAAAAACACGTGCGAGAGGATGCATCCCGCAGGCTAGTCGAGCAAAAACACGTGCGAGAGGATGCATCCCGCAGGCTAGTCGAGCAAAAACACGTGCGAGAGGATGCATCCCGCAGGCTAGTCGAGTAAAAACACGTGCGAGAGGATGCATCCCGCAGGCTAGTCGAGCACAAACACGTGCGAGAGGATGCATCCCGCAGGCTAGTCGAGCAAAAACACGTGCGAGAGGATGCATCCCGCAGGCTAGTCGAGTAAAAACACGTGCAAAAGGATGCATCCCGCAGGCTAGTCGAGCACAAACACGTGCGAGGTTTTGTGGGATGCGCATGCGCAGATTTTTTGGGATGCGCATGCGCAGGTTTTTTGGGATGCGCATGGCTAGTGGAGCAAAAACACGTGCGAGAGGATGCATCCCGCATTCTAGTCGAGTAAAAACACGTGCGAGACGATGCATCCCGCAGGCTAGTCGAGTAAAAACACGTGCGAGAGGATGCATCCCGCAGGCTAGTCGAGTAGAAACACGTGCGAGAGGATGCATCCCGCAGGCTAGTCGAGTAAAAACACGTGCGAGTGGATGCATCCCGCAGGCTAGTCGAGCAAAAACACGTGCGAGAGGATGCATCCCGCAGGCTAGTCGAGCAAAAACACGTGCGAGAGGATGCATCCCGCAGGCTAGTCGAGTAAAAACACGTGCGAAAGGATGCATCCCGCAGGCTAGCCGATCAAAAACACGTGCGAGAGGATGCATCCCGCAGGCTAGTCGAGTAAAAACACGTGCGAGGTTTTTTGGGATGCGCATGGCTAGTCGAGCAAAAACACGTGCGAGAGGATGCATCCCGCAGGCTAGTCGAGTAAAAACACGTGCGAGAGGATGCATCCCGCAGGCTAGTCGAGTAAAAACACGTGCGAGGTTTTGTGGGATGCGCATACGCAGGTTTTGTGGGATGCGCATGCGCAGGTTTTTTGGGATGCGCATGCGCAGGTTTTTTGGGATGCGCATGCGCAGGTTTTTTGGGATGCGCATGGCTAGTCGAGCAAAAACACGTGCGAGAGGATGCATCCCGCAGGGTAGTCGAGTAAAAACACGTGCGAGAGGATGCATCCCGCAGGCTAGTCGAGTAAAAACACGTGCGAGAGGATGCATCCCGCAGGCTAGTCGAGCAAAAACACGTGCGAGAGGATGCATCCCGCAGGCTAGTCGAGCAAAAACACGTGCGAGAGGATGCATCCCGCAGGCTAGTCGAGTAAAAACACGTGCGAGAGGATGCATCCCGCAGGCTAGTCGAGCACAAACACGTGCGAGAGGATGCATCCCGCAGGCTAGTCGAGCAAAAACACGTGCGAGAGGATGCATCCCGCAGGCTAGTCGAGTAAAAACACGTGCAAAAGGATGCATCCCGCAGGCTAGTCGAGCACAAACACGTGCGAGGTTTTGTGGGATGCGCATGCGCAGATTTTTTGGGATGCGCATGCGCAGGTTTTTTGGGATGCGCATGGCTAGTGGAGCAAAAACACGTGCGAGAGGATGCATCCCGCATTCTAGTCGAGTAAAAACACGTGCGAGACGATGCATCCCGCAGGCTAGTCGAGTAAAAACACGTGCGAGAGGATGCATCCCGCAGGCTAGTCGAGTAGAAACACGTGCGAGAGGATGCATCCCGCAGGCTAGTCGAGTAAAAACACGTGCGAGTGGATGCATCCCGCAGGCTAGTCGAGCAAAAACACGTGCGAGAGGATGCATCCCGCAGGCTAGTCGAGCAAAAACACGTGCGAGAGGATGCATCCCGCAGGCTAGTCGAGTAAAAACACGTGCGAAAGGATGCATCCCGCAGGCTAGTCGAGCACAAACACGTGCGAGGTTTTGTGGGATGCGCATGCGCAGGTTTTGTGGGATGCGCATTCGCAGATTTTTTGGGATGCGCATGCGCAGGTTTTTTGGGATGCGCATGGCTAGTCGAGCAAAAACACGTGCGAGAGGATGCATCCCGCAGGCTAGTCGAGTAGAAACACGTGCGAAAGGATGCATCCCGCAGGCTAGTCGAGCACAAACACGTGCGAGGTTTTGTGGGATGCGCATGCGCAGGTTTTGTGGGATGCGCATGCGCAGGTTTTTTGGGATGCGCATGGCTAGTCGAGCAAAGACACGTGCGAGAGGATGTATCCCGCAGGCTAGCCGAGCAAAAACACGTGCGAGAGGATGCATCCCGCAGGCTAGTCGAGTAAAAACACGTGCGAAAGGATGCATCCCGCAGGCTAGTCGAGCACAAACACGTGCGAGGTTTTGTGGGATGCGCATGCGCAGGTTTTGTGGGATGCGCATGCGCAGGTTTTTTGGGATGCGCATGGCTAGTCGAGCAAAAACACGTGCGAGAGGATGTATCCCGCAGGCTAGCCGAGCAAAAACACGTGCGAGAGGATGCATCCCGCAGGCTAGTCGAGTAAAAACACGTGCGAGGTTTTGTGGGATGCGCATGCGCAGGTTTTTTGGGATGCGCATGTGCAGGTTTTTTGGGATGCGCATGGCTAGTCGAGCAAAAACACGTGCGAGAGGATGCATCCCGCAGGCTAGTCGAGTAAAAACACGTGCGAGGTTTTCTGGGATGCGCATACGCAGGTTTTGTGGGATGCGCATGCGCAGGTTTTTTGGGATGCGCATGCGCAGGTTTTTTGGGATGCGCATGCGCAGGTTTTATGGGATGCGCATGGCTAGTCGAGCAAAAACACGTGCGAGAGGATGCATCCCGCAGGCTAGTCGAGTAAAAACACGTGCGAGACGATGCATCCCGCAGGCTAGTCGAGTAAAAACACGTGCGAGGGGATGCATCCCGCAGGCTAGTCGAGTAAAAACACGTGCGAGGTTTTGTGGGATGCGCATGCGCAGGTTTTTTGGGATGCGCATGCGCAGGTTTTTTGGGATGCGCATGGCTAGTCGAGCAAAAACACGTGCGAGAGGATGCATCCCGCAGGCTAGCCGAGCAAAAACACGTGCGAGAGGATGCATCCCGCAGGCTAGTCGAGTAAAAACACGTGCGAGGTTTTGTGGGATGCGCATGGCTAGTCGAGCAAAAACACGTGCGAGAGGATGCATCCCGCAGGCTAGTCGAGTAAAAACACGTGCGAGAGGATGCATCCCGCAGGCTAGTCGAGTAAAAACACGTGCGAGAGGATGCATCCCGCAGGCTAGTCGAGCACAAACACGTGCGAGAGGATGCATCCCGCAGGCTAGTCGAGCAAAAACACGTGCGAGAGGATGCATCCCGCAGGCTAGTCGAGTAAAAACACGTGCGAAAGGATGCATCCCGCAGGCTAGTCGAGCACAAACACGTGCGAGGTTTTGTGGGATGCGCATGCGCAGGTTTTGTGGGATGCGCATGCGCAGATTTTTTGGGATGCGCATGCGCAGGTTTTTTGGGATGCGCATGGCTAGTCGAGCAAAAACACGTGCGAGAGGATGCATCCCGCAGGCTAGTCGAGTAAAAACACGTGCGAGACGATGCATCCCGCAGGCTAGTCGAGTAAAAACACGTGCGAGAGGATGCATCCCGCAGGCTAGTCGAGTAGAAACACGTGCGAGAGGATGCATCCCGCAGGCTAGTCGAGTAAAAACACGTGCGAGTGGATGCATCCCGCAGGCTAGTCGAGCAAAAACACGTGCGAAAGGATGCATCCCGCAGGCTAGTCGAGCACAAACACGTGCGAGGTTTTGTGGGATGCGCATGCGCAGGTTTTGTGGGATGCGCATTCGCAGATTTTTTGGGATGCGCATGCGCTGGTTTTTTGGGATGCGCATGGCTAGTCGAGCAAAAACACGTGCGAGAGGATGCATCCCGCAGGCTAGTCGAGTAAAAACACGTGCGAGACGATGCATCCCGCAGGCTAGTCGAGTAAAAACACGTGCGAGAGGATGCATCCCGCAGGCTAGTCGAGTAGAAACACGTGCGAAAGGATGCATCCCGCAGGCTAGTCGAGCACAAACACGTGCGAGGTTTTGTGGGATGCGCATGCGCAGGTTTTGTGGGATGCGCATGCGCAGGTTTTTTGGGATGCGCATGTGCAGGTTTTTTGGGATGCGCATGGCTAGTCGAGCAAAAACACGTGCGAGAGGATGCATCCCGCAGGCTAGTCGAGTAAAAACACGTGCGAGAGGATGCATCCCGCAGGCTAGTCGAGTAAAAACACGTGCGAGGTTTTGTGGGATGCGCATGCGCAGGTTTTTTGGGATGCGCATGCGCAGGTTTTTTGGGATGCGCATGCGCAGGTTTTTTGGGATGCGCATGGCTAGTCGAGCAAAAACACGTGCGAGAGGATGCATCCCGCAGGCTAGTCGAGCACAAACACGTGCGAGGTTTTGTGGGATGCGCATGCGCAGGTTTTGTGGGATGCGCATGCGCAAATTTTTTGGGATGCGCATGCGCAGGTTTTTTGGGATGCGCATGGCTAGTAGAGCAAAAACACGTGCGAGAGGATGCATCCCGCAGGCTAGTCGAGTAAAAACACGTGCGAAAGGATGCATCCCGCAGGCTAGTCGAGCACAAACACGTGCGAGGTTTTGTGGGATGCGCATGCGCAGATTTTTTGGGATGCGCATGGCTAGTCGAGCAAAAACACGTGCGAGAGGATGCATCCCGCAGGCTAGTCGAGTAAAAACACGTGCGAGACGATGCATCCCGCAGGCTAGTCGAGTAAAAACACGTGCGAGAGGATGCATCCCGCAGGCTAGTCGAGTAGAAACACGTGCGAGAGGATGCATCCCGCAGGCTAGTCGAGTAAAAACACGTGCTAGAGGATGCATCCCGCAGGCTAGTCGAGTAAAAACACGTGCGAGGTTTTGTGGGATGCGCATGCGCAGGTTTTGTGGGATGCGCATGCGCAGGTTTTTTGGGATGCGCATGCGCAGGTTTTTTGGGATGCGCATGCCTAGTCGAGCAAAAATACGTGCGAGAGGATGCATCCCGCAGGCTAGTCGAGCAAAAACACGTGCGAGAGGATGCATCCCGCAGGCTAGTCGAGTAAAAACACGTGCGAAAGGATGCATCCCGCAGGCTAGTCGAGCACAAACACGTTCGAGGTTTTGTGGGATGCGCATGCGCAGGTTTTGTGGGATGCGCATGCGCAGATTTTTTGGGATGCGCATGCGCAGGTTTTTTGGGATGCGCATGGCTAGTCGAGCAAAAACACGTGCGAGAGGATGCATCCCGCAGGCTAGTCGAGTAAAAACACGTGCGAGACGATGCATCCCGCAGGCTAGTCGAGTAAAAACACGTGCGAGTGGATGCATCCCGCAGGCTAGTCGAGCAAAAACACGTGCGAGAGGATGCATCCCGCAGGCTAGTCGAGCAAAAACACGTGCGAGGTTTTGTGGGATGCGCATGCGCAGGTTTTGTGGGATGCGCATGCGCAGGTTTTTTGGGATGCGCATGCGCAGGTTTTTTGGGATGCGCATGCCTAGTCGAGCAAAAATACGTGCGAGAGGATGCATCCCGCAGGCTAGTCGAGCAAAAACACGTGCGAGAGGATGCATCCCGCAGGCTAGTCGAGTAAAAACACGTGCGAAAGGATGCATCCCGCAGGCTAGTCGAGCACAAACACGTTCGAGGTTTTGTGGGATGCGCATGCGCAGGTTTTGTGGGATGCGCATGCGCAGATTTTTTGGGATGCGCATGCGCAGGTTTTTTGGGATGCGCATGGCTAGTCGAGCAAAAACACGTGCGAGAGGATGCATCCCGCAGGCTAGTCGAGTAAAAACACGTGCGAGACGATGCATCCCGCAGGCTAGTCGAGTAAAAACACGTGCGAGTGGATGCATCCCGCAGGCTAGTCGAGCAAAAACACGTGCGAGAGGATGCATCCCGCAGGCTAGTCGAGCAAAAACACGTGCGAGAGGATGCATCCCGCAGGCTAGTCGAGTAAAAACACGTGCGAAAGGATGCATCCCGCAGGCTAGTCGAGCACAAACACGTGCGAGGTTTTGTGGGATGCGCATGCGCAGGTTTTGTGGGATGCGCATTCGCAGATTTTTTGGGATGCGCATGCGCAGGTTTTTTGGGATGCGCATGGCTAGTCGAGCAAAAACACGTGCGAGAGGATGCATCCCGCAGGCTAGTCGAGTAGAAACACGTGCGAGAGGACGCATCCCGCAGGCTAGTCGAGTAAAAACACGTGCGAGAGGATGCATCCCGCAGGCTAGTCGAGTAAAAACACGTGCGAGGTTTTGTAGGATGCGCATGCGCAGGTTTTTTGGGATGCGCATGCGCAGGTTTTTTGGGATGCGCATGCCTAGTCGAGCAAAAACACGTGCGAGAGGATGCATCCCGCAGGCTAGTCGAGCAAAAACACGTGCGAGAGGATGCATCCCGCAGGCTAGTCGAGCAAAAACACGTGCGAGAGGATGCATCCCGCAGGCTAGTCGAGCACAAACACGTGCGAGGTTTTGTGGGATGCGCATGCGCAGGTTTTGTGGGATGCGCATGCGCAAATTGTTTGGGATGCGCATGCGCAGGTTTTTTGGGATGCGCATGGCTGGTAGAGCAAAAACACGTGCGAGAGGATGCATCCCGCAGGCTAGTCGAGTAAAAACACGTGCGAAAGGATGCATCCCGCAGGCTAGTCGAGCACAAACACGTGCGAGGTTTTGTGGGATGCGCATGCGCAGGTTTTTTGGGATGCGCATGGCTAGTCGAGCAAAAACACGTGCGAGAGGATGTATCCCGCAGGCTAGCCGAGCAAAAACACGTGCGAGAGGATGCATCCCGCAGGCTAGTCGAGTAAAAACACGTGCGAGGTTTTTTGGGATGCGCATGGCTAGTCGAGCAAAAACACGTGCGAGAGGATGCATCCCGCAGGCTAGTCGAGTAAAAACACGTGCGAGAGGATGCATCCCGCAGGCTAGTCGAGTAAAAACACGTGCGAGGTTTTGTGGGATGCGCATACGCAGGTTTTGTGGGATGCGCATGCGCAGGTTTTTTGGGATGCGCATGCGCAGGTTTTTTGGGATGCGCATGGCTAGTCGAGCAAAAACACGTGCGAGAGGATGCATCCCGCAGGGTAGTCGAGTAAAAACACGTGCGAGAGGATGCATCCCGCAGGCTAGTCGAGTAAAAACACGTGCGAGAGGATGCATCCCGCAGGCTAGTCGAGCAAAAACACGTGCGAGAGGATGCATCCCGCAGGCTAGTCGAGCAAAAACACGTGCGAGAGGATGCATCCCGCAGGCTAGTCGAGTAAAAACACGTGCGAGAGGATGCATCCCGCAGGCTAGTCGAGCACAAACACGTGCGAGAGGATGCATCCCGCAGGCTAGTCGAGCAAAAACACGTGCGAGAGGATGCATCCCGCAGGCTAGTCGAGTAAAAACACGTGCAAAAGGATGCATCCCGCAGGCTAGTCGAGCACAAACACGTGCGAGGTTTTGTGGGATGCGCATGCGCAGGTTATGTGGGATGCGCATGCGCAGATTTTTTGGGATGCGCATGCGCAGGTTTTTTGGGATGCGCATGGCTAGTCGAGCAAAAACACGTGCGAGAGGATGCATCCCGCAGGCTAGTCGAGTAAAAACACGTGCGAGACGATGCATCCCGCAGGCTAGTCGAGTAAAAACACGTGCGAGAGGATGCATCCCGCAGGCTAGTCGAGTAGAAACACGTGCGAGAGGATGCATCCCGCAGGCTAGTCGAGTAAAAACACGTGCGAGTGGATGCATCCCGCAGGCTAGTCGAGCAAAAACACGTGCGAAAGGATGCATCCCGCAGGCTAGTCGAGCACAAACACGTGCGAGGTTTTGTGGGATGCGCATGCGCAGGTTTTGTGGGATGCGCATTCGCAGATTTTTTGGGATGCGCATGCGCTGGTTTTTTGGGATGCGCATGGCTAGTCGAGCAAAAACACGTGCGAGAGGATGCATCCCGCAGGCTAGTCGAGTAAAAACACGTGCGAGACGATGCATCCCGCAGGCTAGTAGAGTAAAAACACGTGCGAGAGGATGCATCCCGCAGGCTAGTCGAGTAGAAACACGTGCGAAAGGATGCATCCCGCAGGCTAGTCGAGCACAAACACGTGCGAGGTTTTGTGGGATGCGCATGCGCAGGTTTTGTGGGATGCGCATGCGCAGGTTTTTTGGGATGCGCATGTGCAGGTTTTTTGGGATGCGCATGGCTAGTCGAGCAAAAACACGTGCGAGAGGATGCATCCCGCAGGCTAGTCGAGTAAAAACACGTGCGAGAGGATGCATCCCGCAGGCTAGTCGAGTAAAAACACGTGCGAGGTTTTGTGGGATGCGCATGCGCAGGTTTTTTGGGATGCGCATGCGCAGGTTTTTTGGGATGCGCATGCGCAGGTTTTTTGGGATGCGCATGGCTAGTCGAGCAAAAACACGTGCGAGAGGATGCATCCCGCAGGCTAGTCGAGTAAAAACACGTGCGAAAGGATGCATCCCGCAGGCTAGTCGAGCACAAACACGTGCGAGGTTTTGTGGGATGCGCATGCGCAGGTTTTTTGGGATGCGCATGGCTAGTCGAGCAAAAACACGTGCGAGAGGATGTATCCCGCAGGCTAGCCGAGCAAAAACACGTGCGAGAGGATGCATCCCGCAGGCTAGTCGAGTAAAAACACGTGCGAGGTTTTTTGGGATGCGCATGGCTAGTCGAGCAAAAACACGTGCGAGAGGATGCATCCCGCAGGCTAGTCGAGTAAAAACACGTGCGAGAGGATGCATCCCGCAGGCTAGTCGAGTAAAAACACGTGCGAGGTTTTGTGGGATGCGCATACGCAGGTTTTGTGGGATGCGCATGCGCAGGTTTTTTGGGATGCGCATGCGCAGGTTTTTTGGGATGCGCATGGCTAGTCGAGCAAAAACACGTGCGAGAGGATGCATCCCGCAGGGTAGTCGAGTAAAAACACGTGCGAGAGGATGCATCCCGCAGGCTAGTCGAGTAAAAACACGTGCGAGAGGATGCATCCCGCAGGCTAGTCGAGCAAAAACACGTGCGAGAGGATGCATCCCGCAGGCTAGTCGAGCAAAAACACGTGCGAGAGGATGCATCCCGCAGGCTAGTCGAGTAAAAACACGTGCGAGAGGATGCATCCCGCAGGCTAGTCGAGCACAAACACGTGCGAGAGGATGCATCCCGCAGGCTAGTCGAGCAAAAACACGTGCGAGAGGATGCATCCCGCAGGCTAGTCGAGTAAAAACACGTGCAAAAGGATGCATCCCGCAGGCTAGTCGAGCACAAACACGTGCGAGGTTTTGTGGGATGCGCATGCGCAGGTTTTTTGGGATGCGCATGGCTAGTCGAGCAAAAACACGTGCGAGAGGATGCATCCCGCAGGCTAGTCGAGTAAAAACACGTGCGAGAGGATGCATCCCGCAGGCTAGTCGAGTAAAAACACGTGCGAGGTTTTGTGGGATGCGCATACGCAGGTTTTTTGGGATGCGCATGCGCAGGTTTTTTGGGATGCGCATGCGCAGGTTTTTTGGGATGCGCATGGCTAGTCGAGCAAAAACACGTGCGAGAGGATGCATCCCGCAGGGTAGTCGAGCAAAAACACGTGCGAGAGGATGCATCCCGCAGGGTAGTCGAGTAAAAACACGTGCGAGAGGATGCATCCCGCAGGCTAGTCGAGCACAAACACGTTCGAGGTTTTGTGGGATGCGCATGCGCAGGTTTTGTGGGATGCGCATGCGCAGATTTTTTGGGATGCGCATGCGCAGGTTTTTTGGGATGCGCATGGCTAGTCGAGCAAAAACACGTGCGAGAGGATGCATCCCGCATTCTAGTCGAGTAAAAACACGTGCGAGACGATGCATCCCGCAGGCTAGTCGAGTAAAAACACGTGCGAGAGGATGCATCCCGCAGGCTAGTCGAGTAGAAACACGTGCGAGAGGATGCATCCCGCAGGCTAGTCGAGTAAAAACACGTGCGAGTGGATGCATCCCGCAGGCTAGTCGAGCAAAAACACGTGCGAGAGGATGCATCCCGCAGGCTAGTCGAGCAAAAACACGTGCGAGAGGATGCATCCCGCAGGCTAGTCGAGTAAAAACACGTGCGAAAGGATGCATCCCGCAGGCTAGTCGAGCACAAACACGTGCGAGGTTTTGTGGGATGCGCATGCGCAGGTTTTGTGGGATGCGCATTCGCAGATTTTTTGGGATGCGCATGCGCAGGTTTTTTGGGATGCGCATGGCTAGTCGAGCAAAAACACGTGCGAGAGGATGCATCCCGCAGGCTAGTCGAGTAGAAACACGTGCGAAAGGATGCATCCCGCAGGCTAGTCGAGCACAAACACGTGCGAGGTTTTGTGGGATGCGCATGCGCAGGTTTTGTGGGATGCGCATGCGCAGGTTTTTTGGGATGCGCATGGCTAGTCGAGCAAAAACACGTGCGAGAGGATGTATCCCGCAGGCTAGCCGAGCAAAAACACGTGCGAGAGGATGCATCCCGCAGGCTAGTCGAGTAAAAACACGTGCGAAAGGATGCATCCCGCAGGCTAGTCGAGCACAAACACGTGCGAGGTTTTGTGGGATGCGCATGCGCAGGTTTTGTGGGATGCGCATGCGCAGGTTTTTTGGGATGCGCATGGCTAGTCGAGCAAAAACACGTGCGAGAGGATGTATCCCGCAGGCTAGCCGAGCAAAAACACGTGCGAGAGGATGCATCCCGCAGGCTAGTCGAGTAAAAACACGTGCGAGGTTTTGTGGGATGCGCATGCGCAGGTTTTTTGGGATGCGCATGTGCAGGTTTTTTGGGATGCGCATGCGCAGGTTTTTTGGGATGCGCATGGCTAGTCGAGCAAAAACACGTGCGAGAGGATGCATCCCGCAGGCTAGCCGAGCAAAAACACGTGCGAGAGGATGCATCCCGCAGGCTAGTCGAGCACAAACACGTGCGAGGTTTTGTGGGATGCGCATGCGCAGGTTTTGTGGGATGCGCATGCGCAAATTGTTTGGGATGCGCATGCACAGGTTTTTTGGGATGCGCATGGCTGGTAGAGCAAAAACACGTGCGAGAGGATGCATCCCGCAGGCTAGTCGAGTAAAAACACGTGCGAGGTTTTGTAGGATGCGCATGCGCAGGTTTTTTGGGATGCGCATGCGCAGGTTTTTTGGGATGCGCATGCCTAGTCGTGCAAAAACACGTGCGAGAGGATGCATCCCGCAGGCTAGTCGAGCAAAAACACGTGCGAGAGGATGCATCCCGCAGGCTAGTCGAGCAAAAACACGTGCGAGAGGATGCATCCCGC
Organism: Lasioglossum baleicum; assembly: GCF_051020765.1. Taxonomy (NCBI): domain Eukaryota; kingdom Metazoa; phylum Arthropoda; class Insecta; order Hymenoptera; family Halictidae; genus Lasioglossum; species Lasioglossum baleicum. The sequence continues at coordinate 511,980 of NW_027469102.1, read as the reverse complement.
AGGCTAGTCGAGCACAAACACGTGCGAGGTTTTGTGGGATGCGCATGCGCAGGTTTTGTGGGATGCGCATGCGCAAATTGTTTGGGATGCGCATGCGCAGGTTTTTTGGGATGCGCATGGCTGGTAGAGCAAAAACACGTGCGAGAGGATGCATCCCGCAGGCTAGTCGAGTAAAAACACGTGCGAAAGGATGCATCCCGCAGGCTAGTCGAGCACAAACACGTGCGAGGTTTTGTGGGATGCGCATGCGCAGGTTTTTTGGGATGCGCATGGCTAGTCGAGCAAAAACACGTGCGAGAGGATGTATCCCGCAGGCTAGCCGAGCAAAAACACGTGCGAGAGGATGCATCCCGCAGGCTAGTCGAGTAAAAACACGTGCGAGGTTTTTTGGGATGCGCATGGCTAGTCGAGCAAAAACACGTGCGAGAGGATGCATCCCGCAGGCTAGTCGAGCAAAAACACGTGCGAGAGGATGCATCCCGCAGGCTAGTCGAGTAAAAACACGTGCGAGAGGATGCATCCCGCAGGCTAGTCGAGCACAAACACGTGCGAGAGGATGCATCCCGCAGGCTAGTCGAGCAAAAACACGTGCGAGAGGATGCATCCCGCAGGCTAGTCGAGTAAAAACACGTGCAAAAGGATGCATCCCGCAGGCTAGTCGAGCACAAACACGTGCGAGGTTTTGTGGGATGCGCATGCGCAGGTTTTTTGGGATGCGCATGGCTAGTCGAGCAAAAACACGTGCGAGAGGATGCATCCCGCAGGCTAGTCGAGTAAAAACACGTGCGAGAGGATGCATCCCGCAGGCTAGTCGAGTAAAAACACGTGCGAGGTTTTGTGGGATGCGCATACGCAGGTTTTTTGGGATGCGCATGCGCAGGTTTTTTGGGATGCGCATGGCTAGTCGAGCAAAAACACGTGCGAGAGGATGCATCCCGCAGGGTAGTCGAGCAAAAACACGTGCGAGAGGATGCATCCCGCAGGGTAGTCGAGTAAAAACACGTGCGAGAGGATGCATCCCGCAGGCTAGTCGAGTACAAACACGTTCGAGGTTTTGTGGGATGCGCATGCGCAGGTTTTGTGGGATGCGCATGCGCAGATTTTTTGGGATGCGCATGCGCAGGTTTTTTGGGATGCGCATGGCTAGTCGAGCAAAAACACGTGCGAGAGGATGCATCCCGCATTCTAGTCGAGTAAAAACACGTGCGAGACGATGCATCCCGCAGGCTAGTCGAGTAAAAACACGTGCGAGAGGATGCATCCCGCAGGCTAGTCGAGTAGAAACACGTGCGAGAGGATGCATCCCGCAGGCTAGTCGAGTAAAAACACGTGCGAGTGGATGCATCCCGCAGGCTAGTCGAGCAAAAACACGTGCGAGAGGATGCATCCCGCAGGCTAGTCGAGCAAAAACACGTGCGAGAGGATGCATCCCGCAGGCTAGTCGAGTAAAAACACGTGCGAAAGGATGCATCCCGCAGGCTAGTCGAGCACAAACACGTGCGAGGTTTTGTGGGATGCGCATGCGCAGGTTTTGTGGGATGCGCATTCGCAGATTTTTTGGGATGCGCATGCGCAGGTTTTTTGGGATGCGCATGGCTAGTCGAGCAAAAACACGTGCGAGAGGATGCATCCCGCAGGCTAGTCGAGTAGAAACACGTGCGAAAGGATGCATCCCGCAGGCTAGTCGAGCACAAACACGTGCGAGGTTTTGTGGGATGCGCATGCGCAGGTTTTGTGGGATGCGCATGCGCAGGTTTTTTGGGATGCGCATGGCTAGTCGAGCAAAAACACGTGCGAGAGGATGTATCCCGCAGGCTAGCCGAGCAAAAACACGTGCGAGAGGATGCATCCCGCAGGCTAGTCGAGTAAAAACACGTGCGAGGTTTTGTGGGATGCGCATGCGCAGGTTTTTTGGGATGCGCATGTGCAGGTTTTTTGGGATGCGCATGGCTAGTCGAGCACAAACACGTGCGAGAGGATGCATCCCGCAGGCTAGTCGAGCAAAAACACGTGCGAGAGGATGCATCCCGCAGGCTAGTCGAGTAAAAACACGTGCGAGAGGATGCATCCCGCAGGCTAGTCGAGCACAAACACGTGCGAGAGGATGCATCCCGCAGTTTAGTCGAGCAAAAACACGTGCGAGAGGATGCATCCCGCAGGCTAGTCGAGTAAAAACACGTGCGAAAGGATGCATCCCGCAGGCTAGTCGAGCACAAACACGTGCGAGGTTTTGTGGGATGCGCATGCGCAGGTTTTGTGGGATGCGCATGCGCAGGTTTTTTGGGATGCGCATGCGCAGGTTTTTTGGGATGCGCATGGCTAGTCGAGCAAAAACACGTGCGAGAGGATGCATCCCGCAGGCTAGCCGAGCAAAAACACGTGCGAGAGGATGCATCCCGCAGGCTAGTCGAGCACAAACACGTGCGAGGTTTTGTGGGATGCGCATGCGCAGGTTTTGTGGGATGCGCATGCGCAAATTGTTTGGGATGCGCATGCACAGGTTTTTTGGGATGCGCATGGCTGGTAGAGCAAAAACACGTGCGAGAGGATGCATCCCGCAGGCTAGTCGAGTAAAAACACGTGCGAAAGGATGCATCCCGCAGGCTAGTCGAGCACAAACACGTGCGAGGTCTTGTGGGATGCGCATGCGCAGGTTTTGTGGGATGCGCATGCGCAGGTTTTTTGGGATGCGCATGGCTAGTCGAGCAAAAACACGTGCGAGAGGATGTATCCCGCAGGCTAGCCGAGCAAAAACACGTGCGAGAGGATGCATCCCGCAGGCTAGTCGAGTAAAAACACGTGCGAGGTTTTTTGGGATGCGCATGGCTAGTCGAGTAAAAACACGTGCGAGAGGATGCATCCCGCAGGCTAGTCGAGTAAAAACACGTGCGAGAGGATGCATCCCGCAGGCTAGTCGAGTAAAAACACGTGCGAGAGGATGCATCCCGCAGGCTAGTCGAGCAAAAACACGTGCGAGAGGATGCATCCCGCAGGCTAGTCGAGCAAAAACACGTGCGAGAGGATGCATCCCGCAGGCTAGCCGAGCACAAACACGTGCGAGAGGATGCATCCCGCAGGCTAGTCGAGCAAAAACACGTGCGAGAGGATGCATCCCGCAGGCTAGTCGAGTAAAAACACGTGCAAAAGGATGCATCCCGCAGGCTAGTCGAGCACAAACACGTGCGAGGTTTTGTGGGATGCGCATGCGCAGGTTTTGTGGGATGCGCATGCGCAGATTTTTTGGGATGCGCATGCGCAGGTTTTTTGGGATGCGCATGGCTAGTCGAGCAAAAACACGTGCGAGAGGATGCATCCCGCAGGCTAGTCGAGCAAAAACACGTGCAAGAGGATGCATCCCGCAGGCTAGTCGAGCAAAAACACGTGCGAGATGATGCATCCCGCAGGCTAGTCGAGCAAAAACACATGCGAGAGGATGCATCCCGCAGGCTAGTCGAGCAAAAACACGTGCGAGAGGATGCATCCCGCAGGCTAGTCGAGCACAAACACGTGCGAGAGGATGCATCCCGCAGGTTAGTCGAGCAAAAACACGTGCGAGAGGATGCATCCCGCAGGCTAGTCGAGCAAAAACACGTGCGAGAGGATGCATCCCGCAGGCTAGTCGAGTAAAAACACGTGCGAAAGGATGCATCCCGCAGGCTAGTCGAGCACAAACACGTGCGAGGTTTTGTGGGATGCGCATGCGCAGGTTTTGTGGGATGCGCATGCGCAAATTTTTTGGGATGCGCATGCGCAGGTTTTTTGGGATGCGCATGGCTAGTAGAGCAAAAACACGTGCGAGAGGATGCATCCCGCAGGCTAGTCGAGCAAAAACACGTGCGAGAGGATGCATCCCGCAGGCTAGTCGAGTAAAAACACGTGCGAAAGGATGCATCCCGCAGGCTAGTCGAGCACAAACACGTGCGAGGTTTTGTGGGATGCGCATGCGCAGGTTTTGTGGGATGCGCATGCGCAGATTTTTTGGGATGCGCATGCGCAGGTTTTTTGGGATGCGCATGGCTAGTCGAGCAAAAACACGTGCGAGAGGATGCATCCTGCAGGCTAGTCGAGCAAAAACACGTGCAAGAGGATGCATCCCGCAGGCTAGTCGAGCAAAAACACGTGCGAGATGATGCATCCCGCAGGCTAGTCGAGCAAAAACACATGCGAGAGGATGCATCCCGCAGGCTAGTCGAGCAAAAACACGTGCGAGAGGATGCATCCCGCAGGCTAGTCGAGCACAAACACGTGCGAGAGGATGCATCCCGCAGGTTAGTCGAGCAAAAACACGTGCGAGAGGATGCATCCCGCAGGCTAGTCGAGCAAAAACACGTGCGAGGTTTTGTAGGATGCGCATGCGCAGGTTTTGTGGGATGCGCATGCGCAGGTTTTTTGGGATGCGCATGCGCAGGTTTTTTGGGATGCGCATGCCTAGTCGAGCAAAAACACGTGCGAGAGGATGCATCCCGCAGGCTAGTCGAGCAAAAACACGTGCGAGAGGATGCATCCCGCAGGCTAGTCGAGCAAAAACACGTGCGAGGGGATGCATCCCGCAGGCTAGTCGAGCAAAAACACGTGCGAGAGGATGCATCCCGCAGGCTAGTCGAGCACAAACACGTGCGAGGTTTTGTGGGATGCGCATGCGCAGGTTTTGTGGGATACGCATGCGCAAATTTTCTGGGATGCGCATGCGCAGGTTTTTTGGGATGCGCATGGCTAGTAGAGCAAAAACACGTGCAAGAGGATGCATCCCGCAGGCTAGTCGAGTAAAAACACGTGCGAAAGGATGCATCCCGCAGGCTAGTCGAGCACAAACACGTGCGAGGTTTTGTGGGATGCGCATGCGCAGGTTTTGTGGGATGCGCATGCGCAGGTTTTTTGGGATGCGCATGTGCAGGTTTTTTGGGATGCGCATGTGCAGGTTTTTTGGGATGCGCATGGCTAGTCGAGCAAAAACACGTGCGAGAGGATGCATCCCGCAGGCTAGTCGAGTAAAAACACGTGCGAGAGGATGCATCCCGCAGGCTAGTCGAGTAAAAACACGTGCGAGGTTTTGTGGGATGCGCATACGCAGGTTTTGTGGGATGCGCATGCGCAGGTTTTTTGGGATGCGCATGCGCAGGTTTTTTGGGATGCGCATGGCTAGTCGAGCAAAAACACGTGCGAGAGGATGCATCCCGCAGGGTAGTCGAGTAAAAACACGTGCGAGAGGATGCATCCCGCAGGCTAGTCGAGTAAAAACACGTGCGAGAGGATGCATCCCGCAGGCTAGTCGAGCAAAAACACGTGCGAGAGGATGCATCCCGCAGGCTAGTCGAGCAAAAACACGTGCGAGAGGATGCATCCCGCAGGCTAGTCGAGCACAAACACGTGCGAGAGGATGCATCCCGCAGGCTAGTCGAGCAAAAACACGTGCGAGAGGATGCATCCCGCAGGCTAGTCGAGTAAAAACACGTGCGAGAGGATGCATCCCGCAGGCTAGTCGAGCACAAACACGTGCGAGAGGATGCATCCCGCAGTTTAGTCGAGCAAAAACACGTGCGAGAGGATGCATCCCGCAGGCTAGTCGAGTAAAAACACGTGCGAAAGGATGCATCCCGCAGGCTAGTCGAGCACAGACACGTGCGAGGTTTTGTGGGATGCGCATGCGCAGGTTTTGTGGGATGCGCATGCGCAGGTTTTTTGGGATGCGCATGGCTAGTCGAGCAAAAACACGTGCGAGAGGATGCATCCCGCAGGCTAGCCGAGCAAAAACACGTGCGAGAGGATGCATCCCGCAGGCTAGTCGAGTAAAAACACGTGCGAGGTTTTGTGGGATGCGCATGCGCAGGTTTTGTGGGATGCGCATGCGCAGGTTTTTTGGGATGCGCATGCGCAGGTTTTTTGGGATGCGCATGGCTAGTCGAGCAAAAACACGTGCGAGAGGATGCATCCCGCAGGCTAGTCGAGTAAAAACACGTGCGAGGTTTTGTGGGATGCGCATGCGCAGGTTTTGTGGGATGCGCATTCGCAGATTTTTTGGGATGCGCATGCGCTGGTTTTTTGGGATGCGCATGGCTAGTCGAGCAAAAACACGTGCGAGAGGATGCATCCCGCAGGCTAGTCGAGTAAAAACACGTGCGAGACGATGCATCCCGCAGGCTAGTCGAGTAAAAACACGTGCGAGAGGATGCATCCCGCAGGCTAGTCGAGTAGAAACACGTGCGAAAGGATGCATCCCGCAGGCTAGTCGAGCACAAACACGTGCGAGGTTTTGTGGGATGCGCATGCGCAGGTTTTGTGGGATGCGCATGCGCAGGTTTTTTGGGATGCGCATGTGCAGGTTTTTTGGGATGCGCATGGCTAGTCGAGCAAAAACACGTGCGAGAGGATGCATCCCGCAGGCTAGTCGAGTAAAAACACGTGCGAGAGGATGCATCCCGCAGGCAAGTCGAGTAAAAACACGTGCGAGGTTTTGTGGGATGCGCATGCGCAGGTTTTTTGGGATGCGCATGCGCAGGTTTTTTGGGATGCGCATGCGCAGGTTTTTTGGGATGCGCATGGCTAGTCGAGCAAAAACACGTGCGAGAGGATGCATCCCGCAGGCTAGTCGAGCACAAACACGTGCGAGGTTTTGTGGGATGCGCATGCGCAGGTTTTGTGGGATGCGCATGCGCAAATTTTTTGGGATGCGCATGCGCAGGTTTTTTGGGATGCGTATGGCTAGTAGAGCAAAAACACGTGCGAGAGGATGCATCCCGCAGGCTAGTCGAGTAAAAACACGTGCGAAAGGATGCATCCCGCAGGCTAGTCGAGCACAAACACGTGCGAGGTTTTGTGGGATGCGCATGCGCAGATTTTTTGGGATGCGCATGGCTAGTCGAGCAAAAACACGTGCGAGAGGATGCATCCCGCAGGCTAGTCGAGTAAAAACACGTGCGAGACGATGCATCCCGCAGGCTAGTCGAGTAAAAACACGTGCGAGAGGATGCATCCCGCAGGCTAGTCGAGTAGAAACACGTGCGAGAGGATGCATCCCGCAGGCTAGTCGAGTAAAAACACGTGCTAGAGGATGCATCCCGCAGGCTAGTCGAGTAAAAACACGTGCGAGGTTTTGTGGGATGCGCATGCGCAGGTTTTTTGGGATGCGCATGCGCAGGTTTTTTGGGATGCGCATGCCTAGTCGAGCAAAAATACGTGCGAGAGGATGCATCCCGCAAGCTAGTCGAGCAAAAACACGTGCGAGAGGATGCATCTCGCAGGCTAGTCGAGTAAAAACACGTGCGAAAGGATGCATCCCGCAGGCTAGTCGAGCACAAACACGTTCGAGGTTTTGTGGGATGCGCATGCGCAGGTTTTGTGGGATGCGCATGCGCAGATTTTTTTGGGATGCGCATGCGCAGGTTTTTTGGGATGCGCATGGCTAGTCGAGCAAAAACACGTGCGAGAGGATGCATCCCGCAGGCTAGTCGAGTAAAAACACGTGCGAGACGATGCATCCCGCAGGCTAGTCGAGTAAAAACACGTGCGAGTGGATGCATCCCGCAGGCTAGTCGAGCAAAAACACGTGCGAGAGGATGCATCCCGCAGGCTAGTCGAGCAAAAACACGTGCGAGAGGATGCATCCCGCAGGCTAGTCGAGTAAAAACACGTGCGAAAGGATGCATCCCGCAGGCTAGTCGAGCACAAACACGTGCGAGGTTTTGTGGGATGCGCATGCGCAGGTTTTGTGGGATGCGCATTCGCAGATTTTTTGGGATGCGCATGCGCAGGTTTTTTGGGATGCGCATGGCTAGTCGAGCAAAAACACGTGCGAGAGGATGCATCCCGCAGGCTAGTCGAGTAGAAACACGTGCGAGAGGACGCATCCCGCAGGCTAGTCGAGTAAAAACACGTGCGAGAGGATGCATCCCGCAGGCTAGTCGAGTAAAAACACGTGCGAGGTTTTGTAGGATGCGCATGCGCAGGTTTTTTGGGATGCGCATGCGCAGGTTTTTTGGGATGCGCATGCCTAGTCGAGCAAAAACACGTGCGAGAGGATGCATCCCGCAGGCTAGTCGAGCAAAAACACGTGCGAGAGGATGCATCCCGCAGGCTAGTCGAGCAAAAACACGTGCGAGAGGATGCATCCCGCAGGCTAGTCGAGCACAAACACGTGCGAGGTTTTGTGGGATGCGCATGCGCAGGTTTTGTGGGATGCGCATGCGCAAATTGTTTGGGATGCGCATGCGCAGGTTTTTTGGGATGCGCATGGCTGGTAGAGCAAAAACACGTGCGAGAGGATGCATCCCGCAGGCTAGTCGAGTAAAAACACGTGCGAAAGGATGCATCCCGCAGGCTAGTCGAGCACAAACACGTGCGAGGTTTTGTGGGATGCGCATGCGCAGGTTTTGTGGGATGCGCATTCGCAGATTTTTTGGGATGCGCATGCGCAGGTTTTTTGGGATGCGCATGGCTAGTCGAGCAAAAACACGTGCGAGAGGATGCATCCCGCAGGCTAGTCGAGTAGAAACACGTGCGAGAGGACGCATCCCGCAGGCTAGTCGAGTAAAAACACGTGCGAGAGGATGCATCCCGCAGGCTAGTCGAGTAAAAACACGTGCGAGGTTTTGTAGGATGCGCATGCGCAGGTTTTTTGGGATGCGCATGCGCAGGTTTTTTGGGATGCGCATGCCTAGTCGAGCAAAAACACGTGCGAGAGGATGCATCCCGCAGGCTAGTCGAGCAAAAACACGTGCGAGAGGATGCATCCCGCAGGCTAGTCGAGCAAAAACACGTGCGAGAGGATGCATCCCGCAGGCTAGTCGAGCACAAACACGTGCGAGGTTTTGTGGGATGCGCATGCGCAGGTTTTGTGGGATGCGCATGCGCAAATTGTTTGGGATGCGCATGCGCAGGTTTTTTGGGATGCGCATGGCTGGTAGAGCAAAAACACGTGCGAGAGGATGCATCCCGCAGGCTAGTCGAGTAAAAACACGTGCGAAAGGATGCATCCCGCAGGCTAGTCGAGCACAAACACGTGCGAGGTTTTGTGGGATGCGCATGCGCAGGTTTTTTGGGATGCGCATGGCTAGTCGAGCAAAAACACGTGCGAGAGGATGTATCCCGCAGGCTAGCCGAGCAAAAACACGTGCGAGAGGATGCATCCCGCAGGCTAGTCGAGTAAAAACACGTGCGAGGTTTTTTGGGATGCGCATGGCTAGTCGAGCAAAAACACGTGCGAGAGGATGCATCCCGCAGGCTAGTCGAGTAAAAACACGTGCGAGAGGATGCATCCCGCAGGCTAGTCGAGTAAAAACACGTGCGAGGTTTTGTGGGATGCGCATACGCAGGTTTTGTGGGATGCGCATGCGCAGGTTTTTTGGGATGCGCATGCGCAGGTTTTTTGGGATGCGCATGGCTAGTCGAGCAAAAACACGTGCGAGAGGATGCATCCCGCAGGCTAGTCGAGTAAAAACACGTGCGAGAGGATGCATCCCGCAGGCAAGTCGAGTAAAAACACGTGCGAGGTTTTGTGGGATGCGCATGCGCAGGTTTTTTGGGATGCGCATGCGCAGGTTTTTTGGGATGCGCATGCGCAGGTTTTTTGGGATGCGCATGGCTAGTCGAGCAAAAACACGTGCGAGAGGATGCATCCCGCAGGCTAGTCGAGCACAAACACGTGCGAGGTTTTGTGGGATGCGCATGCGCAGGTTTTGTGGGATGCGCATGCGCAAATTTTTTGGGATGCGCATGCGCAGGTTTTTTGGGATGCGTATGGCTAGTAGAGCAAAAACACGTGCGAGAGGATGCATCCCGCAGGCTAGTCGAGTAAAAACACGTGCGAAAGGATGCATCCCGCAGGCTAGTCGAGCACAAACACGTGCGAGGTTTTGTGGGATGCGCATGCGCAGATTTTTTGGGATGCGCATGGCTAGTCGAGCAAAAACACGTGCGAGAGGATGCATCCCGCAGGCTAGTCGAGTAAAAACACGTGCGAGACGATGCATCCCGCAGGCTAGTCGAGTAAAAACACGTGCGAGAGGATGCATCCCGCAGGCTAGTCGAGTAGAAACACGTGCGAGAGGATGCATCCCGCAGGCTAGTCGAGTAAAAACACGTGCTAGAGGATGCATCCCGCAGGCTAGTCGAGTAAAAACACGTGCGAGGTTTTGTGGGATGCGCATGCGCAGGTTTTTTGGGATGCGCATGCGCAGGTTTTTTGGGATGCGCATGCCTAGTCGAGCAAAAATACGTGCGAGAGGATGCATCCCGCAAGCTAGTCGAGCAAAAACACGTGCGAGAGGATGCATCTCGCAGGCTAGTCGAGTAAAAACACGTGCGAAAGGATGCATCCCGCAGGCTAGTCGAGCACAAACACGTTCGAGGTTTTGTGGGATGCGCATGCGCAGGTTTTGTGGGATGCGCATGCGCAGATTTTTTTGGGATGCGCATGCGCAGGTTTTTTGGGATGCGCATGGCTAGTCGAGCAAAAACACGTGCGAGAGGATGCATCCCGCAGGCTAGTCGAGTAAAAACACGTGCGAGACGATGCATCCCGCAGGCTAGTCGAGTAAAAACACGTGCGAGTGGATGCATCCCGCAGGCTAGTCGAGCAAAAACACGTGCGAGAGGATGCATCCCGCAGGCTAGTCGAGCAAAAACACGTGCGAGAGGATGCATCCCGCAGGCTAGTCGAGTAAAAACACGTGCGAAAGGATGCATCCCGCAGGCTAGTCGAGCACAAACACGTGCGAGGTTTTGTGGGATGCGCATGCGCAGGTTTTGTGGGATGCGCATTCGCAGATTTTTTGGGATGCGCATGCGCAGGTTTTTTGGGATGCGCATGGCTAGTCGAGCAAAAACACGTGCGAGAGGATGCATCCCGCAGGCTAGTCGAGTAGAAACACGTGCGAGAGGACGCATCCCGCAGGCTAGTCGAGTAAAAACACGTGCGAGAGGATGCATCCCGCAGGCTAGTCGAGTAAAAACACGTGCGAGGTTTTGTAGGATGCGCATGCGCAGGTTTTTTGGGATGCGCATGCGCAGGTTTTTTGGGATGCGCATGCCTAGTCGAGCAAAAACACGTGCGAGAGGATGCATCCCGCAGGCTAGTCGAGCAAAAACACGTGCGAGAGGATGCATCCCGCAGGCTAGTCGAGCAAAAACACGTGCGAGAGGATGCATCCCGCAGGCTAGTCGAGCACAAACACGTGCGAGGTTTTGTGGGATGCGCATGCGCAGGTTTTGTGGGATGCGCATGCGCAAATTGTTTGGGATGCGCATGCGCAGGTTTTTTGGGATGCGCATGGCTGGTAGAGCAAAAACACGTGCGAGAGGATGCATCCCGCAGGCTAGTCGAGTAAAAACACGTGCGAAAGGATGCATCCCGCAGGCTAGTCGAGCACAAACACGTGCGAGGTTTTGTGGGATGCGCATGCGCAGGTTTTGTGGGATGCGCATTCGCAGATTTTTTGGGATGCGCATGCGCAGGTTTTTTGGGATGCGCATGGCTAGTCGAGCAAAAACACGTGCGAGAGGATGCATCCCGCAGGCTAGTCGAGTAGAAACACGTGCGAGAGGACGCATCCCGCAGGCTAGTCGAGTAAAAACACGTGCGAGAGGATGCATCCCGCAGGCTAGTCGAGTAAAAACACGTGCGAGGTTTTGTAGGATGCGCATGCGCAGGTTTTTTGGGATGCGCATGCGCAGGTTTTTTGGGATGCGCATGCCTAGTCGAGCAAAAACACGTGCGAGAGGATGCATCCCGCAGGCTAGTCGAGCAAAAACACGTGCGAGAGGATGCATCCCGCAGGCTAGTCGAGCAAAAACACGTGCGAGAGGATGCATCCCGCAGGCTAGTCGAGCACAAACACGTGCGAGGTTTTGTGGGATGCGCATGCGCAGGTTTTGTGGGATGCGCATGCGCAAATTGTTTGGGATGCGCATGCGCAGGTTTTTTGGGATGCGCATGGCTGGTAGAGCAAAAACACGTGCGAGAGGATGCATCCCGCAGGCTAGTCGAGTAAAAACACGTGCGAAAGGATGCATCCCGCAGGCTAGTCGAGCACAAACACGTGCGAGGTTTTGTGGGATGCGCATGCGCAGGTTTTTTGGGATGCGCATGGCTAGTCGAGCAAAAACACGTGCGAGAGGATGTATCCCGCAGGCTAGCCGAGCAAAAACACGTGCGAGAGGATGCATCCCGCAGGCTAGTCGAGTAAAAACACGTGCGAGGTTTTTTGGGATGCGCATGGCTAGTCGAGCAAAAACACGTGCGAGAGGATGCATCCCGCAGGCTAGTCGAGTAAAAACACGTGCGAGAGGATGCATCCCGCAGGCTAGTCGAGTAAAAACACGTGCGAGGTTTTGTGGGATGCGCATACGCAGGTTTTGTGGGATGCGCATGCGCAGGTTTTTTGGGATGCGCATGCGCAGGTTTTTTGGGATGCGCATGGCTAGTCGAGCAAAAACACGTGCGAGAGGATGCATCCCGCAGGGTAGTCGAGTAAAAACACGTGCGAGAGGATGCATCCCGCAGGCTAGTCGAGTAAAAACACGTGCGAGAGGATGCATCCCGCAGGCTAGTCGAGCAAAAACACGTGCGAGAGGATGCATCCCGCAGGCTAGTCGAGCAAAAACACGTGCGAGAGGATGCATCCCGCAGGCTAGTCGAGTAAAAACACGTGCGAGAGGATGCATCCCGCAGGCTAGTCGAGCACAAACACGTGCGAGAGGATGCATCCCGCAGGCTAGTCGAGCAAAAACACGTGCGAGAGGATGCATCCCGCAGGCTAGTCGAGTAAAAACACGTGCAAAAGGATGCATCCCGCAGGCTAGTCGAGCACAAACACGTGCGAGGTTTTGTGGGATGCGCATGCTCAGGTTTTTTGGGATGCGCATGGCTAGTCGAGCAAAAACACGTGCGAGAGGATGCATCCCGCAGGCTAGTCGAGTAAAAACACGTGCGAGAGGATGCATCCCGCAGGCTAGTCGAGTAAAAACACGTGCGAGGTTTTGTGGGATGCGCATACGCAGGTTTTTTGGGATGCGCATGCGCAGGTTTTTTGGGATGCGCATGCGCAGGTTTTTTGGGATGCGCATGGCTAGTCGAGCAAAAACACGTGCGAGAGGATGCATCCCGCAGGGTAGTCGAGCAAAAACACGTGCGAGAGGATGCATCCCGCAGGGTAGTCGAGTAAAAACACGTGCGAGAGGATGCATCCCGCAGGCTAGTCGAGCACAAACACGTTCGAGGTTTTGTGGGATGCGCATGCGCAGGTTTTGTGGGATGCGCATGCGCAGATTTTTTGGGATGCGCATGCGCAGGTTTTTTGGGATGTGCATGGCTAGTCGAGCAAAAACACGTGCGAGAGGATGCATCCCGCATTCTAGTCGAGTAAAAACACGTGCGAGACGATGCATCCCGCAGGCTAGTCGAGTAAAAACACGTGCGAGAGGATGCATCCCGCAGGCTAGTCGAGTAGAAACACGTGCGAGAGGATGCATCCCGCAGGCTAGTCGAGTAAAAACACGTGCGAGTGGATGCATCCCGCAGGCTAGTCGAGCAAAAACACGTGCGAGAGGATGCATCCCGCAGGCTAGTCGAGTAAAAACACGTGCGAAAGGATGCATCCCGCAGGCTAGTCGAGCACAAACACGTGCGAGGTTTTGTGGGATGCGCATGCGCAGGTTTTGTGGGATGCGCATTCGCAGATTTTTTGGGATGCGCATGCGCAGGTTTTTTGGGATGCGCATGGCTAGTCGAGCAAAAACACGTGCGAGAGGATGCATCCCGCAGGCTAGTCGAGTAGAAACACGTGCGAAAGGATGCATCCCGCAGGCTAGTCGAGCACAAACACGTGCGAGGTTTTGTGGGATGCGCATGCGCAGGTTTTGTGGGATGCGCATGCGCAGGTTTTTTGGGATGCGCATGGCTAGTCGAGCAAAAACACGTGCGAGAGGATGTATCCCGCAGGCTGGCCGAGCAAAAACACGTGCGAGAGGATGCATCCCGCAGGCTAGTCGAGTAAAAACACGTGCGAAAGGATGCATCCCGCAGGCTAGTCGAGCACAAACACGTGCGAGGTTTTGTGGGATGCGCATGCGCAGGTTTTGTGGGATGCGCATGCGCAGGTTTTTTGGGATGCGCATGGCTAGTCGAGCAAAAACACGTGCGAGAGGATGTATCCCGCAGGCTAGCCGAGCAAAAACACGTGCGAGAGTATGCATCCCGCAGGCTAGTCGAGTAAAAACACGTGCGAGGTTTTGTGGGATGCGCATGCGCAGGTTTTTTGGGATGCGCATGTGCAGGTTTTTTGGGATGCGCATGGCTAGTCGAGCAAAAACACGTGCGAGAGGATGCATCCCGCAGGCTAGTCGAGTAAAAACACGTGCGAGAGGATGCATCCCGCAGGCTAGTCGAGTAAAAACACGTGCGAGAGGATGCATCCCGCAGGCTAGTCGAGCACAAACACGTGCGAGAGGATGCATCCCGCAGTTTAGTCGAGCAAAAACACGTGCGAGAGGATGCATCCCGCAGGCTAGTCGAGTAAAAACACGTGCGAAAGGATGCATCCCGCAGGCTAGTCGAGCACAAACACGTGCGAGGTTTTGTGGGATGCGCATGCGCAGGTTTTGTGGGATGCGCATGCGCAGGTTTTTTGGGATGCGCATGGCTAGTCGAGCAAAAACACGTGCGAGAGGATGCATCCCGCAGGCTAGCCGAGCAAAAACACGTGCGAGAGGATGCATCCCGCAGGCTAGTCGAGCACAAACACGTGCGAGGTTTTGTGGGATGCGCATGCGCAGGTTTTGTGGGATGCGCATGCGCAAATTGTTTGGGATGCGCATGCACAGGTTTTTTGGGATGCGCATGGCTGGTAGAGCAAAAACACGTGCGAGAGGATGCATCCCGCAGGCTAGTCGAGTAAAAACACGTGCGAGGTTTTGTAGGATGCGCATGCGCAGGTTTTTTGGGATGCGCATGCGCAGGTTTTTTGGGATGCGCATGCCTAGTCGAGCAAAAACACGTGCGAGAGGATGCATCCCGCAGGCTAGTCGAGCAAAAACACGTGCGAGAGGATGCATCCCGCAGGCTAGTCGAGCAAAAACACGTGCGAGAGGATGCATCCCGCAGGCTAGTCGAGCACAAACACGTGCGAGGTTTTGTGGGATGCGCATGCGCAGGTTTTGTGGGATGCGCATGCGCAGGTTTTTTGGGATGCGCATGGCTGGTAGAGCAAAAACACGTGCGAGAGGATGCATCCCGCAGGCTAGTCGAGTAAAAACACGTGCGAAAGGATGCATCCCGCAGGCTAGTCGAGCACAAACACGTGCGAGGTTTTGTGGGATGCGCATGCGCTGGTTTTTTGGGATGCGCATGGCTAGTCGAGCAAAAACACGTGCGAGAGGATGTATCCCGCAGGCTAGCCGAGCAAAAACACGTGCGAGAGGATGCATCCCGCAGGCTAGTCGAGTAAAAACACGTGCGAGGTTTTTTGGGATGCGCATGGCTAGTCGAGCAAAAACACGTGCGAGAGGATGCATCCCGCAGGCTAGTCGAGTAAAAACACGTGCGAGAGGATGCATCCCGCAGGCTAGTCGAGTAAAAACACGTGCGAGAGGATGCATCCCGCAGGCTAGTCGAGCAAAAACACGTGCGAGAGGATGCATCCCGCAGGCTAGTCGAGCAAAAACACGTGCGAGAGGATGCATCCCGCAGGCTAGTCGAGTAAAAACACGTGCGAGAGGATGCATCCCGCAGGCTAGTCGAGCACAAACACGTGCGAGAGGATGCATCCCGCAGGCTAGTCGAGCAAAAACACGTGCGAGAGGATGCATCCCGCAGGCTAGTCGAGTAAAAACACGTGCAAAAGGATGCATCCCGCAGGCTAGTCGAGCACAAACACGTGCGAGGTTTTGTGGGATGCGCATGCGCAGGTTTTTTGGGATGCGCATGGCTAGTCGAGCAAAAACACGTGCGAGAGGATGCATCCCGCAGGCTAGTCGAGTAAAAACACGTGCGAGAGGATGCATCCCGCAGGCTAGTCGAGTAAAAACACGTGCGAGGTTTTGTGGGATGCGCATACGCAGGTTTTTTGGGATGCGCATGCGCAGGTTTTTTGGGATGCGCATGCGCAGGTTTTTTGGGATGCGCATGGCTAGTCGAGCAAAAACACGTGCGAGAGGATGCATCCCGCAGGGTAGTCGAGCAAAAACACGTGCGAGAGGATGCATCCCGCAGGGTAGTCGAGTAAAAACACGTGCGAGAGGATGCATCCCGCAGGCTAGTCGAGCACAAGCACGTTCGAGGTTTTGTGGGATGCGCATGCGCAGGTTTTGTGGGATGCGCATGCGCAGATTTTTTGGGATGCGCATGCGCAGGTTTTTTGGGATGCGCATGGCTAGTCGAGCAAAAACACGTGCGAGAGGATGCATCCCGCATTCTAGTCGAGTAAAAACACGTGCGAGACGATGCATCCCGCAGGCTAGTCGAGTAAAAACACGTGCGAGAGGATGCATCCCGCAGGCTAGTCGAGTAGAAACACGTGCGAGAGGATGCATCCCGCAGGCTAGTCGAGTAAAAACACGTGCGAGTGGATGCATCCCGCAGGCTAGTCGAGCAAAAACACGTGCGAGAGGATGCATCCCGCAGGCTAGTCGAGCAAAAACACGTGCGAGAGGATGCATCCCGCAGGCTAGTCGAGTAAAAACACGTGCGAAAGGATGCATCCCGCAGGCTAGTCGAGCACAAACACGTGCGAGGTTTTGTGGGATGCGCATGCGCAGGTTTTGTGGGATGCGCATTCGCAGATTTTTTGGGATGCGCATGCGCAGGTTTTTTGGGATGCGCATGGCTAGTCGAGCAAAAACACGTGCGAGAGGATGCATCCCGCAGGCTAGTCGAGTAGAAACACGTGCGAAAGGATGCATCCCGCAGGCTAGTCGAGCACAAACACGTGCGAGGTTTTGTGGGATGCGCATGCGCAGGTTTTGTGGGATGCGCATTCGCAGATTTTTTGGGATGCGCATGCGCAGGTTTTTTGGGATGCGCATGGCTAGTCGAGCAAAAACACGTGCGAGAGGATGTATCCCGCAGGCTAGCCGAGCAAAAACACGTGCGAGAGGATGCATCCCGCAGGCTAGTCGAGTAAAAACACGTGCGAGGTTTTGTGGGATGCGCATGCGCAGGTTTTTTGGGATGCGCATGTGCAGGTTTTTTGGGATGCGCATGGCTAGTCGAGCAAAAACACGTGCGAGAGGATGAATCCCGCAGGCTAGTCGAGCAAAAACACGTGCGAGAGGATGCATCCCGCAGGCTAGTCGAGTAAAAACACGTGCGAAAGGATGCATCCCGCAGGCTAGTCGAGCACAAACACGTTCGAGGTTTTGTGGGATGCGCATGCGCAGATTTTTTGGGATGCGCATGCGCAGGTTTTTTGGGATGCGCATGGCTAGTCGAGCAAAAACACGTGCGAGAGGATGCATCCCGCAGGCTAGTCGAGTAAAAACACGTGCGAGACGATGCATCCCGCAGGCTAGTCGAGTAAAAACACGTGCGAGAGGATGCATCCCGCAGGCTAGTCGAGTAGAAACACGTGCGAGAGGATGCATCCCGCAGGCTAGTCGAGTAAAAACACGTGCGAGTGGATGCATCCCGCAGGCTAGTCGAGCAAAAACACGTGCGAGAGGATGCATCCCGCAGGCTAGTCGAGCAAAAACACGTGCGAGAGGATGCATCCCGCAGGCTAGTCGAGTAAAAACACGTGCGAAAGGATGCATCCCGCAGGCTAGTCGAGCACAAACACGTGCGAGGTTTTGTGGGATGCGCATGCGCAGGTTTTGTGGGATGCGCATTCGCAGATTTTTTGGGATGCGCATGCGCAGGTTTTTTAGGATGCGCATGGCTAGTCGAGCAAAAACACGTGCGAGAGGATGCATCCCGCAGGCTAGTCGAATAGAAACACGTGCGAGAGGACGCATCCCGCAGGCTAGTCGAGTAAAAACACGTGCGAGAGGATGCATCCCGCAGGCTAGTCGAGTAAAAACACGTGCGAGGTTTTGTAGGATGCGCATGCGCAGGTTTTGTGGGATGCGCATGCGCAGGTTTTTTGGGATGCGCATGTGCAGGTTTTTTGGGATGCGCATGGCTAGTCGAGCAAAAACACGTGCGAGAGGATGCATCCCGCAGGCTAGTCGAGTAAAAACACGTGCGAGAGGATGCATCCCGCAGGCTAGTCGAGTAAAAACACGTGCGAGGTTTTGTGGGATGCGCATGCGCAGGTTTTTTGGGATGCGCATGGCTAGTAGAGCAAAAACACGTGCGAGAGGATGCATCCCGCAGGCTAGTCGAGCAAAAACACGTGCGAGAGGATGCATCCCGCAGGCTAGTCGAGTAAAAACACGTGCGAAAGGATGCATCCCGCAGGCTAGCCAAGCACAAACATGTGCGAGAGGATGCATCCCGCAGGCTAGTCGAGCAAAAACACGTGCGAGAGGATGCATCCCGCAGGCTAGTCGAGCACAAACACGTGCGAGGTTTTGTGGGATGCGCATGCGCAGGTTTTGTGGGATGCGCATGCGCAAATTTTTTGGGATGCGCATGCGCAGGTTTTTTGGGATGCGCATGGCTAGTAGAGCAAAAACACGTGCGAGAGGATGCATCCCGCAGGCTAGTCGAGCAAAAACACGTGCGAGAGGATGCATCCCGCAGGCTAGTCGAGTAAAAACACGTGCGAAAGGATGCATCCCGCAGGCTAGTCGAGCACAAACACGTGCGAGGTTTTGTGGGATGCGCATGCGCAGGTTTTGTGGGATGCGCATGCGCAAATTTTTTGGGATGCGCATGCGCAGGTTTTTTGGGATGCGCATGGCTAGTAGAGCAAAAACACGTGCGAGAGGATGCATCCCGCAGGCTAGTCGAGCAAAAACACGTGCGAGAGGATGCATCCCGCAGGCTAGTCGAGTAAAAACACGTGCGAAAGGATGCATCCCGCAGGCTAGTCGAGCACAAACACGTGCGAGGTTTTGTGGGATGCGCATGCGCAGGTTTTGTGGGATGCGCATGCGCAGATTTTTTGGGATGCGCATGCGCAGGTTTTTTGGGATGCGCATATCTAGTCGAGCAAAAACACGTGCGAGAGGATGCATCCCGCAGGCTAGTCGAGCAAAAACACGTGCAAGAGGATGCATCCCGCAGGCTAGTCGAGCAAAAACACGTGCGAGATGATGCATCCCGCAGGCTAGTCGAGCAAAAACACATGCGAGAGGATGCATCCCGCAGGCTAGTCGAGCAAAAACACGTGCGAGAGGATGCATCCCGCAGGCTAGTCGAGCACAAACACGTGCGAGAGGATGCATCCCGCAGGTTAGTCGAGCAAAAACACGTGCGAGAGGATGCATCCCGCAGGCTAGTCGAGCAAAAACACGTGCGAGGTTTTGTAGGATGCGCATGCGCAGGTTTTGTGGGATGCGCATGCGCAGGTTTTTTGGGATGCGCATGCGCAGGTTTTTTGGGATGCGCATGCCTAGTCGAGCAAAAACACGTGCGAGAGGATGCATCCCGCAGGCTAGTCGAGCAAAAACACGTGCGAGAGGATGCATCCCGCAGGCTAGTCGAGCACAAACACGTGCGAGGTTTTGTGGGATGCGCATGCGCAGGTTTTGTGGGATGCGCATGCGCAGATTTTTTGGGATGCGCATGCGCAGGTTTTTTGGGATGCGCATGGCTAGTCGAGCAAAAACACGTGCGAGAGGATGCATCCCGCAGGCTAGTCGAGCAAAAACACGTGCAAGAGGATGCATCCCGCAGGCTAGTCGAGCAAAAACACGTGCGAGATGATGCATCCCGCAGGCTAGTCGAGCAAAAACACATGCGAGAGGATGCATCCCGCAGGCTAGTCGAGCAAAAACACGTGCGAGAGGATGCATCCCGCAGGCTAGTCGAGCACAAACACGTGCGAGAGGATGCATCCCGCAGGTTAGTCGAGCAAAAACACGTGCGAGAGGATGCATCCCGCAGGCTAGTCGAGCAAAAACACGTGCGAGGTTTTGTAGGATGCGCATGCGCAGGTTTTGTGGGATGCGCATGCGCAGGTTTTTTGGGATGCGCATGCGCAGGTTTTTTGGGATGCGCATGCGCAGGTTTTTTGGGATGCGCATGCCTAGTCGAGCAAAAACACGTGCGAGAGGATGCATCCCGCAGGCTAGTCGAGCAAAAACACGTGCGAGAGGATGCATCCCGCAGGCTAGTCGAGCAAAAACACGTGCGAGGGGATGCATCCCGCAGGCTAGTCGAGCAAAAACACGTGCGAGAGGATGCATCCCGCAGGCTAGTCGAGCACAAACACGTGCGAGGTTTTGTGGGATACGCATGCGCAAATTTTCTGGGATGCGCATGCGCAGGTTTTTTGGGATGCGCATGGCTAGTAGAGCAAAAACACGTGCAAGAGGATGCATCCCGCAGGCTAGTCGAGTAAAAACACGTGCGAAAGGATGCATCCCGCAGGCTAGTCGAGCACAAACACGTGCGAGGTTTTGTGGGATGCGCATGCGCAGGTTTTGTGGGATGCGCATGCGCAGGTTTTTTGGGATGCGCATGTGCAGGTTTTTTGGGATGCGCATGTGCAGGTTTTTTGGGATGCGCATGGCTAGTCGAGCAAAAACACGTGCGAGAGGATGCATCCCGCAGGCTAGTCGAGTAAAAACACGTGCGAGAGGATGCATCCCGCAGGCTAGTCGAGTAAAAACACGTGCGAGGTTTTGTGGGATGCGCATACGCAGGTTTTGTGGGATGCGCATGCGCAGGTTTTTTGGGATGCGCATGCGCAGGTTTTTTGGGATGCGCATGGCTAGTCGAGCAAAAACACGTGCGAGAGGATGCATCCCGCAGGGTAGTCGAGTAAAAACACGTGCGAGAGGATGCATCCCGCAGGCTAGTCGAGTAAAAACACGTGCGAGAGGATGCATCCCGCAGGCTAGTCGAGCAAAAACACGTGCGAGAGGATGCATCCCGCAGGCTAGTCGAGCAAAAACACGTGCGAGAGGATGCATCCCGCAGGCTAGTCGAGCACAAACACGTGCGAGAGGATGCATCCCGCAGGCTAGTCGAGCAAAAACACGTGCGAGAGGATGCATCCCGCAGTCTAGTCGAGTAAAAACACGTGCGAGAGGATGCATCCCGCAGGCTAGTCGAGCACAAACACGTGCGAGAGGATGCATCCCGCAGTTTAGTCGAGCAAAAACACGTGCGAGAGGATGCATCAAGCAGGCTAGTCGAGTAAAAACACGTGCGAAAGGATGCATCCCGCAGGCTAGTCGAGCACAAACACGTGCGAGGTTTTGTGGGATGCGCATGCGCAGGTTTTGTGGGATGCGCATGCGCAGGTTTTTTGGGATGCGCATGGCTAGTCGAGCAAAAACACGTGCGAGAGGATGCATCCCGCAGGCTAGCCGAGCAAAAACACGTGCGAGAGGATGCATCCCGCAGGCTAGTCGAGTAAAAACACGTGCGAGGTTTTGTGGGATGCGCATGCGCAGGTTTTGTGGGATGCGCATGCGCAGGTTTTGTGGGATGCGCGTGCGCAGGTTTTTTGGGATGCGCATGGCTAGTCGAGCAAAAACACGTGCGAGAGGATGCATCCCGCAGGGTAGTCGAGAAAAACACGTGCGAGAGGATGCATCCCGCAGGCTAGTCGAGCAAAAACACGTGCGAGAGGATGCATCCCGCAGGCTAGTCGAGTAAAAACACGTGCGAGAGGATGCATCCCGCAGGCTAGTCGAGTAAAAACACGTGCGAGGTTTTGTGGGATGCGCATGCGCAGGTTTTGTGGGATGCGCATGCGCAGGTTTTTTGGGATGCGCATGCGCAGGTTTTTTGGGATGCGCATGGCTAGTCGAGCAAAAACACGTGCGAGAGGATGCATCCCGCAGGCTAGTCGAGTAAAAACACGTGCGAGAGGATGCATCCCGCAGGCTAGTCGAGTAAAAACACGTGCGAGAGGATGCATCCCGCAGGCTAGTCGAGTAAAAACACGTGCGAGGTTTTGTGGGATGCGCATGCGCAGGTTTTGTGGGATGCGCATGCGCAGGTTTTGTGGGATGCGCATGCGCAGGTTTTTTGGGATGCGCATGGCTAGTCGAGCAAAAACACGTGCGAGAGGATGCATCCCGCAGGGTAGTCGAGTAAAAACACGTGCGAGAGGATGCATCCCGCAGGCTAGTCGAGCAAAAACACGTGCGAGAGGATGCATCCCGCAGGCTAGTCGAGTAAAAACACGTGCGAGAGGATGCATCCCGCAGGCTAGTCGAGCACAAACACGTGCGAGAGGATGCATCCCGCAGGCTAGTCGAGCAAAAACACGTGCGAGAGGATGCATCCCGCAGGGTAGTCGAGTAAAAACACGTGCGAGAGGATGCATCCCGCAGGCTAGTCGGGTAAAAACACGTGCGAGAGGATGCATCCCGCAGGCTAGTCGAGTAAAAACACGTGCGAGGTTTTGTGGGATGCGCATGCGCAGGTTTTGTGGGATGCGCATGCGCAGGTTTTGTGGGATGCGCATGCGCAGGTTTTTTGGGATGCGCATGCGCAGGTTTTTTGGGATGCGCATGGCTAGTCGAGCAAAAACACGTGCGAGAGGATGCATCCCGCAGGCTAGTCGAGTAAAAACACGTGCGAGAGGATGCATCCTGCAGGCTAGACGAGTAAAAACACGTGCGAGGTTTTGTGGGATGCGCATGCGCAGGTTTTGTGGGATGCGCGTGCGCAGGTTTTTTGGGATGCGCATGGCTAGTCGAGCAAAAACACGTGCGAGAGGATGCATCCCGCAGGGTAGTCGAGTAAAAACACGTGCGAGAGGATGCATCCCGCAGGCTAGTCGAGCAAAAACACGTGCGAGAGGATGCATCCCGCAGACAAGTCGAGTAAAAACACGTGCGAGAGGATGCATCCCGCAGGCTAGTCGAGTAAAAACACGTGCGAGGTTTTGTGGGATGCGCATGAGCAGGTTTTGTGGGATGCGCATGCGCAGGTTTTTTGGGATGCGCATGGCTAGTCGAGCAAAAACACGTGCGAGGGGATGCATCCCGCAGGGTAGTCGAGTAAAAACAAGTGCGAGGTTTTGTGGGATGCGCATGCGCAGGTTTTGTGGGATGCGCATGCGCAGGTTTTGTGGGATGCGCATGCGCAGGTTTTTTGGGATGCGCATGCGCAGGTTTTTTGGGATGCGCATGGCTAGTCGAGCAAAAACACGTGCGAGAGGATGCATCCCGCAGGCTAGTCGAGTAAAAACACGTGCGAGGTTTTGTGGGATGCGCATGCGCAGGTTTTGTGGGATGCGCATGCGCAGGTTTTGTGGGATGCGCATGCGCAGGTTTTGTGGGATGCGCATGCGCAGGTTTTGTGGGATGCGCATGCGCAGGTTTTTTGGGATGCGCATGCGCAGGTTTTTTGGGATGCGCATGGCTAGTCGAGCAAAAACACGTGCGAGAGGATGCATCCCGCAGGCTAGTCGAGCAAAAACACGTGCGAGAGGATGCATCCCGCAGGCAAGTCGAGTAAAAACACGTGCGAGAGGATGCATCCCGCAGGCTAGTCGAGTAAAAACACGTGCGAGGTTTTGTGGGATGCGCATGCGCAGGTTTTGTGGGATGCGCATGCGCAGGTTTTTTGGGATGCGCATGCGCAGGTTTTTTGGGATGCGCATGGCTAGTCGAGCAAAAACACGTGCGAGAGGATGCATCCCGCAGGCTAGTCGAGTAAAAACACGTGCGAGAGGATGAATCCCGAAGGCTAGTCGAGTAAAAACACGTGCGAGAGGATGCATCCCGCAGGCTAGTCGAGCAAAAACACGTGCGAGAGTATGCATCCCGCAGGCTGGTCGAGCAAAAACACGTGCGAGAGGATGCATCCCGCAGGCTAGTCGAGTAAAAACACGTGCGAGAGGATGCATCCTGCAGGCTAGTCGAGTAAAAACACGTGCGAGAGGATGCATCCCGCAGGCTAGTCGAGTAAAAACACGGGCGAGAGGATGCATCCCGCAGACTAGTCGGGTAAAAACACGTGCGAGAGGATGCATCCCGCAGGCTAGTCGAGTAAAAACACGTGCGAGAGGATGCATCCCGCAGGCTAGTCGAGTAAAAACACGTGCGAGAGGATGCATCCCGCAGGCTAGTCGGGTAAAAACACGTGCGAGAGGATGCATCCTGCAGGCTAGACGAGTAAAAACACGTGCGAGGTTTTGTGGGATGCGCATGCGCAGGTTTTGTGGGATGCGCGTGCGCAGGTTTTTTGGGATGCGCATGGCTAGTCGAGCAAAAACACGTGCGAGAGGATGCATCCCGCAGGGTAGTCGAGAAAAACACGTGCGAGAGGATGCATCCCGCAGGCTAGTCGAGCAAAAACACGTGCGAGAGGATGCATCCCGCAGGCAAGTCGAGTAAAAACACGTGCGAGAGGATGCATCCCGCAGGCTAGTCGAGTAAAAACACGTGCGAGGTTTTGTGGGATGCGCATGCGCAGGTTTTGTGGGATGCGCATGCGCAGGTTTTTTGGGATGCGCATGGCTAGTCGAGCAAAAACACGTGCGAGAGGATGCATCCCGCAGGCTAGTCGAGCAAAAACACGTGCGAGAGGATGCATCCCGCAGGCTAGTCGAGTAAAAACACGTGCGAGAGGATGCATCCCGCAGGCTAGTCGAGTAAAAACACGTGCGAGAGGATGCATCCCGCAGGGTAGTCGAGAAAAACACGTGCGAGAGGATGCATCCCGCAGGCTAGTCGAGCAAAAACACGTGCGAGAGGATGCATCCCGCAGGCAAGTCGAGTAAAAACACGTGCGAGAGGATGCATCCCGCAGGCTAGTCGAGTAAAAACACGTGCGAGGTTTTGTGGGATGCGCATGCGCAGGTTTTGTGGGATGCGCATGCGCAGGTTTTTTGGGATGCGCATGCGCAGGTTTTTTGGGATGCGCATGGCTAGTCGAGCAAAAACACGTGCGAGAGGATGCATCCCGCAGGCTAGTCGAGCAAAAACACGTGCGAGAGGATGCATCCCGCAGGCTGGTCGAGCAAAAACACGTGCGAGAGGATGCATCCCGCAGGCTAGTCAGGTAAAAACACGTGCGAGAGGATGCATCCTGCAGGCTAGTCGAGTAAAAACACGTGCGAGAGGATGCATCCCGCAGGCTAGTCGAGTAAAAACACGTGCGAGAGGATGCATCCCGCAGGCCAGTCGAGTAAAAACACGTGCGAGAGGATGCATCCCGCAGGCTAGTCGGGTAAAAACACGTGCGAGAGGATGCATCCCGCAGGCTAGTCGAGTAAAAACACGTGCGAGGTTTTGTGGGATGCGCATGCGCAGGTTTTGTGGGATGCGCATGCGCAGGTTTTGTGGGATGCGCATGCGCAGGTTTTGTGGGATGCGCATGCGCAGGTTTTGTGGGATGCGCATGCGCAGGTTTTTTGGGATGCGCATGGCTAGTCGAGCAAAAACACGTGCGAGAGGATGCATCCCGCAGGCTAGTCGAGTAAAAACACGTGCGAGAGGATGCATCCCGCAGGCTAGTCGAGTAAAAACACGTGCGAGAGGATGCATCCTGCAGGCTAGACGAGTAAAAACACGTGCGAGGTTTTGTGGGATGCGCATGCGCAGGTTTTGTGGGATGCGCATGCGCAGGTTTTGTGGGATGCGCGTGCGCAGGTTTTTTGGGATGCGCATGGCTAGTCGAGCAAAAACACGTGCGAGAGGATGCATCCCGCAGGGTAGTCGAGAAAAACACGTGCGAGAGGATGCATCCCGCAGGCTAGTCGAGCAAAAACACGTGCGAGAGGATGCATCCCGCAGGCTAGTCGAGTAAAAACACGTGCGAGAGGATGCATCCCGCAGGCTAGTCGAGTAAAAACACGTGCGAGGTTTTGTGGGATGCGCATGCGCAGGTTTTGTGGGATGCGCATGCGCAGGTTTTGTGGGATGCGCATGCGCAGGTTTTTTGGGATGCGCATGGCTAGTCGAGCAAAAACACGTGCGAGAGGATGCATCCCGCAGGCTAGTCGAGTAAAAACACGTGCGAGAGGATGCATCCCGCAGGCTAGTCGAGTAAAAACACGTGCGAGAGGATGCATCCCGCAGGCTAGTCGAGTAAAAACACGTGCGAGGTTTTGTGGGATGCGCATGCGCAGGTTTTGTGGGATGCGCATGCGCAGGTTTTGTGGGATGCGCATGCGCAGGTTTTTTGGGGTGCGCATGGCTAGTCGAGCAAAAACACGTGCGAGAGGATGCATCCCGCAGGGTAGTCGAGTAAAAACACGTGCGAGAGGATGCATCCCGCAGGCTAGTCGAGCAAAAACACGTGCGAGAGGATGCATCCCGCAGGCTAGTCGAGTAAAAACACGTGCGAGAGGATGCATCCCGCAGGCTAGTCGAGCACAAACACGTGCGAGAGGATGCATCCCGCAGGCTAGTCGAGCAGAAACACGTGCGAGAGGATGCATCCCGCAGGGTAGTCGAGTAAAAACACGTGCGAGAGGATGCATCCCGCAGGCTAGTCGGGTAAAAACACGTGCGAGAGGATGCATCCCGCAGGCTAGTCGAGTAAAAACACGTGCGAGGTTTTGTGGGATGCGCATGCGCAGGTTTTGTGGGATGCGCATGCGCAGGTTTTGTGGGATGCGCATGCGCAGGTTTTGTGGGATGCGCATGCGCAGGTTTTGTGGGATGCGCATGCGCAGGTTTTTTGGGATGCGCATGCGCAGGTTTTTTGGGATGCGCATGGCTAGTCGAGCAAAAACACGTGCGAGAGGATGCATCCCGCAGGCTAGTCGAGTAAAAACACGTGCGAGAGGATGCATCCCGCAGGCAAGTCGAGTAAAAACACGTGCGAGAGGATGCATCCCGCAGGCTAGTCGAGTAAAAACACGTGCGAGGTTTTGTGGGATGCGCATGCGCAGGTTTTGTGGGATGCGCATGCGCAGGTTTTTTGAGATGCGCATGGCTAGTCGAGCAAAAACACGTGCGAGAGGATGCATCCCGCAGGCTAGTCGAGCAAAAACACGTGCGAGAGGATGCATCCCGCAGGCTAGTCGAGTAAAAACACGTGCGAGAGGATGCATCCCGCAGGCTAGTCGAGTAAAAACACGTGCGAGAGGATGCATCCCGCAGGGTAGTCGAGAAAAACACGTGCGAGAGGATGCATCCCGCAGGCTAGTCGAGCAAAAACACGTGCGAGAGGATGCATCCCGCAGGCAAGTCGAGTAAAAACACGTGCGAGAGGATGCATCCCGCAGGCTAGTCGAGTAAAAACACGTGCGAGGTTTTGTGGGATGCGCATGCGCAGGTTTTGTGGGATGCGCATGCGCAGGTTTTTTGGGATGCGCATGCGCAGGTTTTTTGGGATGCGCATGGCTAGTCGAGCAAAAACACGTGCGAGAGGATGCATCCCGCAGGCTAGTCGAGCAAAAACACGTGCGAGAGGATGCATCCCGCAGGCTGGTCGAGCAAAAACACGTGCGAGAGGATGCATCCCGCAGGCTAGTCGAGTAAAAACACGTGCGAGAGGATGCATCCTGCAGGCTAGTCGAGTAAAAACACGTGCGAGAGGATGCATCCCGCAGGCTAGTCGAGTAAAAACACGTGCGAGAGGATGCATCCCGCAGGCCAGTCGAGTAAAAACACGTGCGAGAGGATGCATCCCGCAGGCTAGTCGGGTAAAAACACGTGCGAGAGGATGCATCCCGCAGGCTAGTCGAGTAAAAACACGTGCGAGGTTTTGTGGGATGCGCATGCGCAGGTTTTGTGGGATGCGCATGCGCAGGTTTTGTGGGATGCGCATGCGCAGGTTTTGTGGGATGCGCATGCGCAGGTTTTTTGGGATGCGCATGGCTAGTCGAGCAAAAACACGTGCGAGAGGATGCATCCCGCAGGCTAGTCGAGTAAAAACACGTGCGAGAGGATGCATCCCGCAGGCTAGTCGAGTAAAAACACGTGCGAGAGGATGCATCCTGCAGGCTAGACGAGTAAAAACACGTGCGAGGTTTTGTGGGATGCGCATGCGCAGGTTTTGTGGGATGCGCGTGCGCAGGTTTTTTGGGATGCGCATGGCTAGTCGAGCAAAAACACGTGCGAGAGGATGCATCCCGCAGGGTAGTCGAGAAAAACACGTGCGAGAGGATGCATCCCGCAGGCTAGTCGAGCAAAAACACGTGCGAGAGGATGCATCCCGCAGGCTAGTCGAGTAAAAACACGTGCGAGAGGATGCATCCCGCAGGCTAGTCGAGTAAAAACACGTGCGAGGTTTTGTGGGATGCGCATGCGCAGGTTTTGTGGGATGCGCATGCGCAGGTTTTGTGGGATGCGCATGCGCAGGTTTTTTGGGATGCGCATGGCTAGTCGAGCAAAAACACGTGCGAGAGGATGCATCCCGCAGGCTAGTCGAGTAAAAACACGTGCGAGAGGATGCATCCCGCAGGCTAGTCGAGTAAAAACACGTGCGAGAGGATGCATCCCGCAGGCTAGTCGAGCAAAAACACGTGCGAGAGGATGCATCCCGCAGGCTAGTCGAGCAAAAACACGTGCGAGAGGATGCATCCCGCAGGCTAGTCGAGCACAAACACGTGCGAGAGGATGCATCCCGCAGGCTAGTCGAGCAAAAACACGTGCGAGAGGATGCATCCCGCAGGCTAGTCGAGTAAAAACACGTGCGAGAGGATGCATCCCGCAGGCTAGTCGAGCACAAACACGTGCGAGAGGATGCATCCCGCAGTTTAGTCGAGCAAAAACACGTGCGAGAGGATGCATCCCGCAGGCTAGTCGAGTAAAAACACGTGCGAAAGGATGCATCCCGCAGGCTAGTCGAGCACAAACACGTGCGAGGTTTTGTGGGATGCGCATGCGCAGGTTTTGTGGGATGCGCATGCGCAGGTTTTGTGGGATGCGCATGCGCAGGTTTTTTGGGATGCGCATGGCTAGTCGAGCAAAAACACGTGCGAGAGGATGCATCCCGCAGGCTAGTCGAGTAAAAACACGTGCGAGAGGATGCATCCCGCAGGCTAGTCGAGTAAAAACACGTGCGAGAGGATGCATCCTGCAGGCTAGACGAGTAAAAACACGTGCGAGGTTTTGTGGGATGCGCATGCGCAGGTTTTGTGGGATGCGCGTGCGCAGGTTTTTTGGGATGCGCATGGCTAGTCGAGCAAAAACACGTGCGAGAGGATGCATCCCGCAGGGTAGTCGAGAAAAACACGTGCGAGAGGATGCATCCCGCAGGCTAGTCGAGCAAAAACACGTGCGAGAGGATGCATCCCGCAGGCTAGTCGAGTAAAAACACGTGCGAGAGGATGCATCCCGCAGGCTAGTCGAGTAAAAACACGTGCGAGGTTTTGTGGGATGCGCATGCGCAGGTTTTGTGGGATGCGCATGCGCAGGTTTTTTGGGATGCGCATGCGCAGGTTTTTTGGGATGCGCATGGCTAGTCGAGCAAAAACACGTGCGAGAGGATGCATCCCGCAGGGTAGTCGAGTAAAAACACGTGCGAGAGGATGCATCCCGCAGGCTAGTCGAGTAAAAACACGTGCGAGAGGATGCATCCCGCAGGCTAGTCGAGCAAAAACACGTGCGAGAGGATGCATCCCGCAGGCTAGTCGAGCAAAAACACGTGCGAGAGGATGCATCCCGCAGGCTAGTCGAGCACAAACACGTGCGAGAGGATGCATCCCGCAGGCTAGTCGAGCAAAAACACGTGCGAGAGGATGCATCCCGCAGGCTAGTCGAGTAAAAACACGTGCGAGAGGATGCATCCCGCAGGCTAGTCGAGCACAAACACGTGCGAGAGGATGCATCCCGCAGTTTAGTCGAGCAAAAACACGTGCGAGAGGATGCATCCCGCAGGCTAGTCGAGTAAAAACACGTGCGAAAGGATGCATCCCGCAGGCTAGTCGAGCACAAACACGTGCGAGGTTTTGTGGGATGCGCATGCGCAGGTTTTGTGGGATGCGCATGCGCAGGTTTTTTGGGATGCGCATGGCTAGTCGAGCAAAAACACGTGCGAGAGGATGCATCCCGCAGGCTAGCCGAGCAAAAACACGTGCGAGAGGATGCATCCCGCAGGCTAGTCGAGTAAAAACACGTGCGAGGTTTTGTGGGATGCGCATGCGCAGGTTTTGTGGGATGCGCATGCGCAGGTTTTTTGGGATGCGCATGCGCAGGTTTTTTGGGATGCGCATGGCTAGTCGAGCAAAAACACGTGCGAGAGGATGCATCCCGCAGGCTAGTCGAGTAAAAACACGTGCGAGGTTTTGTGGGATGCGCATGCGCAGGTTTTGTGGGATGCGCATGCGCAGGCTTTTTGGGATGCGCATGCGCAGGTTTTTTGGGATGCGCATGGCTAGTCGAGCAAAAACACGTGCGAGAGGATGCATCCCGCAGGCTAGTCGGGTAAAAACACGTGCGAGAGGATGCATCCCGCAGGCTAGTCGACTAAAAACACGTGCGAGAGGATGCATCCTGCAGGCTAGTCGAGTAAAAACACGTGCGAGAGGATGCATCCCGCAGGCCAGTCGAGTAAAAACACGTGCGAGAGGATGCATCCCGCAGGCTAGTCGGGTAAAAACACGTGCGAGAGGATGCATCCCGCAGGCTAGTCGAGTAAAAACACGTGCGAGGTTTTGTGGGATGCGCATGCGCAGGTTTTGTGGGATGCGCATGCGCAGGTTTTGTGGGATGCGCATGCGCAGGTTTTTTGGGATGCGCATGGCTAGTCGAGCAAAAACACGTGCGAGAGGATGCATCCCGCAGGCTAGTCGAGTAAAAACACGTGCGAGAGGATGCATCCCGCAGGCTAGTCGAGTAAAAACACGTGCGAGAGGATGCATCCTGCAGGCTAGACGAGTAAAAACACGTGCGAGGTTTTGTGGGATGCGCATGCGCAGGTTTTGTGGGATGCGCGTGCGCAGGTTTTTTGGGATGCGCATGGCTAGTCGAGCAAAAACACGTGCGAGAGGATGCATCCCGCAGGGTAGTCGAGAAAAACACGTGCGAGAGGATGCATCCCGCAGGCTAGTCGAGCAAAAACACGTGCGAGAGGATGCATCCCGCAGGCTAGTCGAGTAAAAACACGTGCGAGAGGATGCATCCCGCAGGCTAGTCGAGTAAAAACACGTGCGAGGTTTTGTGGGATGCGCATGCGCAGGTTTTGTGGGATGCGCATGCGCAGGTTTTTTGGGATGCGCATGCGCAGGTTTTTTGGGATGCGCATGGCTAGTCGAGCAAAAACACGTGCGAGAGGATGCATCCCGCAGGCTAGTCGAGTAAAAACACGTGCGAGAGGATGCATCCCGCAGGCTAGTCGAGTAAAAACACGTGCGAGAGGATGCATCCCGCAGGCTAGTCGAGTAAAAACACGTGCGAGGTTTTGTGGGATGCGCATGCGCAGGTTTTGTGGGATGCGCATGCGCAGGTTTTGTGGGATGCGCATGCGCAGGTTTTTTGGGATGCGCATGGCTAGTCGAGCAAAAACACGTGCGAGAGGATGCATCCCGCAGGGTAGTCGAGTAAAAACACGTGCGAGAGGATGCATCCCGCAGGCTAGTCGAGCAAAAACACGTGCGAGAGGATGCATCCCGCAGGCTAGTCGAGTAAAAACACGTGCGAGAGGATGCATCCCGCAGGCTAGTCGAGCACAAACACGTGCGAGAGGATGCATCCCGCAGGCTAGTCGAGCAAAAACACGTGCGAGAGGATGCATCCCGCAGGGTAGTCGAGTAAAAACACGTGCGAGAGGATGCATCCCGCAGGCTAGTCGGGTAAAAACACGTGCGAGAGGATGCATCCCGCAGGCTAGTCGAGTAAAAACACGTGCGAGGTTTTGTGGGATGCGCATGCGCAGGTTTTGTGGGATGCGCATGCGCAGGTTTTGTGGGATGCGCATGCGCAGGTTTTTTGGGATGCGCATGCGCAGGTTTTTTGGGATGCGCATGGCTAGTCGAGCAAAAACACGTGCGAGAGGATGCATCCCGCAGGCTAGTCGAGTAAAAACACGTGCGAGAGGATGCATCCTGCAGGCTAGACGAGTAAAAACACGTGCGAGGTTTTGTGGGATGCGCATGCGCAGGTTTTGTGGGATGCGCGTGCGCAGGTTTTTTGGGATGCGCATGGCTAGTCGAGCAAAAACACGTGCGAGAGGATGCATCCCGCAGGGTAGTCGAGTAAAAACACGTGCGAGAGGATGCATCCCGCAGGCTAGTCGAGCAAAAACACGTGCGAGAGGATGCATCCCGCAGACAAGTCGAGTAAAAACACGTGCGAGAGGATGCATCCCGCAGGCTAGTCGAGTAAAAACACGTGCGAGGTTTTGTGGGATGCGCATGAGCAGGTTTTGTGGGATGCGCATGCGCAGGTTTTTTGGGATGCGCATGGCTAGTCGAGCAAAAACACGTGCGAGGGGATGCATCCCGCAGGGTAGTCGAGTAAAAACAAGTGCGAGGTTTTGTGGGATGCGCATGCGCAGGTTTTGTGGGATGCGCATGCGCAGGTTTTTTGGGATGCGCATGCGCAGGTTTTTTGGGATGCGCATGGCTAGTCGAGCAAAAACACGTGCGAGAGGATGCATCCCGCAGGCTAGTCGAGTAAAAACACGTGCGAGGTTTTGTGGGATGCGCATGCGCAGGTTTTGTGGGATGCGCATGCGCAGGTTTTGTGGGATGCGCATGCGCAGGTTTTGTGGGATGCGCATGCGCAGGTTTTGTGGGATGCGCATGCGCAGGTTTTTTGGGATGCGCATGCGCAGGTTTTTTGGGATGCGCATGGCTAGTCGAGCAAAAACACGTGCGAGAGGATGCATCCCGCAGGCTAGTCGAGCAAAAACACGTGCGAGAGGATGCATCCCGCAGGCAAGTCGAGTAAAAACACGTGCGAGAGGATGCATCCCGCAGGCTAGTCGAGTAAAAACACGTGCGAGGTTTTGTGGGATGCGCATGCGCAGGTTTTGTGGGATGCGCATGCGCAGGTTTTTTGGGATGCGCATGCGCAGGTTTTTTGGGATGCGCATGGCTAGTCGAGCAAAAACACGTGCGAGAGGATGCATCCCGCAGGCTAGTCGAGTAAAAACACGTGCGAGAGGATGAATCCCGAAGGCTAGTCGAGTAAAAACACGTGCGAGAGGATGCATCCCGCAGGCTAGTCGAGCAAAAACACGTGCGAGAGTATGCATCCCGCAGGCTGGTCGAGCAAAAACACGTGCGAGAGGATGCATCCCGCAGGCTAGTCGAGTAAAAACACGTGCGAGAGGATGCATCCTGCAGGCTAGTCGAGTAAAAACACGTGCGAGAGGATGCATCCCGCAGGCTAGTCGAGTAAAAACACGGGCGAGAGGATGCATCCCGCAGACTAGTCGGGTAAAAACACGTGCGAGAGGATGCATCCCGCAGGCTAGTCGAGTAAAAACACGTGCGAGAGGATGCATCCCGCAGGCTAGTCGAGTAAAAACACGTGCGAGAGGATGCATCCCGCAGGCTAGTCGGGTAAAAACACGTGCGAGAGGATGCATCCTGCAGGCTAGACGAGTAAAAACACGTGCGAGGTTTTGTGGGATGCGCATGCGCAGGTTTTGTGGGATGCGCGTGCGCAGGTTTTTTGGGATGCGCATGGCTAGTCGAGCAAAAACACGTGCGAGAGGATGCATCCCGCAGGGTAGTCGAGAAAAACACGTGCGAGAGGATGCATCCCGCAGGCTAGTCGAGCAAAAACACGTGCGAGAGGATGCATCCCGCAGGCAAGTCGAGTAAAAACACGTGCGAGAGGATGCATCCCGCAGGCTAGTCGAGTAAAAACACGTGCGAGGTTTTGTGGGATGCGCATGCGCAGGTTTTGTGGGATGCGCATGCGCAGGTTTTTTGGGATGCGCATGGCTAGTCGAGCAAAAACACGTGCGAGAGGATGCATCCCGCAGGCTAGTCGAGCAAAAACACGTGCGAGAGGATGCATCCCGCAGGCTAGTCGAGTAAAAACACGTGCGAGAGGATGCATCCCGCAGGCTAGTCGAGTAAAAACACGTGCGAGAGGATGCATCCCGCAGGGTAGTCGAGAAAAACACGTGCGAGAGGATGCATCCCGCAGGCTAGTCGAGCAAAAACACGTGCGAGAGGATGCATCCCGCAGGCAAGTCGAGTAAAAACACGTGCGAGAGGATGCATCCCGCAGGCTAGTCGAGTAAAAACACGTGCGAGGTTTTGTGGGATGCGCATGCGCAGGTTTTGTGGGATGCGCATGCGCAGGTTTTTTGGGATGCGCATGCGCAGGTTTTTTGGGATGCGCATGGCTAGTCGAGCAAAAACACGTGCGAGAGGATGCATCCCGCAGGCTAGTCGAGCAAAAACACGTGCGAGAGGATGCATCCCGCAGGCTGGTCGAGCAAAAACACGTGCGAGAGGATGCATCCCGCAGGCTAGTCAGGTAAAAACACGTGCGAGAGGATGCATCCTGCAGGCTAGTCGAGTAAAAACACGTGCGAGAGGATGCATCCCGCAGGCTAGTCGAGTAAAAACACGTGCGAGAGGATGCATCCCGCAGGCCAGTCGAGTAAAAACACGTGCGAGAGGATGCATCCCGCAGGCTAGTCGGGTAAAAACACGTGCGAGAGGATGCATCCCGCAGGCTAGTCGAGTAAAAACACGTGCGAGGTTTTGTGGGATGCGCATGCGCAGGTTTTGTGGGATGCGCATGCGCAGGTTTTGTGGGATGCGCATGCGCAGGTTTTGTGGGATGCGCATGCGCAGGTTTTTTGGGATGCGCATGGCTAGTCGAGCAAAAACACGTGCGAGAGGATGCATCCCGCAGGCTAGTCGAGTAAAAACACGTGCGAGAGGATGCATCCCGCAGGCTAGTCGAGTAAAAACACGTGCGAGAGGATGCATCCTGCAGGCTAGACGAGTAAAAACACGTGCGAGGTTTTGTGGGATGCGCATGCGCAGGTTTTGTGGGATGCGCGTGCGCAGGTTTTTTGGGATGCGCATGGCTAGTCGAGCAAAAACACGTGCGAGAGGATGCATCCCGCAGGGTAGTCGAGAAAAACACGTGCGAGAGGATGCATCCCGCAGGCTAGTCGAGCAAAAACACGTGCGAGAGGATGCATCCCGCAGGCTAGTCGAGTAAAAACACGTGCGAGAGGATGCATCCCGCAGGCTAGTCGAGTAAAAACACGTGCGAGGTTTTGTGGGATGCGCATGCGCAGGTTTTGTGGGATGCGCATGCGCAGGTTTTGTGGGATGCGCATGCGCAGGTTTTTTGGGATGCGCATGGCTAGTCGAGCAAAAACACGTGCGAGAGGATGCATCCCGCAGGCTAGTCGAGTAAAAACACGTGCGAGAGGATGCATCCCGCAGGCTAGTCGAGTAAAAACACGTGCGAGAGGATGCATCCCGCAGGCTAGTCGAGTAAAAACACGTGCGAGGTTTTGTGGGATGCGCATGCGCAGGTTTTGTGGGATGCGCATGCGCAGGTTTTGTGGGATGCGCATGCGCAGGTTTTTTGGGGTGCGCATGGCTAGTCGAGCAAAAACACGTGCGAGAGGATGCATCCCGCAGGGTAGTCGAGTAAAAACACGTGCGAGAGGATGCATCCCGCAGGCTAGTCGAGCAAAAACACGTGCGAGAGGATGCATCCCGCAGGCTAGTCGAGTAAAAACACGTGCGAGAGGATGCATCCCGCAGGCTAGTCGAGCACAAACACGTGCGAGAGGATGCATCCCGCAGGCTAGTCGAGCAGAAACACGTGCGAGAGGATGCATCCCGCAGGGTAGTCGAGTAAAAACACGTGCGAGAGGATGCATCCCGCAGGCTAGTCGGGTAAAAACACGTGCGAGAGGATGCATCCCGCAGGCTAGTCGAGTAAAAACACGTGCGAGGTTTTGTGGGATGCGCATGCGCAGGTTTTGTGGGATGCGCATGCGCAGGTTTTGTGGGATGCGCATGCGCAGGTTTTGTGGGATGCGCATGCGCAGGTTTTGTGGGATGCGCATGCGCAGGTTTTTTGGGATGCGCATGCGCAGGTTTTTTGGGATGCGCATGGCTAGTCGAGCAAAAACACGTGCGAGAGGATGCATCCCGCAGGCTAGTCGAGTAAAAACACGTGCGAGAGGATGCATCCCGCAGGCAAGTCGAGTAAAAACACGTGCGAGAGGATGCATCCCGCAGGCTAGTCGAGTAAAAACACGTGCGAGGTTTTGTGGGATGCGCATGCGCAGGTTTTGTGGGATGCGCATGCGCAGGTTTTTTGGGATGCGCATGGCTAGTCGAGCAAAAACACGTGCGAGAGGATGCATCCCGCAGGCTAGTCGAGCAAAAACACGTGCGAGAGGATGCATCCCGCAGGCTAGTCGAGTAAAAACACGTGCGAGAGGATGCATCCCGCAGGCTAGTCGAGTAAAAACACGTGCGAGAGGATGCATCCCGCAGGGTAGTCGAGAAAAACACGTGCGAGAGGATGCATCCCGCAGGCTAGTCGAGCAAAAACACGTGCGAGAGGATGCATCCCGCAGGCAAGTCGAGTAAAAACACGTGCGAGAGGATGCATCCCGCAGGCTAGTCGAGTAAAAACACGTGCGAGGTTTTGTGGGATGCGCATGCGCAGGTTTTGTGGGATGCGCATGCGCAGGTTTTTTGGGATGCGCATGCGCAGGTTTTTTGGGATGCGCATGGCTAGTCGAGCAAAAACACGTGCGAGAGGATGCATCCCGCAGGCTAGTCGAGCAAAAACACGTGCGAGAGGATGCATCCCGCAGGCTGGTCGAGCAAAAACACGTGCGAGAGGATGCATCCCGCAGGCTAGTCGAGTAAAAACACGTGCGAGAGGATGCATCCTGCAGGCTAGTCGAGTAAAAACACGTGCGAGAGGATGCATCCCGCAGGCTAGTCGAGTAAAAACACGTGCGAGAGGATGCATCCCGCAGGCCAGTCGAGTAAAAACACGTGCGAGAGGATGCATCCCGCAGGCTAGTCGGGTAAAAACACGTGCGAGAGGATGCATCCCGCAGGCTAGTCGAGTAAAAACACGTGCGAGGTTTTGTGGGATGCGCATGCGCAGGTTTTGTGGGATGCGCATGCGCAGGTTTTGTGGGATGCGCATGCGCAGGTTTTGTGGGATGCGCATGCGCAGGTTTTTTGGGATGCGCATGGCTAGTCGAGCAAAAACACGTGCGAGAGGATGCATCCCGCAGGCTAGTCGAGTAAAAACACGTGCGAGAGGATGCATCCCGCAGGCTAGTCGAGTAAAAACACGTGCGAGAGGATGCATCCTGCAGGCTAGACGAGTAAAAACACGTGCGAGGTTTTGTGGGATGCGCATGCGCAGGTTTTGTGGGATGCGCGTGCGCAGGTTTTTTGGGATGCGCATGGCTAGTCGAGCAAAAACACGTGCGAGAGGATGCATCCCGCAGGGTAGTCGAGAAAAACACGTGCGAGAGGATGCATCCCGCAGGCTAGTCGAGCAAAAACACGTGCGAGAGGATGCATCCCGCAGGCTAGTCGAGTAAAAACACGTGCGAGAGGATGCATCCCGCAGGCTAGTCGAGTAAAAACACGTGCGAGGTTTTGTGGGATGCGCATGCGCAGGTTTTGTGGGATGCGCATGCGCAGGTTTTGTGGGATGCGCATGCGCAGGTTTTTTGGGATGCGCATGGCTAGTCGAGCAAAAACACGTGCGAGAGGATGCATCCCGCAGGCTAGTCGAGTAAAAACACGTGCGAGAGGATGCATCCCGCAGGCTAGTCGAGTAAAAACACGTGCGAGAGGATGCATCCCGCAGGCTAGTCGAGTAAAAACACGTGCGAGGTTTTGTGGGATGCGCATGCGCAGGTTTTGTGGGATGCGCATGCGCAGGTTTTGTGGGATGCGCATGCGCAGGTTTTTTGGGGTGCGCATGGCTAGTCGAGCAAAAACACGTGCGAGAGGATGCATCCCGCAGGGTAGTCGAGTAAAAACACGTGCGAGAGGATGCATCCCGCAGGCTAGTCGAGCAAAAACACGTGCGAGAGGATGCATCCCGCAGGCTAGTCGAGTAAAAACACGTGCGAGAGGATGCATCCCGCAGGCTAGTCGAGCACAAACACGTGCGAGAGGATGCATCCCGCAGGCTAGTCGAGCAGAAACACGTGCGAGAGGATGCATCCCGCAGGGTAGTCGAGTAAAAACACGTGCGAGAGGATGCATCCCGCAGGCTAGTCGGGTAAAAACACGTGCGAGAGGATGCATCCCGCAGGCTAGTCGAGTAAAAACACGTGCGAGGTTTTGTGGGATGCGCATGCGCAGGTTTTGTGGGATGCGCATGCGCAGGTTTTGTGGGATGCGCATGCGCAGGTTTTGTGGGATGCGCATGCGCAGGTTTTGTGGGATGCGCATGCGCAGGTTTTTTGGGATGCGCATGCGCAGGTTTTTTGGGATGCGCATGGCTAGTCGAGCAAAAACACGTGCGAGAGGATGCATCCCGCAGGCTAGTCGAGTAAAAACACGTGCGAGAGGATGCATCCCGCAGGCAAGTCGAGTAAAAACACGTGCGAGAGGATGCATCCCGCAGGCTAGTCGAGTAAAAACACGTGCGAGGTTTTGTGGGATGCGCATGCGCAGGTTTTGTGGGATGCGCATGCGCAGGTTTTTTGGGATGCGCATGGCTAGTCGAGCAAAAACACGTGCGAGAGGATGCATCCCGCAGGCTAGTCGAGCAAAAACACGTGCGAGAGGATGCATCCCGCAGGCTAGTCGAGTAAAAACACGTGCGAGAGGATGCATCCCGCAGGCTAGTCGAGTAAAAACACGTGCGAGAGGATGCATCCCGCAGGGTAGTCGAGAAAAACACGTGCGAGAGGATGCATCCCGCAGGCTAGTCGAGCAAAAACACGTGCGAGAGGATGCATCCCGCAGGCAAGTCGAGTAAAAACACGTGCGAGAGGATGCATCCCGCAGGCTAGTCGAGTAAAAACACGTGCGAGGTTTTGTGGGATGCGCATGCGCAGGTTTTGTGGGATGCGCATGCGCAGGTTTTTTGGGATGCGCATGCGCAGGTTTTTTGGGATGCGCATGGCTAGTCGAGCAAAAACACGTGCGAGAGGATGCATCCCGCAGGCTAGTCGAGCAAAAACACGTGCGAGAGGATGCATCCCGCAGGCTGGTCGAGCAAAAACACGTGCGAGAGGATGCATCCCGCAGGCTAGTCGAGTAAAAACACGTGCGAGAGGATGCATCCTGCAGGCTAGTCGAGTAAAAACACGTGCGAGAGGATGCATCCCGCAGGCTAGTCGAGTAAAAACACGTGCGAGAGGATGCATCCCGCAGGCCAGTCGAGTAAAAACACGTGCGAGAGGATGCATCCCGCAGGCTAGTCGGGTAAAAACACGTGCGAGAGGATGCATCCCGCAGGCTAGTCGAGTAAAAACACGTGCGAGGTTTTGTGGGATGCGCATGCGCAGGTTTTGTGGGATGCGCATGCGCAGGTTTTGTGGGATGCGCATGCGCAGGTTTTTTGGGATGCGCATGGCTAGTCGAGCAAAAACACGTGCGAGAGGATGCATCCCGCAGGCTAGTCGAGTAAAAACACGTGCGAGAGGATGCATCCCGCAGGCTAGTCGAGTAAAAACACGTGCGAGAGGATGCATCCTGCAGGCTAGACGAGTAAAAACACGTGCGAGGTTTTGTGGGATGCGCATGCGCAGGTTTTGTGGGATGCGCGTGCGCAGGTTTTTTGGGATGCGCATGGCTAGTCGAGCAAAAACACGTGCGAGAGGATGCATCCCGCAGGGTAGTCGAGAAAAACACGTGCGAGAGGATGCATCCCGCAGGCTAGTCGAGCAAAAACACGTGCGAGAGGATGCATCCCGCAGGCTAGTCGAGTAAAAACACGTGCGAGAGGATGCATCCCGCAGGCTAGTCGAGTAAAAACACGTGCGAGAGGATGCATCCCGCAGGCTAGTCG
Organism: Lasioglossum baleicum; assembly: GCF_051020765.1. Classification (NCBI taxonomy): domain Eukaryota; kingdom Metazoa; phylum Arthropoda; class Insecta; order Hymenoptera; family Halictidae; genus Lasioglossum; species Lasioglossum baleicum. The sequence continues at coordinate 472,077 of NW_027469102.1, read as the reverse complement.
AGTAGAAACACGTGCGAGAGGATGCATCCCGCAGGCTAGTCGAGTAAAAACACGTGCGAGTGGATGCATCCCGCAGGCTAGTCGAGCAAAAACACGTGCGAGAGGATGCATCCCGCAGGCTAGTCGAGCAAAAACACGTGCGAGAGGATGCATCCCGCAGGCTAGTCGAGTAAAAACACGTGCGAAAGGATGCATCCCGCAGGCTAGTCGAGCACAAACACGTGCGAGGTTTTGTGGGATGCGCATGCGCAGGTTTTGTGGGATGCGCATTCGCAGATTTTTTGGGATGCGCATGCGCAGGTTTTTTGGGATGCGCATGGCTAGTCGAGCAAAAACACGTGCGAGAGGATGCATCCCGCAGGCTAGTCGAGTAGAAACACGTGCGAAAGGATGCATCCCGCAGGCTAGTCGAGCACAAACACGTGCGAGGTTTTGTGGGATGCGCATGCGCAGGTTTTGTGGGATGCGCATTCGCAGATTTTTTGGGATGCGCATGCGCAGGTTTTTTGGGATGCGCATGGCTAGTCGAGCAAAAACACGTGCGAGAGGATGTATCCCGCAGGCTAGCCGAGCAAAAACACGTGCGAGAGGATGCATCCCGCAGGCTAGTCGAGTAAAAACACGTGCGAGGTTTTGTGGGATGCGCATGCGCAGGTTTTTTGGGATGCGCATGTGCAGGTTTTTTGGGATGCGCATGTGCAGGTTTTTTGGGATGCGCATGGCTAGTCGAGCAAAAACACGTGCGAGAGGATGCATCCCGCAGGCTAGTCGAGTAAAAACACGTGCGAGAGGATGCATCCCGCAGGCTAGTCGAGTAAAAACACGTGCGAGGTTTTGTGGGATGCGCATACGCAGGTTTTGTGGGATGCGCATGCGCAGGTTTTTTGGGATGCGCATGCGCAGGTTTTTTGGGATGCGCATGCGCAGGTTTTATGGGATGCGCATGGCTAGTCGAGCAAAAACACGTGCGACAGGATGCATCCCGCAGGGTAGTCGAGTAAAAACACGTGCGAGAGGATGCATCCCGCAGGCTAGTCGAGTAAAAACACGTGCGAGAGGATGCATCCCGCAGGCTAGTCGAGTAAAAACACGTGCGAGAGGATGCATCCCGCAGGCTAGTCGAGCACAAACACGTGCGAGGTTTTGTGGGATGCGCATGCGCAGGTTTTGTGGGATGCGCATGCGCAGGTTTTTTGGGATGCGCATGGCTAGTCGAGCAAAAACACGTGCGAGAGGATGCATCCCGCAGGCTAGCCGAGCAAAAACACGTGCGAGAGGATGCATCCCGCAGGCTAGTCGAGCACAAACACGTGCGAGGTTTTGTGGGATGCGCATGCGCAGGTTTTGTGGGATGCGCATGCGCAAATTGTTTGGGATGCGCATGCACAGGTTTTTTGGGATGCGCATGGCTGGTAGAGCAAAAACACGTGCGAGAGGATGCATCCCGCAGGCTAGTCGAGTAAAAACACGTGCGAAAGGATGCATCCCGCAGGCTAGTCGAGCACAAACACGTGCGAGGTCTTGTGGGATGCGCATGCGCAGGTTTTGTGGGATGCGCATGCGCAGGTTTTTTGGGATGCGCATGGCTAGTCGAGCAAAAACACGTGCGAGAGGATGTATCCCGCAGGCTAGCCGAGCAAAAACACGTGCGAGAGGATGCATCCCGCAGGCTAGTCGAGTAAAAACACGTGCGAGGTTTTTTGGGATGCGCATGGCTAGTCGAGCAAAAACACGTGCGAGAGGATGCATCCCGCAGGCTAGTCGAGTAAAAACACGTGCGAGAGGATGCATCCCGCAGGCTAGTCGAGTAAAAACACGTGCGAGAGGATGCATCCCGCAGGCTAGTCGAGCAAAAACACGTGCGAGAGGATGCATCCCGCAGGCTAGTCGAGCAAAAACACGTGCGAGAGGATGCATCCCGCAGGCTAGCCGAGCACAAACACGTGCGAGAGGATGCATCCCGCAGGCTAGTCGAGCAAAAACACGTGCGAGAGGATGCATCCCGCAGGCTAGTCGAGTAAAAACACGTGCAAAAGGATGCATCCCGCAGGCTAGTCGAGCACAAACACGTGCGAGGTTTTGTGGGATGCGCATGCGCAGGTTTTTTGGGATGCGCATGGCTAGTCGAGCAAAAACACGTGCGAGAGGATGCATCCCGCAGGCTAGTCGAGTAAAAACACGTGCGAGAGGATGCATCCCGCAGGCTAGTCGAGTAAAAACACGTGCGAGGTTTTGTGGGATGCGCATACGCAGGTTTTTTGGGATGCGCATGCGCAGGTTTTTTGGGATGCGCATGCGCAGGTTTTTTGGGATGCGCATGGCTAGTCGAGCAAAAACACGTGCGAGAGGATGCATCCCGCAGGGTAGTCGAGTAAAAACACGTGCGAGAGGATGAATCCCGCAGGCTAGTCGAGCAAAAACACGTGCGAGAGGATGCATCCCGCAGGCTAGTCGAGTAAAAACACGTGCGAAAGGATGCATCCCGCAGGCTAGTCGAGCACAAACACGTTCGAGGTTTTGTGGGATGCGCATGCGCAGATTTTTTGGGATGCGCATGCGCAGGTTTTTTGGGATGCGCATGGCTAGTCGAGCAAAAACACGTGCGAGAGGATGCATCCCGCAGGCTAGTCGAGTAAAAACACGTGCGAGACGATGCATCCCGCAGGCTAGTCGAGTAAAAACACGTGCGAGAGGATGCATCCCGCAGGCTAGTCGAGTAGAAACACGTGCGAGAGGATGCATCCCGCAGGCTAGTCGAGTAAAAACACGTGCGAGTGGATGCATCCCGCAGGCTAGTCGAGCAAAAACACGTGCGAGAGGATGCATCCCGCAGGCTAGTCGAGCAAAAACACGTGCGAGAGGATGCATCCCGCAGGCTAGTCGAGTAAAAACACGTGCGAAAGGATGCATCCCGCAGGCTAGTCGAGCACAAACACGTGCGAGGTTTTGTGGGATGCGCATGCGCAGGTTTTGTGGGATGCGCATTCGCAGATTTTTTGGGATGCGCATGCGCAGGTTTTTTAGGATGCGCATGGCTAGTCGAGCAAAAACACGTGCGAGAGGATGCATCCCGCAGGCTAGTCGAATAGAAACACGTGCGAGAGGACGCATCCCGCAGGCTAGTCGAGTAAAAACACGTGCGAGAGGATGCATCCCGCAGGCTAGTCGAGTAAAAACACGTGCGAGGTTTTGTAGGATGCGCATGCGCAGGTTTTGTGGGATGCGCATGCGCAGGTTTTTTGGGATGCGCATGTGCAGGTTTTTTGGGATGCGCATGGCTAGTCGAGCAAAAACACGTGCGAGAGGATGCATCCCGCAGGCTAGTCGAGTAAAAACACGTGCGAGAGGATGCATCCCGCAGGCTAGTCGAGTAAAAACACGTGCGAGGTTTTGTGGGATGCGCATGCGCAGGTTTTTTGGGATGCGCATGGCTAGTAGAGCAAAAACACGTGCGAGAGGATGCATCCCGCAGGCTAGTCGAGCAAAAACACGTGCGAGAGGATGCATCCCGCAGGCTAGTCGAGTAAAAACACGTGCGAAAGGATGCATCCCGCAGGCTAGCCAAGCACAAACATGTGCGAGAGGATGCATCCCGCAGGCTAGTCGAGCAAAAACACGTGCGAGAGGATGCATCCCGCAGGCTAGTCGAGCACAAACACGTGCGAGGTTTTGTGGGATGCGCATGCGCAGGTTTTGTGGGATGCGCATGCGCAAATTTTTTGGGATGCGCATGCGCAGGTTTTTTGGGATGCGCATGGCTAGTAGAGCAAAAACACGTGCGAGAGGATGCATCCCGCAGGCTAGTCGAGCAAAAACACGTGCGAGAGGATGCATCCCGCAGGCTAGTCGAGTAAAAACACGTGCGAAAGGATGCATCCCGCAGGCTAGTCGAGCACAAACACGTGCGAGGTTTTGTGGGATGCGCATGCGCAGGTTTTGTGGGATGCGCATGCGCAAATTTTTTGGGATGCGCATGCGCAGGTTTTTTGGGATGCGCATGGCTAGTAGAGCAAAAACACGTGCGAGAGGATGCATCCCGCAGGCTAGTCGAGCAAAAACACGTGCGAGAGGATGCATCCCGCAGGCTAGTCGAGTAAAAACACGTGCGAAAGGATGCATCCCGCAGGCTAGTCGAGCACAAACACGTGCGAGGTTTTGTGGGATGCGCATGCGCAGGTTTTGTGGGATGCGCATGCGCAGATTTTTTGGGATGCGCATGCGCAGGTTTTTTGGGATGCGCATGGCTAGTCGAGCAAAAACACGTGCGAGAGGATGCATCCCGCAGGCTAGTCGAGCAAAAACACGTGCAAGAGGATGCATCCCGCAGGCTAGTCGAGCAAAAACACGTGCGAGATGATGCATCCCGCAGGCTAGTCGAGCAAAAACACATGCGAGAGGATGCATCCCGCAGGCTAGTCGAGCAAAAACACGTGCGAGAGGATGCATCCCGCAGGCTAGTCGAGCACAAACACGTGCGAGAGGATGCATCCCGCAGGTTAGTCGAGCAAAAACACGTGCGAGAGGATGCATCCCGCAGGCTAGTCGAGCAAAAACACGTGCGAGAGGATGCATCCCGCAGGCTAGTCGAGTAAAAACACGTGCGAGGTTTTGTGGGATGCGCATGCGCAGGTTTTTTGGGATGCGCATGGCTAGTAGAGCAAAAACACGTGCGAGAGGATGCATCCCGCAGGCTAGTCGAGCAAAAACACGTGCGAGAGGATGCATCCCGCAGGCTAGTCGAGTAAAAACACGTGCGAAAGGATGCATCCCGCAGGCTAGCCAAGCACAAACATGTGCGAGAGGATGCATCCCGCAGGCTAGTCGAGCAAAAACACGTGCGAGAGGATGCATCCCGCAGGCTAGTCGAGCACAAACACGTGCGAGGTTTTGTGGGATGCGCATGCGCAGGTTTTGTGGGATGCGCATGCGCAAATTTTTTGGGATGCGCATGCGCAGGTTTTTTGGGATGCGCATGGCTAGTAGAGCAAAAACACGTGCGAGAGGATGCATCCCGCAGGCTAGTCGAGCAAAAACACGTGCGAGAGGATGCATCCCGCAGGCTAGTCGAGTAAAAACACGTGCGAAAGGATGCATCCCGCAGGCTAGTCGAGCACAAACACGTGCGAGGTTTTGTGGGATGCGCATGCGCAGGTTTTGTGGGATGCGCATGCGCAAATTTTTTGGGATGCGCATGCGCAGGTTTTTTGGGATGCGCATGGCTAGTAGAGCAAAAACACGTGCGAGAGGATGCATCCCGCAGGCTAGTCGAGCAAAAACACGTGCGAGAGGATGCATCCCGCAGGCTAGTCGAGTAAAAACACGTGCGAAAGGATGCATCCCGCAGGCTAGTCGAGCACAAACACGTGCGAGGTTTTGTGGGATGCGCATGCGCAGGTTTTGTGGGATGCGCATGCGCAGATTTTTTGGGATGCGCATGCGCAGGTTTTTTGGGATGCGCATGGCTAGTCGAGCAAAAACACGTGCGAGAGGATGCATCCCGCAGGCTAGTCGAGCAAAAACACGTGCAAGAGGATGCATCCCGCAGGCTAGTCGAGCAAAAACACGTGCGAGATGATGCATCCCGCAGGCTAGTCGAGCAAAAACACATGCGAGAGGATGCATCCCGCAGGCTAGTCGAGCAAAAACACGTGCGAGAGGATGCATCCCGCAGGCTAGTCGAGCACAAACACGTGCGAGAGGATGCATCCCGCAGGTTAGTCGAGCAAAAACACGTGCGAGAGGATGCATCCCGCAGGCTAGTCGAGCAAAAACACGTGCGAGGTTTTGTAGGATGCGCATGCGCAGGTTTTGTGGGATGCGCATGCGCAGGTTTTTTGGGATGCGCATGCGCAGGTTTTTTGGGATGCGCATGCCTAGTCGAGCAAAAACACGTGCGAGAGGATGCATCCCGCAGGCTAGTCGAGCAAAAACACGTGCGAGAGGATGCATCCCGCAGGCTAGTCGAGCACAAACACGTGCGAGGTTTTGTGGGATGCGCATGCGCAGGTTTTGTGGGATGCGCATGCGCAGATTTTTTGGGATGCGCATGCGCAGGTTTTTTGGGATGCGCATGGCTAGTCGAGCAAAAACACGTGCGAGAGGATGCATCCCGCAGGCTAGTCGAGCAAAAACACGTGCAAGAGGATGCATCCCGCAGGCTAGTCGAGCAAAAACACGTGCGAGATGATGCATCCCGCAGGCTAGTCGAGCAAAAACACATGCGAGAGGATGCATCCCGCAGGCTAGTCGAGCAAAAACACGTGCGAGAGGATGCATCCCGCAGGCTAGTCGAGCACAAACACGTGCGAGAGGATGCATCCCGCAGGTTAGTCGAGCAAAAACACGTGCGAGAGGATGCATCCCGCAGGCTAGTCGAGCAAAAACACGTGCGAGGTTTTGTAGGATGCGCATGCGCAGGTTTTGTGGGATGCGCATGCGCAGGTTTTTTGGGATGCGCATGCGCAGGTTTTTTGGGATGCGCATGCGCAGGTTTTTTGGGATGCGCATGCCTAGTCGAGCAAAAACACGTGCGAGAGGATGCATCCCGCAGGCTAGTCGAGCAAAAACACGTGCGAGAGGATGCATCCCGCAGGCTAGTCGAGCAAAAACACGTGCGAGGGGATGCATCCCGCAGGCTAGTCGAGCAAAAACACGTGCGAGAGGATGCATCCCGCAGGCTAGTCGAGCACAAACACGTGCGAGGTTTTGTGGGATGCGCATGCGCAGGTTTTGTGGGATACGCATGCGCAAATTTTCTGGGATGCGCATGCGCAGGTTTTTTGGGATGCGCATGGCTAGTAGAGCAAAAACACGTGCAAGAGGATGCATCCCGCAGGCTAGTCGAGTAAAAACACGTGCGAAAGGATGCAACCCGCAGGCTAGTCGAGCACAAACACGTGCGAGGTTTTGTGGGATGCGCATGCGCAGGTTTTGTGGGATGCGCATGCGCAGGTTTTTTGGGATGCGCATGCGCAGGTTTTTTGGGATGCGCATGCCTAGTCGAGCAAAAACACGTGCGAGAGGATGCATCCCGCAGGCTAGTCGAGCAAAAACACGTGCGAGAGGATGCATCCCGCAGGCTAGTCGAGCAAAAACACGTGCGAGGGGATGCATCCCGCAGGCTAGTCGAGCAAAAACACGTGCGAGAGGATGCATCCCGCAGGCTAGTCGAGCACAAACACGTGCGAGGTTTTGTGGGATGCGCATGCGCAGGTTTTGTGGGATACGCATGCGCAAATTTTCTGGGATGCGCATGCGCAGGTTTTTTGGGATGCGCATGGCTAGTAGAGCAAAAACACGTGCAAGAGGATGCATCCCGCAGGCTAGTCGAGTAAAAACACGTGCGAAAGGATGCATCCCGCAGGCTAGTCGAGCACAAACACGTGCGAGGTTTTGTGGGATGCGCATGCGCAGGTTTTGTGGGATGCGCATGCGCAGGTTTTTTGGGATGCGCATGTGCAGGTTTTTTGGGATGCGCATGTGCAGGTTTTTTGGGATGCGCATGGCTAGTCGAGCAAAAACACGTGCGAGAGGATGCATCCCGCAGGCTAGTCGAGTAAAAACACGTGCGAGAGGATGCATCCCGCAGGCTAGTCGAGTAAAAACACGTGCGAGGTTTTGTGGGATGCGCATGCGCAGGTTTTGTGGGATACGCATGCGCAAATTTTCTGGGATGCGCATGCGCAGGTTTTTTGGGATGCGCATGGCTAGTAGAGCAAAAACACGTGCAAGAGGATGCATCCCGCAGGCTAGTCGAGCAAAAACACGTGCGAGGTTTTGTAGGATGCGCATGCGCAGGTTTTGTGGGATGCGCATGCGCAGGTTTTTTGGGATGCGCATGCGCAGGTTTTTTGGGATGCGCATGCGCAGGTTTTTTGGGATGCGCATGCCTAGTCGAGCAAAAACACGTGCGAGAGGATGCATCCCGCAGGCTAGTCGAGCAAAAACACGTGCGAGAGGATGCATCCCGCAGGCTAGTCGAGCAAAAACACGTGCGAGGGGATGCATCCCGCAGGCTAGTCGAGCAAAAACACGTGCGAGAGGATGCATCCCGCAGGCTAGTCGAGCACAAACACGTGCGAGGTTTTGTGGGATGCGCATGCGCAGGTTTTGTGGGATACGCATGCGCAAATTTTCTGGGATGCGCATGCGCAGGTTTTTTGGGATGCGCATGGCTAGTAGAGCAAAAACACGTGCAAGAGGATGCATCCCGCAGGCTAGTCGAGTAAAAACACGTGCGAAAGGATGCATCCCGCAGGCTAGTCGAGCACAAACACGTGCGAGGTTTTGTGGGATGCGCATGCGCAGGTTTTGTGGGATGCGCATGCGCAGGTTTTTTGGGATGCGCATGTGCAGGTTTTTTGGGATGCGCATGTGCAGGTTTTTTGGGATGCGCATGGCTAGTCGAGCAAAAACACGTGCGAGAGGATGCATCCCGCAGGCTAGTCGAGTAAAAACACGTGCGAGAGGATGCATCCCGCAGGCTAGTCGAGTAAAAACACGTGCGAGGTTTTGTGGGATGCGCATACGCAGGTTTTGTGGGATGCGCATGCGCAGGTTTTTTGGGATGCGCATGCGCAGGTTTTTTGGGATGCGCATGGCTAGTCGAGCAAAAACACGTGCGAGAGGATGCATCCCGCAGGGTAGTCGAGTAAAAACACGTGCGAGAGGATGCATCCCGCAGGCTAGTCGAGTAAAAACACGTGCGAGAGGATGCATCCCGCAGGCTAGTCGAGCAAAAACACGTGCGAGAGGATGCATCCCGCAGGCTAGTCGAGCAAAAACACGTGCGAGAGGATGCATCCCGCAGGCTAGTCGAGTAAAAACACGTGCGAGAGGATGCATCCCGCAGGCTAGTCGAGTAAAAACACGTGCGAGAGGATGCATCCTGCAGGCTAGACGAGTAAAAACACGTGCGAGGTTTTGTGGGATGCGCATGCGCAGGTTTTGTGGGATGCGCGTGCGCAGGTTTTTTGGGATGCGCATGGCTAGTCGAGCAAAAACACGTGCGAGAGGATGCATCCCGCAGGGTAGTCGAGAAAAACACGTGCGAGAGGATGCATCCCGCAGGCTAGTCGAGCAAAAACACGTGCGAGAGGATGCATCCCGCAGGCTAGTCGAGTAAAAACACGTGCGAGAGGATGCATCCCGCAGGCTAGTCGAGTAAAAACACGTGCGAGGTTTTGTGGGATGCGCATGCGCAGGTTTTGTGGGATGCGCATGCGCAGGTTTTGTGGGATGCGCATGCGCAGGTTTTTTGGGATGCGCATGGCTAGTCGAGCAAAAACACGTGCGAGAGGATGCATCCCGCAGGCTAGTCGAGTAAAAACACGTGCGAGAGGATGCATCCCGCAGGCTAGTCGAGTAAAAACACGTGCGAGGTTTTGTGGGATGCGCATGCGCAGGTTTTGTGGGATGCGCATGCGCAGGTTTTGTGGGATGCGCATGCGCAGGTTTTTTGGGATGCGCATGGCTAGTCGAGCAAAAACACGTGCGAGAGGATGCATCCCGCAGGGTAGTCGAGTAAAAACACGTGCGAGAGGATGCATCCCGCAGGCTAGTCGAGCAAAAACACGTGCGAGAGGATGCATCCCGCAGGCTAGTCGAGTAAAAACACGTGCGAGAGGATGCATCCCGCAGGCTAGTCGAGCACAAACACGTGCGAGAGGATGCATCCCGCAGGCTAGTCGAGCAAAAACACGTGCGAGAGGATGCATCCCGCAGGGTAGTCGAGTAAAAACACGTGCGAGAGGATGCATCCCGCAGGCTAGTCGGGTAAAAACACGTGCGAGAGGATGCATCCCGCAGGCTAGTCGAGTAAAAACACGTGCGAGGTTTTGTGGGATGCGCATGCGCAGGTTTTGTGGGATGCGCATGCGCAGGTTTTGTGGGATGCGCATGCGCAGGTTTTGTGGGATGCGCATGCGCAGGTTTTTTGGGATGCGCATGCGCAGGTTTTTTGGGATGCGCATGGCTAGTCGAGCAAAAACACGTGCGAGAGGATGCATCCCGCAGGCTAGTCGAGTAAAAACACGTGCGAGAGGATGCATCCTGCAGGCTAGACGAGTAAAAACACGTGCGAGGTTTTGTGGGATGCGCATGCGCAGGTTTTGTGGGATGCGCGTGCGCAGGTTTTTTGGGATGCGCATGGCTAGTCGAGCAAAAACACGTGCGAGAGGATGCATCCCGCAGGGTAGTCGAGTAAAAACACGTGCGAGAGGATGCATCCCGCAGGCTAGTCGAGCAAAAACACGTGCGAGAGGATGCATCCCGCAGACAAGTCGAGTAAAAACACGTGCGAGAGGATGCATCCCGCAGGCTAGTCGAGTAAAAACACGTGCGAGGTTTTGTGGGATGCGCATGAGCAGGTTTTGTGGGATGCGCATGCGCAGGTTTTTTGGGATGCGCATGGCTAGTCGAGCAAAAACACGTGCGAGAGGATGCATCCCGCAGGGTAGTCGAGTAAAAACAAGTGCGAGGTTTTGTGGGATGCGCATGCGCAGGTTTTGTGGGATGCGCATGCGCAGGTTTTTTGGGATGCGCATGGCTAGTCGAGCAAAAACACGTGCGAGAGGATGCATCCCGCAGGCTAGTCGAGTAAAAACACGTGCGAGGTTTTGTGGGATGCGCATGCGCAGGTTTTGTGGGATGCGCATGCGCAGGTTTTGTGGGATGCGCATGCGCAGGTTTTGTGGGATGCGCATGCGCAGGTTTTTTGGGATGCGCATGCGCAGGTTTTTTGGGATGCGCATGGCTAGTCGAGCAAAAACACGTGCGAGAGGATGCATCCCGCAGGCTAGTCGAGTAAAAACACGTGCGAGAGGATGCATCCCGCAGGGTAGTCGAGTAAAAACACGTGCGAGAGGATGCATCCCGCAGGCTAGTCGAGCAAAAACACGTGCGAGAGGATGCATCCCGCAGGCAAGTCGAGTAAAAACACGTGCGAGAGGATGCATCCCGCAGGCTAGTCGAGTAAAAACACGTGCGAGGTTTTGTGGGATGCGCATGCGCAGGTTTTGTGGGATGCGCATGCGCAGGTTTTTTGGGATGCGCATGCGCAGGTTTTTTGGGATGCGCATGGCTAGTCGAGCAAAAACACGTGCGAGAGGATGCATCCCGCAGGCTAGTCGAGTAAAAACACGTGCGAGAGGATGAATCCCGAAGGCTAGTCGAGTAAAAACACGTGCGAGAGGATGCATCCCGCAGGCTAGTCGAGCAAAAACACGTGCGAGAGTATGCATCCCGCAGGCTGGTCGAGCAAAAACACGTGCGAGAGGATGCATCCCGCAGGCTAGTCGAGTAAAAACACGTGCGAGAGGATGCATCCTGCAGGCTAGTCGAGTAAAAACACGTGCGAGAGGATGCATCCCGCAGGCTAGTCGAGTAAAAACACTTGCGAGAGGATGCATCCCGCAGACTAGTCGGGTAAAAACACGTGCGAGAGGATGCATCCCGCAGGCTAGTCGAGTAAAAACACGTGCGAGAGGATGCATCCCGCAGGCTAGTCGAGTAAAAACACGTGCGAGAGGATGCATCCCGCAGGCTAGTCGGGTAAAAACACGTGCGAGAGGATGCATCCTGCAGGCTAGACGAGTAAAAACACGTGCGAGGTTTTGTGGGATGCGCATGCGCAGGTTTTGTGGGATGCGCGTGCGCAGGTTTTTTGGGATGCGCATGGCTAGTCGAGCAAAAACACGTGCGAGAGGATGCATCCCGCAGGGTAGTCGAGAAAAACACGTGCGAGAGGATGCATCCCGCAGGCTAGTCGAGCAAAAACACGTGCGAGAGGATGCATCCCGCAGGCAAGTCGAGTAAAAACACGTGCGAGAGGATGCATCCCGCAGGCTAGTCGAGTAAAAACACGTGCGAGGTTTTGTGGGATGCGCATGCGCAGGTTTTGTGGGATGCGCATGCGCAGGTTTTTTGGGATGCGCATGGCTAGTCGAGCAAAAACACGTGCGAGAGGATGCATCCCGCAGGCTAGTCGAGCAAAAACACGTGCGAGAGGATGCATCCCGCAGGCTAGTCGAGTAAAAACACGTGCGAGAGGATGCATCCCGCAGGCTAGTCGAGTAAAAACACGTGCGAGAGGATGCATCCCGCAGGGTAGTCGAGAAAAACACGTGCGAGAGGATGCATCCCGCAGGCTAGTCGAGCAAAAACACGTGCGAGAGGATGCATCCCGCAGGCAAGTCGAGTAAAAACACGTGCGAGAGGATGCATCCCGCAGGCTAGTCGAGTAAAAACACGTGCGAGGTTTTGTGGGATGCGCATGCGCAGGTTTTGTGGGATGCGCATGCGCAGGTTTTTTGGGATGCGCATGCGCAGGTTTTTTGGGATGCGCATGGCTAGTCGAGCAAAAACACGTGCGAGAGGATGCATCCCGCAGGCTAGTCGAGCAAAAACACGTGCGAGAGGATGCATCCCGCAGGCTGGTCGAGCAAAAACACGTGCGAGAGGATGCATCCCGCAGGCTAGTCGAGTAAAAACACGTGCGAGAGGATGCATCCTGCAGGCTAGTCGAGTAAAAACACGTGCGAGAGGATGCATCCCGCAGGCTAGTCGAGTAAAAACACGTGCGAGAGGATGCATCCCGCAGGCCAGTCGAGTAAAAACACGTGCGAGAGGATGCATCCCGCAGGCTAGTCGGGTAAAAACACGTGCGAGAGGATGCATCCCGCAGGCTAGTCGAGTAAAAACACGTGCGAGGTTTTGTGGGATGCGCATGCGCAGGTTTTGTGGGATGCGCATGCGCAGGTTTTGTGGGATGCGCATGCGCAGGTTTTGTGGGATGCGCATGCGCAGGTTTTGTGGGATGCGCATGCGCAGGTTTTTTGGGATGCGCATGGCTAGTCGAGCAAAAACACGTGCGAGAGGATGCATCCCGCAGGCTAGTCGAGTAAAAACACGTGCGAGAGGATGCATCCCGCAGGCTAGTCGAGTAAAAACACGTGCGAGAGGATGCATCCTGCAGGCTAGACGAGTAAAAACACGTGCGAGGTTTTGTGGGATGCGCATGCGCAGGTTTTGTGGGATGCGCGTGCGCAGGTTTTTTGGATGCGCATGGCTAGTCGAGCAAAAACACGTGCGAGAGGATGCATCCCGCAGGCTAGTCGAGTAAAAACACGTGCGAGAGGATGCATCCCGCAGGCTAGTCGAGTAAAAACACGTGCGAGAGGATGCATCCCGCAGACTAGTCGAGTAAAAACACGTGCGAGGTTTTGTGGGATGCGCATGCGCAGGTTTTGTGGGATGCGCATGCGCAGGTTTTGTGGGATGCGCATGCGCAGGTTTTTTGGGATGCGCATGGCTAGTCGAGCAAAAACACGTGCGAGAGGATGCATCCCGCAGGGTAGTCGAGTAAAAACACGTGCGAGAGGATGCATCCCGCAGGCTAGTCGAGCAAAAACACGTGCGAGAGGATGCATCCCGCAGGCTAGTCGAGTAAAAACACGTGCGAGAGGATGCATCCCGCAGGCTAGTCGAGCACAAACACGTGCGAGAGGATGCATCCCGCAGGCTAGTCGAGCAAAAACACGTGCGAGAGGATGCATCCCGCAGGGTAGTCGAGTAAAAACACGTGCGAGAGGATGCATCCCGCAGGCTAGTCGGGTAAAAACACGTGCGAGAGGATGCATCCCGCAGGCTAGTCGAGTAAAAACACGTGCGAGGTTTTGTGGGATGCGCATGCGCAGGTTTTGTGGGATGCGCATGCGCAGGTTTTGTGGGATGCGCATGCGCAGGTTTTGTGGGATGCGCATGCGCAGGTTTTTTGGGATGCGCATGCGCAGGTTTTTTGGGATGCGCATGGCTAGTCGAGCAAAAACACGTGCGAGAGGATGCATCCCGCAGGCTAGTCGAGTAAAAACACGTGCGAGAGGATGCATCCTGCAGGCTAGACGAGTAAAAACACGTGCGAGGTTTTGTGGGATGCGCATGCGCAGGTTTTGTGGGATGCGCGTGCGCAGGTTTTTTGGGATGCGCATGGCTAGTCGAGCAAAAACACGTGCGAGAGGATGCATCCCGCAGGGTAGTCGAGTAAAAACACGTGCGAGAGGATGCATCCCGCAGGCTAGTCGAGCAAAAACACGTGCGAGAGGATGCATCCCGCAGACAAGTCGAGTAAAAACACGTGCGAGAGGATGCATCCCGCAGGCTAGTCGAGTAAAAACACGTGCGAGGTTTTGTGGGATGCGCATGCGCAGGTTTTTTGGGATGCGCATGGCTAGTCGAGCAAAAACACGTGCGAGAGGATGCATCCCGCAGGGTAGTCGAGTAAAAACAAGTGCGAGGTTTTGTGGGATGCGCATGCGCAGGTTTTGTGGGATGCGCATGCGCAGGTTTTTTGGGATGCGCATGCGCAGGTTTTTTGGGATGCGCATGGCTAGTCGAGCAAAAACACGTGCGAGAGGATGCATCCCGCAGGCTAGTCGAGTAAAAACACGTGCGAGGTTTTGTGGGATGCGCATGCGCAGGTTTTGTGGGATGCGCATGCGCAGGTTTTGTGGGATGCGCATGCGCAGGTTTTGTGGGATGCGCATGCGCAGGTTTTTTGGGATGCGCATGCGCAGGTTTTTTGGGATGCGCATGGCTAGTCGAGCAAAAACACGTGCGAGAGGATGCATCCCGCAGGCTAGTCGAGTAAAAACACGTGCGAGAGGATGCATCCCGCAGGGTAGTCGAGTAAAAACACGTGCGAGAGGATGCATCCCGCAGGCTAGTCGAGCAAAAACACGTGCGAGAGGATGCATCCCGCAGGCAAGTCGAGTAAAAACACGTGCGAGAGGATGCATCCCGCAGGCTAGTCGAGTAAAAACACGTGCGAGGTTTTGTGGGATGCGCATGCGCAGGTTTTGTGGGATGCGCATGCGCAGGTTTTTTGGGATGCGCATGCGCAGGTTTTTTGGGATGCGCATGGCTAGTCGAGCAAAAACACGTGCGAGAGGATGCATCCCGCAGGCTAGTCGAGTAAAAACACGTGCGAGAGGATGAATCCCGAAGGCTAGTCGAGTAAAAACACGTGCGAGAGGATGCATCCCGCAGGCTAGTCGAGCAAAAACACGTGCGAGAGTATGCATCCCGCAGGCTGGTCGAGCAAAAACACGTGCGAGAGGATGCATCCCGCAGGCTAGTCGAGTAAAAACACGTGCGAGAGGATGCATCCTGCAGGCTAGTCGAGTAAAAACACGTGCGAGAGGATGCATCCCGCAGGCTAGTCGAGTAAAAACACGTGCGAGAGGATGCATCCCGCAGACTAGTCGGGTAAAAACACGTGCGAGAGGATGCATCCCGCAGGCTAGTCGAGTAAAAACACGTGCGAGAGGATGCATCCCGCAGGCTAGTCGAGTAAAAACACGTGCGAGAGGATGCATCCCGCAGGCTAGTCGGGTAAAAACACGTGCGAGAGGATGCATCCTGCAGGCTAGACGAGTAAAAACACGTGCGAGGTTTTGTGGGATGCGCATGCGCAGGTTTTGTGGGATGCGCGTGCGCAGGTTTTTTGGGATGCGCATGGCTAGTCGAGCAAAAACACGTGCGAGAGGATGCATCCCGCAGGGTAGTCGAGAAAAACACGTGCGAGAGGATGCATCCCGCAGGCTAGTCGAGCAAAAACACGTGCGAGAGGATGCATCCCGCAGGCAAGTCGAGTAAAAACACGTGCGAGAGGATGCATCCCGCAGGCTAGTCGAGTAAAAACACGTGCGAGGTTTTGTGGGATGCGCATGCGCAGGTTTTGTGGGATGCGCATGCGCAGGTTTTTTGGGATGCGCATGGCTAGTCGAGCAAAAACACGTGCGAGAGGATGCATCCCGCAGGCTAGTCGAGCAAAAACACGTGCGAGAGGATGCATCCCGCAGGCTAGTCGAGTAAAAACACGTGCGAGAGGATGCATCCCGCAGGCTAGTCGAGTAAAAACACGTGCGAGAGGATGCATCCCGCAGGGTAGTCGAGAAAAACACGTGCGAGAGGATGCATCCCGCAGGCTAGTCGAGCAAAAACACGTGCGAGAGGATGCATCCCGCAGGCAAGTCGAGTAAAAACACGTGCGAGAGGATGCATCCCGCAGGCTAGTCGAGTAAAAACACGTGCGAGGTTTTGTGGGATGCGCATGCGCAGGTTTTGTGGGATGCGCATGCGCAGGTTTTTTGGGATGCGCATGCGCAGGTTTTTTGGGATGCGCATGGCTAGTCGAGCAAAAACACGTGCGAGAGGATGCATCCCGCAGGCTAGTCGAGCAAAAACACGTGCGAGAGGATGCATCCCGCAGGCTAGTCGAGTAAAAACACGTGCGAGAGGATGCATCCCGCAGGCTAGTCGAGTAAAAACACGTGCGAGGTTTTGTGGGATGCGCATGCGCAGGTTTTGTGGGATGCGCATGCGCAGGTTTTTTGGGATGCGCATGGCTAGTCGAGCAAAAACACGTGCGAGAGGATGCATCCCGCAGGCTAGTCGAGCAAAAACACGTGCGAGAGGATGCATCCCGCAGGCTAGTCGAGTAAAAACACGTGCGAGAGGATGCATCCCGCAGGCTAGTCGAGTAAAAACACGTGCGAGAGGATGCATCCCGCAGGGTAGTCGAGAAAAACACGTGCGAGAGGATGCATCCCGCAGGCTAGTCGAGCAAAAACACGTGCGAGAGGATGCATCCCGCAGGCAAGTCGAGTAAAAACACGTGCGAGAGGATGCATCCCGCAGGCTAGTCGAGTAAAAACACGTGCGAGGTTTTGTGGGATGCGCATGCGCAGGTTTTGTGGGATGCGCATGCGCAGGTTTTTTGGGATGCGCATGCGCAGGTTTTTTGGGATGCGCATGGCTAGTCGAGCAAAAACACGTGCGAGAGGATGCATCCCGCAGGCTAGTCGAGCAAAAACACGTGCGAGAGGATGCATCCCGCAGGCTGGTCGAGCAAAAACACGTGCGAGAGGATGCATCCCGCAGGCTAGTCGAGTAAAAACACGTGCGAGAGGATGCATCCTGCAGGCTAGTCGAGTAAAAACACGTGCGAGAGGATGCATCCCGCAGGCTAGTCGAGTAAAAACACGTGCGAGAGGATGCATCCCGCAGGCCAGTCGAGTAAAAACACGTGCGAGAGGATGCATCCCGCAGGCTAGTCGGGTAAAAACACGTGCGAGAGGATGCATCCCGCAGGCTAGTCGAGTAAAAACACGTGCGAGGTTTTGTGGGATGCGCATGCGCAGGTTTTGTGGGATGCGCATGCGCAGGTTTTGTGGGATGCGCATGCGCAGGTTTTGTGGGAGGCGCATGCGCAGGTTTTGTGGGATGCGCATGCGCAGGTTTTTTGGGATGCGCATGGCTAGTCGAGCAAAAACACGTGCGAGAGGATGCATCCCGCAGGCTAGTCGAGTAAAAACACGTGCGAGAGGATGCATCCCGCAGGCTAGTCGAGTAAAAACACGTGCGAGAGGATGCATCCTGCAGGCTAGACGAGTAAAAACACGTGCGAGGTTTTGTGGGATGCGCATGCGCAGGTTTTGTGGGATGCGCGTGCGCAGGTTTTTTGGGATGCGCATGGCTAGTCGAGCAAAAACACGTGCGAGAGGATGCATCCCGCAGGGTAGTCGAGAAAAACACGTGCGAGAGGATGCATCCCGCAGGCTAGTCGAGCAAAAACACGTGCGAGAGGATGCATCCCGCAGGCTAGTCGAGTAAAAACACGTGCGAGAGGATGCATCCCGCAGGCTAGTCGAGTAAAAACACGTGCGAGGTTTTGTGGGATGCGCATGCGCAGGTTTTGTGGGATGCGCATGCGCAGGTTTTGTGGGATGCGCATGCGCAGGTTTTTTGGGATGCGCATGGCTAGTCGAGCAAAAACACGTGCGAGAGGATGCATCCCGCAGGCTAGTCGAGTAAAAACACGTGCGAGAGGATGCATCCCGCAGGCTAGTCGAGTAAAAACACGTGCGAGAGGATGCATCCCGCAGGCTAGTCGAGTAAAAACACGTGCGAGGTTTTGTGGGATGCGCATGCGCAGGTTTTGTGGGATGCGCATGCGCAGGTTTTGTGGGATGCGCATGCGCAGGTTTTTTGGGGTGCGCATGGCTAGTCGAGCAAAAACACGTGCGAGAGGATGCATCCCGCAGGGTAGTCGAGTAAAAACACGTGCGAGAAGATGCATCCCGCAGGCTAGTCGAGCA
Source organism: Lasioglossum baleicum (assembly GCF_051020765.1). NCBI lineage: Eukaryota > Metazoa > Arthropoda > Insecta > Hymenoptera > Halictidae > Lasioglossum > Lasioglossum baleicum. The sequence continues at coordinate 453,922 of NW_027469102.1, read as the reverse complement.
AAAACACGTGCGAGAGGATGCATCCCGCAGGCTAGTCGAGTAAAAACACGTGCGAGAGGATGCATCCCGCAGGCTAGTCGAGCACAAACACGTGCGAGAGGATGCATCCCGCAGGCTAGTCGAGCAGAAACACGTGCGAGAGGATGCATCCCGCAGGGTAGTCGAGTAAAAACACGTGCGAGAGGATGCATCCCGCAGGCTAGTCGGGTAAAAACACGTGCGAGAGGATGCATCCCGCAGGCTAGTCGAGTAAAAACACGTGCGAGGTTTTGTGGGATGCGCATGCGCAGGTTTTGTGGGATGCGCATGCGCAGGTTTTGTGGGATGCGCATGCGCAGGTTTTGTGGGATGCGCATGCGCAGGTTTTGTGGGATGCGCATGCGCAGGTTTTTTGGGATGCGCATGCGCAGGTTTTTTGGGATGCGCATGGCTAGTCGAGCAAAAACACGTGCGAGAGGATGCATCCCGCAGGCTAGTCGAGTAAAAACACGTGCGAGAGGATGCATCCCGCAGGCAAGTCGAGTAAAAACACGTGCGAGAGGATGCATCCCGTAGGCTAGTCGAGTAAAAACACGTGCGAGGTTTTGTGGGATGCGCATGCGCAGGTTTTGTGGGATGCGCATGCGCAGGTTTTTTGGGATGCGCATGGCTAGTCGAGCAAAAACACGTGCGAGAGGATGCATCCCGCAGGCTAGTCGAGCAAAAACACGTGCGAGAGGATGCATCCCGCAGGCTAGTCGAGTAAAAACACGTGCGAGAGGATGCATCCCGCAGGCTAGTCGAGTAAAAACACGTGCGAGAGGATGCATCCCGCAGGGTAGTCGAGAAAAACACGTGCGAGAGGATGCATCCCGCAGGCTAGTCGAGCAAAAACACGTGCGAGAGGATGCATCCCGCAGGCAAGTCGAGTAAAAACACGTGCGAGAGGATGCATCCCGCAGGCTAGTCGAGTAAAAACACGTGCGAGGTTTTGTGGGATGCGCATGCGCAGGTTTTGTGGGATGCGCATGCGCAGGTTTTTTGGGATGCGCATGCGCAGGTTTTTTGGGATGCGCATGGCTAGTCGAGCAAAAACACGTGCGAGAGGATGCATCCCGCAGGCTAGTCGAGCAAAAACACGTGCGAGAATATGCATCCCGCAGGCTGGTCGAGCAAAAACACGTGCGAGAGGATGCATCCCGCAGGCTAGTCGAGTAAAAACACGTGCGAGAGGATGCATCCTGCAGGCTAGTCGAGTAAAAACACGTGCGAGAGGATGCATCCCGCAGGCTAGTCGAGTAAAAACACGTGCGAGAGGATGCATCCCGCAGGCCAGTCGAGTAAAAACACGTGCGAGAGGATGCATCCCGCAGGCTAGTCGGGTAAAAACACGTGCGAGGGGATGCATCCCGCAGGCTAGTCGAGTAAAAACACGTGCGAGGTTTTGTGGGATGCGCATGCGCAGGTTTTGTGGGATGCGCATGCGCAGGTTTTGTGGGATGCGCATGCGCAGGTTTTGTGGGATGCGCATGCGCAGGTTTTGTGGGATGCGCATGCGCAGGTTTTTTGGGATGCGCATGGCTAGTCGAGCAAAAACACGTGCGAGAGGATGCATCCCGCAGGCTAGTCGAGTAAAAACACGTGCGAGAGGATGCATCCCGCAGGCTAGTCGAGTAAAAACACGTGCGAGAGGATGCATCCTGCAGGCTAGACGAGTAAAAACACGTGCGAGGTTTTGTGGGATGCGCATGCGCAGGTTTTGTGGGATGCGCGTGCGCAGGTTTTTTGGGATGCGCATGGCTAGTCGAGCAAAAACACGTGCGAGAGGATGCATCCCGCAGGGTAGTCGAGAAAAACACGTGCGAGAGGATGCATCCCGCAGGCTAGTCGAGCAAAAACACGTGCGAGAGGATGCATCCCGCAGGCTAGTCGAGTAAAAACACGTGCGAGAGGATGCATCCCGCAGGCTAGTCGAGTAAAAACACGTGCGAGGTTTTGTGGGATGCGCATGCGCAGGTTTTGTGGGATGCGCATGCGCAGGTTTTGTGGGATGCGCATGCGCAGGTTTTTTGGGATGCGCATGGCTAGTCGAGCAAAAACACGTGCGAGAGGATGCATCCCGCAGGCTAGTCGAGTAAAAACACGTGCGAGAGGATGCATCCCGCAGGCTAGTCGAGTAAAAACACGTGCGAGAGGATGCATCCCGCAGGCTAGTCGAGTAAAAACACGTGCGAGGTTTTGTGGGATGCGCATGCGCAGGTTTTGTGGGATGCGCATGCGCAGGTTTTGTGGGATGCGCATGCGCAGGTTTTTTGGGATGCGCATGGCTAGTCGAGCAAAAACACGTGCGAGAGGATGCATCCCGCAGGGTAGTCGAGTAAAAACACGTGCGAGAGGATGCATCCCGCAGGCTAGTCGAGCAAAAACACGTGCGAGAGGATGCATCCCGCAGGCTAGTCGAGTAAAAACACGTGCGAGAGGATGCATCCCGCAGGCTAGTCGAGCACAAACACGTGCGAGAGGATGCATCCCGCAGGCTAGTCGAGCAAAAACACGTGCGAGAGGATGCATCCCGCAGGGTAGTCGAGTAAAAACACGTGCGAGAGGATGCATCCCGCAGGCTAGTCGGGTAAAAACACGTGCGAGAGGATGCATCCCGCAGGCTAGTCGAGTAAAAACACGTGCGAGGTTTTGTGGGATGCGCATGCGCAGGTTTTGTGGGATGCGCATGCGCAGGTTTTGTGGGATGCGCATGCGCAGGTTTTGTGGGATGCGCATGCGCAGGTTTTGTGGGATGCGCATGCGCAGGTTTTTTGGGATGCGCATGCGCAGGTTTTTTGGGATGCGCATGGCTAGTCGAGCAAAAACACGTGCGAGAGGATGCATCCCGCAGGCTAGTCGAGTAAAAACACGTGCGAGAGGATGCATCCTGCAGGCTAGACGAGTAAAAACACGTGCGAGGTTTTGTGGGATGCGCATGCGCAGGTTTTGTGGGATGCGCGTGCGCAGGTTTTTTGGGATGCGCATGGCTAGTCGAGCAAAAACACGTGCGAGAGGATGCATCCCGCAGACAAGTCGAGTAAAAACACGTGCGAGAGGATTCATCCCGCAGGCTAGTCGAGTAAAAACACGTGCGAGGTTTTGTGGGATGCGCATGAGCAGGTTTTGTGGGATGCGCATGCGCAGGTTTTTTGGGATGCGCATGGCTAGTCGAGCAAAAACACGTGCGAGAGGATGCATCCCGCAGGGTAGTCGAGTAAAAACAAGTGCGAGGTTTTGTGGGATGCGCATGCGCAGGTTTTGTGGGATGCGCATGCGCAGGTTTTTTGGGATGCGCATGCGCAGGTTTTTTGGGATGCGCATGGCTAGTCGAGCAAAAACACGTGCGAGAGGATGCATCCCGCAGGCTAGTCGAGTAAAAACACGTGCGAGGTTTTGTGGGATGCGCATGCGCAGGTTTTGTGGGATGCGCATGCGCAGGTTTTGTGGGATGCGCATGCGCAGGTTTTGTGGGATGCGCATGCGCAGGTTTTTTGGGATGCGCATGCGCAGGTTTTTTGGGATGCGCATGGCTAGTCGAGCAAAAACACGTGCGAGAGGATGCATCCCGCAGGCTAGTCGAGTAAAAACACGTGCGAGAGGATGCATCCCGCAGGGTAGTCGAGTAAAAACACGTGCGAGAGGATGCATCCCGCAGGCTAGTCGAGCAAAAACACGTGCGAGAGGATGCATCCCGCAGGCAAGTCGAGTAAAAACACGTGCGAGAGGATGCATCCCGCAGGCTAGTCGAGTAAAAACACGTGCGAGGTTTTGTGGGATGCGCATGCGCAGGTTTTTTGGGATGCGCATGCGCAGGTTTTTTGGGATGCGCATGGCTAGTCGAGCAAAAACACGTGCGAGAGGATGCATCCCGCAGGCTAGTCGAGTAAAAACACGTGCGAGAGGATGAATCCCGAAGGATAGTCGAGTAAAAACACGTGCGAGAGGATGCATCCCGCAGGCTAGTCGAGCAAAAACACGTGCGAGAGTATGCATCCCGCAGGCTGGTCGAGCAAAAACACGTGCGAGAGGATGCATCCCGCAGGCTAGTCGAGTAAAAACACGTGCGAGAGGATGCATCCTGCAGGCTAGTCGAGTAAAAACACGTGCGAGAGGATGCATCCCGCAGGCTAGTCGAGTAAAAACACGTGCGAGAGGATGCATCCCGCAGACTAGTCGGGTAAAAACACGTGCGAGAGGATGCATCCCGCAGGCTAGTCGAGTAAAAACACGTGCGAGGTTTTGTGGTATGCGCATGCGCAGGTTTTGTGGGATGCGCATGCGCAGGTTTTTTGTGGAATGCGCATGCGCAGGTTTTTTGGGATGCGCATGGCTAGTCGAGCAAAAACACGTGCGAGAGGATGCATCCCGCAGGCTAGTCGAGTAAAAACACGTGCGAGAGGATGCATCCTGCAGGCTAGACGAGTAAAAACACGTGCGAGGTTTTGTGGGATGCGCATGCGCAGGTTTTGTGGGATGCGCGTGCGCAGGTTTTTTGGGATGCGCATGGCTAGTCGAGCAAAAACACGTGCGAGAGGATGCATCCCGCAGGGTAGTCGAGAAAAACACGTGCGAGAGGATGCATCCCGCAGGCTAGTCGAGCAAAAACACGTGCGAGAGGATGCATCCCGCAGGCAAGTCGAGTAAAAACACGTGCGAGAGGATGCATCCCGCAGGATAGTCGAGTAAAAACACGTGCGAGGTTTTGTGGGATGCGCATGCGCAGGTTTTGTGGGATGCGCATGCGCAGGTTTTTTGGGATGCGCATGGCTAGTCGAGCAAAAACACGTGCGAGAGGATGCATCCTGCAGGCTAGTCGAGCAAAAACACGTGCGAGAGGATGCATCCCGCAGGCTAGTCGAGTAAAAACACGTGCGAGAGGATGCATCCCGCAGGCTAGTCGAGTAAAAACACGTGCGAGGTTTTGTGGGATGCGCATGCGCAGGTTTTGTGGGATGCGCATGCGCAGGTTTTTTGGGATGCGCATGGCTAGTCGAGCAAAAACACGTGCGAGAGGATGCATCCCGCAGGCTAGTCGAGTAAAAACACGTGCGAGAGGATGCATCCCGCAGGCTAGTCGAGTAAAAACACGTGCGAGAGGATGCATCCCGCAGGCTAGTCGAGTAAAAACACGTGCGAGGTTTTGTGGGATGCGCATGCGCAGGTTTTGTGGGATGCGCATGCGCAGGTTTTGTGGGATGCGCATGCGCAGGTTTTTTGGGATGCGCATGGCTAGTCGAGCAAAAACACGTGCGAGAGGATGCATCCCGCAGGGTAGTCGAGTAAAAACACGTGCGAGAGGATGCATCCCGCAGGCTAGTCGAGCAAAAACACGTGCGAGAGGATGCATCCCGCAGGCTAGTCGAGTAAAAACACGTGCGAGAGGATGCATCCCGCAGGCTAGTCGAGCACAAACACGTGCGAGAGGATGCATCCCGCAGGCTAGTCGAGCAAAAACACGTGCGAGAGGATGCATCCCGCAGGGTAGTCGAGTAAAAACACGTGCGAGAGGATGCATCCCGCAGGCTAGTCGGGTAAAAACACGTGCGAGAGGATGCATCCCGCAGGCTAGTCGAGTAAAAACACGTGCGAGGTTTTGTGGGATGCGCATGCGCAGGTTTTGTGGGATGCGCATGCGCAGGTTTTGTGGGATGCGCATGCGCAGGTTTTGTGGGATGCGCATGCGCAGGTTTTGTGGGATGCGCATGCGCAGGTTTTTTGGGATGCGCATGCGCAGGTTTTTTGGGATGCGCATGGCTAGTCGAGCAAAAACACGTGCGAGAGGATGCATCCCGCAGGCTAGTCGAGTAAAAACACGTGCGAGAGGATGCATCCTGCAGGCTAGACGAGTAAAAACACGTGCGAGGTTTTGTGGGATGCGCATGCGCAGGTTTTGTGGGATGCGCGTGCGCAGGTTTTTTGGGATGCGCATGGCTAGTCGAGCAAAAACACGTGCGAGAGGATGCATCCCGCAGACAAGTCGAGTAAAAACACGTGCGAGAGGATTCATCCCGCAGGCTAGTCGAGTAAAAACACGTGCGAGGTTTTGTGGGATGCGCATGAGCAGGTTTTGTGGGATGCGCATGCGCAGGTTTTTTGGGATGCGCATGGCTAGTCGAGCAAAAACACGTGCGAGAGGATGCATCCCGCAGGGTAGTCGAGTAAAAACAAGTGCGAGGTTTTGTGGGATGCGCATGCGCAGGTTTTGTGGGATGCGCATGCGCAGGTTTTTTGGGATGCGCATGCGCAGGTTTTTTGGGATGCGCATGGCTAGTCGAGCAAAAACACGTGCGAGAGGATGCATCCCGCAGGCTAGTCGAGTAAAAACACGTGCGAGGTTTTGTGGGATGCGCATGCGCAGGTTTTGTGGGATGCGCATGCGCAGGTTTTGTGGGATGCGCATGCGCAGGTTTTGTGGGATGCGCATGCGCAGGTTTTTTGGGATGCGCATGCGCAGGTTTTTTGGGATGCGCATGGCTAGTCGAGCAAAAACACGTGCGAGAGGATGCATCCCGCAGGCTAGTCGAGTAAAAACACGTGCGAGAGGATGCATCCCGCAGGGTAGTCGAGTAAAAACACGTGCGAGAGGATGCATCCCGCAGGCTAGTCGAGCAAAAACACGTGCGAGAGGATGCATCCCGCAGGCAAGTCGAGTAAAAACACGTGCGAGAGGATGCATCCCGCAGGCTAGTCGAGTAAAAACACGTGCGAGGTTTTGTGGGATGCGCATGCGCAGGTTTTTTGGGATGCGCATGCGCAGGTTTTTTGGGATGCGCATGGCTAGTCGAGCAAAAACACGTGCGAGAGGATGCATCCCGCAGGCTAGTCGAGTAAAAACACGTGCGAGAGGATGAATCCCGAAGGATAGTCGAGTAAAAACACGTGCGAGAGGATGCATCCCGCAGGCTAGTCGAGCAAAAACACGTGCGAGAGTATGCATCCCGCAGGCTGGTCGAGCAAAAACACGTGCGAGAGGATGCATCCCGCAGGCTAGTCGAGTAAAAACACGTGCGAGAGGATGCATCCTGCAGGCTAGTCGAGTAAAAACACGTGCGAGAGGATGCATCCCGCAGGCTAGTCGAGTAAAAACACGTGCGAGAGGATGCATCCCGCAGACTAGTCGGGTAAAAACACGTGCGAGAGGATGCATCCCGCAGGCTAGTCGAGTAAAAACACGTGCGAGGTTTTGTGGTATGCGCATGCGCAGGTTTTGTGGGATGCGCATGCGCAGGTTTTTTGTGGAATGCGCATGCGCAGGTTTTTTGGGATGCGCATGGCTAGTCGAGCAAAAACACGTGCGAGAGGATGCATCCCGCAGGCTAGTCGAGTAAAAACACGTGCGAGAGGATGCATCCTGCAGGCTAGACGAGTAAAAACACGTGCGAGGTTTTGTGGGATGCGCATGCGCAGGTTTTGTGGGATGCGCGTGCGCAGGTTTTTTGGGATGCGCATGGCTAGTCGAGCAAAAACACGTGCGAGAGGATGCATCCCGCAGGGTAGTCGAGAAAAACACGTGCGAGAGGATGCATCCCGCAGGCTAGTCGAGCAAAAACACGTGCGAGAGGATGCATCCCGCAGGCAAGTCGAGTAAAAACACGTGCGAGAGGATGCATCCCGCAGGATAGTCGAGTAAAAACACGTGCGAGGTTTTGTGGGATGCGCATGCGCAGGTTTTGTGGGATGCGCATGCGCAGGTTTTTTGGGATGCGCATGGCTAGTCGAGCAAAAACACGTGCGAGAGGATGCATCCTGCAGGCTAGTCGAGTAAAAACACGTGCGAGAGGATGCATCCCGCAGGCTAGTCGAGTAAAAACACGTGCGAGAGGATGCATCCCGCAGGCTAGTCGGGTAAAAACACGTGCGAGAGGATGCATCCCGCAGGCTAGTCGAGTAAAAACACGTGCGAGGTTTTGTGGGATGCGCATGCGCAGGTTTTGTGGGATGCGCATGCGCAGGTTTTGTGGGATGCGCATGCGCAGGTTTTTTGGGATGCGCATGGCTAGTCGAGCAAAAACACGTGCGAGAGGATGCATCCCGCAGGCTAGTCGAGTAAAAACACGTGCGAGAGGATGCATCCCGCAGGCTAGTCGAGTAAAAACACGTGCGAGAGGATGCATCCCGCAGGCTAGTCGGGTAAAAACACGTGCGAGAGGATGCATCCTGCAGGCTAGACGAGTAAAAACACGTGCGAGGTTTTGTGGGATGCGCATGCGCAGGTTTTGTGGGATGCGCGTGCGCAGGTTTTTTGGGATGCGCATGGCTAGTCGAGCAAAAACACGTGCGAGAGGATGCATCCCGCAGGGTAGTCGAGAAAAACACGTGCGAGAGGATGCATCCCGCAGGCTAGTCGAGCAAAAACACGTGCGAGAGGATGCATCCCGCAGGCAAGTCGAGTAAAAACACGTGCGAGAGGATGCATCCCGCAGGCTAGTCGAGTAAAAACACGTGCGAGGTTTTGTGGGATGCGCATGCGCAGGTTTTGTGGGATGCGCATGCGCAGGTTTTTTGGGATGCGCATGGCTAGTCGAGCAAAAACACGTGCGAGAGGATGCATCCCGCAGGCTAGTCGAGCAAAAACACGTGCGAGAGGATGCATCCCGCAGGCTAGTCGAGTAAAAACACGTGCGAGAGGATGCATCCCGCAGGCTAGTCGAGTAAAAACACGTGCGAGAGGATGCATCCCGCAGGGTAGTCGAGAAAAACACGTGCGAGAGGATGCATCCCGCAGGCTAGTCGAGCAAAAACACGTGCGAGAGGATGCATCCCGCAGGCAAGTCGAGTAAAAACACGTGCGAGAGGATGCATCCCGCAGGCTAGTCGAGTAAAAACACGTGCGAGGTTTTGTGGGATGCGCATGCGCAGGTTTTGTGGGATGCGCATGCGCATGTTTTTTGGGATGCGCATGCGCAGGTTTTTTGGGATGCGCATGGCTAGTCGAGCAAAAACACGTGCGAGAGGATGCATCCCGCAGGCTAGTCGAGCAAAAACACGTGCGAGAGGATGCATCCCGCAGGCTGGTCGAGCAAAAACACGTGCGAGAGGATGCATCCCGCAGGCTAGTCGAGTAAAAACACGTGCGAGAGGATGCATCCTGCAGGCTAGTCGAGTAAAAACACGTGCGAGAGGATGCATCCCGCAGGCTAGTCGAGTAAAAACACGTGCGAGAGGATGCATCCCGCAGGCTAGTCGGGTAAAAACACGTGCGAGAGGATGCATCCCGCAGGCTAGTCGAGTAAAAACACGTGCGAGGTTTTGTGGGATGCGCATGCGCAGGTTTTGTGGGATGCGCATGCGCAGGTTTTTTGGGATGCGCATGGCTAGTCGAGCAAAAACACGTGCGAGAGGATGCATCCCGCAGGCTGGTCGAGCAAAAACACGTGCGAGAGGATGCATCCCGCAGGCTAGTCGAGTAAAAACACGTGCGAGAGGATGCATCCTGCAGGCTAGTCGAGTAAAAACACGTGCGAGAGGATGCATCCCGCAGGCTAGTCGAGTAAAAACACGTGCGAGAGGATGCATCCCGCAGGCTAGTCGGGTAAAAACACGTGCGAGAGGATGCATCCCGCAGGCTAGTCGAGTAAAAACACGTGCGAGGTTTTGTGGGATGCGCATGCGCAGGTTTTGTGGGATGCGCATGCGCAGGTTTTGTGGGATGCGCATGCGCAGGTTTTTTGGGATGCGCATGGCTAGTCGAGCAAAAACACGTCCGAGAGGATGCATCCCGCAGGCTAGTCGAGTAAAAACACGTGCGAGAGGATGCATCCTGCAGGCTAGACGAGTAAAAACACGTGCGAGGTTTTGTGGGATGCGCATGCGCAGGTTTTGTGGGATGCGCGTGCGCAGGTTTTTTGGGATGCGCATGGCTAGTCGAGCAAAAACACGTGCGAGAGGATGCATCCCGCAGGGTAGTCGAGTAAAAACAAGTGCGAGGTTTTGTGGGATGCGCATGCGCAGGTTTTGTGGGATGCGCATGCGCAGGTTTTTTGGGATGCGCATGGCTAGTCGAGCAAAAACACGTGCGAGAGGATGCATCCCGCAGGCTAGTCGAGTAAAAACACGTGCGAGAGGATGCATCCCGCAGGGTAGTCGAGTAAAAACACGTGCGAGAGGATGCATCCCGCAGGCTAGTCGAGCAAAAACACGTGCGAGAGGATGCATCCCGCAGGCAAGTCGAGTAAAAACACGTGCGAGAGGATGCATCCCGCAGGCTAGTCGAGTAAAAACACGTGCGAGGTTTTGTGGGATGCGCATGCGCAGGTTTTGTGGGATGCGCATGCGCAGGTTTTTTGGGATGCGCATGCGCAGGTTTTTTGGGATGCGCATGGCTAGTCGAGCAAAAACACGTGCGAGAGGATGCATCCCGCAGGCTAGTCAAGTAAAAACACGTGCGAGAGGATGAATCCCGAAGGCTAGTCGAGTAAGAACACGTGCGAGAGGATGCATCCCGCAGGCTAGTCGAGCAAAAACACGTGCGAGAGTATGCATCCCGCAGGCTGGTCGAGCAAAAACACGTGCGAGAGGATGCATCCCGCAGGCTAGTCGAGTAAAAACACGTGCGAGAGGATGCATCCTGCAGGCTAGTCGAGTAAAAACACGTGCGAGAGGATGCATCCCGCAGGCTAGTCGAGTAAAAACACGTGCGAGGTTTTGTGGGATGCGCATGCGCAGGTTTTGTGGGATGCGCATGCGCAGGTTTTTTGTGGAATGCGCATGCGCAGGTTTTTTGGGATGCGCATGGCTAGTCGAGCAAAAACACGTGCGAGAGGATGCATCCCGCAGGCTAGTCGAGTAAAAACACGTGCGAGAGGATGCATCCTGCAGGCTAGACGAGTAAAAACACGTGCGAGGTTTTGTGGGATGCGCATGCGCAGGTTTTGTGGGATGCGCGTGCGCAGGTTTTTTGGGATGCGCATGGCTAGTCGAGCAAAAACACGTGCGAGAGGATGCATCCCGCAGGCAAGTCGAGTAAAAACACGTGCGAGAGGATGCATCCCGCAGGCTAGTCGAGTAAAAACACGTGCGAGGTTTTGTGGGATGCGCATGCGCAGGTTTTGTGGGATGCGCATGCGCAGGTTTTTTGGGATGCGCATGGCTAGTCGAGCAAAAACACGTGCGAGAGGATGCATCCTGCAGGCTAGTCGAGTAAAAACACGTGCGAGAGGATGCATCCCGCAGGCTAGTCGAGTAAAAACACGTGCGAGAGGATGCATCCCGCAGGCTAGTCGAGTAAAAACACGTGCGAGGTTTTGTGGGATGCGCATGCGCAGGTTTTGTGGGATGCGCATGCGCAGGTTTTTTGGGATGCGCATGGCTAGTCGAGCAAAAACACGTGCGAGAGGATGCATCCCGCAGGCTAGTCGAGTAAAAACACGTGCGAGAGGATGCATCCCGCAGGCTAGTCGAGTAAAAACACGTGCGAGAGGATGCATCCCGCAGGCTAGTCGGGTAAAAACACGTGCGAGAGGATGCATCCTGCAGGCTAGACGAGTAAAAACACGTGCGAGGTTTTGTGGGATGCGCATGCGCAGGTTTTGTGGGATGCGCGTGCGCAGGTTTTTTGGGATGCGCATGGCTAGTCGAGCAAAAACACGTGCGAGAGGATGCATCCCGCAGGGTAGTCGAGAAAAACACGTGCGAGAGGATGCATCCCGCAGGCTAGTCGAGCAAAAACACGTGCGAGAGGATGCATCCCGCAGGCAAGTCGAGTAAAAACACGTGCGAGAGGATGCATCCCGCAGGCTAGTCGAGTAAAAACACGTGCGAGGTTTTGTGGGATGCGCATGCGCAGGTTTTTTGGGATGCGCATGGCTAGTCGAGCAAAAACACGTGCGAGAGGATGCATCCCGCAGGCTAGTCGAGCAAAAACACGTGCGAGAGGATGCATCCCGCAGGCTAGTCGAGTAAAAACACGTGCGAGAGGATGCATCCCGCAGGCTAGTCGAGTAAAAACACGTGCGAGAGGATGCATCCCGCAGGGTAGTCGAGAAAAACACGTGCGAGAGGATGCATCCCGCAGGCTAGTCGAGCAAAAACACGTGCGAGAGGATGCATCCCGCAGGCAAGTCGAGTAAAAACACGTGCGAGAGGATGCATCCCGCAGGCTAGTCGAGTAAAAACACGTGCGAGGTTTTGTGGGATGCGCATGCGCAGGTTTTGTGGGATGCGCATGCGCAGGTTTTTTGGGATGCGCATGCGCAGGTTTTTTGGGATGCGCATGGCTAGTCGAGCAAAAACACGTGCGAGAGGCTGCATCCCGCAGGCTAGTCGAGCAAAAACACGTGCGAGAGGATGCATCCCGCAGGCTGGTCGAGCAAAAACACGTGCGAGAGGATGCATCCCGCAGGCTAGTCGAGTAAAAACACGTGCGAGAGGATGCATCCTGCAGGCTAGTCGAGTAATAACACGTGCGAGAGGATGCATCCCGCAGGCTAGTCGAGTAAAAACACGTGCGAGAGGATGCATCCCGCAGGCTAGTCGGGTAAAAACACGTGCGAGAGGATGCATCCCGCAGGCTAGTCGAGTAAAAACACGTGCGAGGTTTTGTGGGATGCGCATGCGCAGGTTTTGTGGGATGCGCATGCGCAGGTTTTTTGGGATGCGCATGGCTAGTCGAGCAAAAACACGTGCGAGAGGATGCATCCCGCAGGCTGGTCGAGCAAAAACACGTGCGAGAGGATGCATCCCGCAGGCTAGTCGAGTAAAAACACGTGCGAGAGGATGCATCCTGCAGGCTAGTCGAGTAAAAACACGTGCGAGAGGATGCATCCCGCAGGCTAGTCGAGTAAAAACACGTGCGAGAGGATGCATCCCGCAGGCTAGTCGGGTAAAAACACGTGCGAGAGGATGCATCCCGCAGGCTAGTCGAGTAAAAACACGTGCGAGGTTTTGTGGGATGCGCATGCGCAGGTTTTGTGGGATGCGCATGCGCAGGTTTTGTGGGATGCGCATGCGCAGGTTTTTTGGGATGCGCATGGCTAGTCGAGCAAAAACACGTCCGAGAGGATGCATCCCGCAGGCTAGTCGAGTAAAAACACGTGCGAGAGGATGCATCCTGCAGGCTAGACGAGTAAAAACACGTGCGAGGTTTTGTGGGATGCGCATGCGCAGGTTTTGTGGGATGCGCATGCGCAGGTTTTTTGGGATGCGCATGCGCAGGTTTTTTGGGATGCGCATGGCTAGTCGAGCAAAAACACGTGCGAGAGGCTGCATCCCGCAGGCTAGTCGAGCAAAAACACGTGCGAGAGGATGCATCCCGCAGGCTAGTCGAGCAAAAACACGTGCGAGAGGATGCATCCCGCAGGCTAGTCGAGTAAAAACACGTGCGAGAGGATGCATCCCGCAGGGTAGTCGAGAAAAACACGTGCGAGAGGATGCATCCCGCAGGCTAGTCGAGCAAAAACACGTGCGAGAGGATGCATCCCGCAGGCAAGTCGAGTAAAAACACGTGCGAGAGGATGCATCCCGCAGGCTAGTCGAGTAAAAACACGTGCGAGGTTTTGTGGGATGCGCATGCGCAGGTTTTGTGGGATGCGCATGCGCAGGTTTTTTGGGATGCGCATGCGCAGGTTTTTTGGGATGCGCATGGCTAGTCGAGCAAAAACACGTGCGAGAGGCTGCATCCCGCAGGCTAGTCGAGCAAAAACACGTGCGAGAGGATGCATCCCGCAGGCTGGTCGAGCAAAAACACGTGCGAGAGGATGCATCCCGCAGGCTAGTCGAGTAAAAACACGTGCGAGAGGATGCATCCTGCAGGCTAGTCGAGTAATAACACGTGCGAGAGGATGCATCCCGCAGGCTAGTCGAGTAAAAACACGTGCGAGAGGATGCATCCCGCAGGCTAGTCGGGTAAAAACACGTGCGAGAGGATGCATCCCGCAGGCTAGTCGAGTAAAAACACGTGCGAGGTTTTGTGGGATGCGCATGCGCAGGTTTTGTGGGATGCGCATGCGCAGGTTTTTTGGGATGCGCATGGCTAGTCGAGCAAAAACACGTGCGAGAGGATGCATCCCGCAGGCTGGTCGAGCAAAAACACGTGCGAGAGGATGCATCCCGCAGGCTAGTCGAGTAAAAACACGTGCGAGAGGATGCATCCTGCAGGCTAGTCGAGTAAAAACACGTGCGAGAGGATGCATCCCGCAGGCTAGTCGAGTAAAAACACGTGCGAGAGGATGCATCCCGCAGGCTAGTCGAGTAAAAACACGTGCGAGAGGATGCATCCCGCAGGGTAGTCGAGAAAAACACGTGCGAGAGGATGCATCCCGCAGGCTAGTCGAGCAAAAACACGTGCGAGAGGATGCATCCCGCAGGCAAGTCGAGTAAAAACACGTGCGAGAGGATGCATCCCGCAGGCTAGTCGAGTAAAAACACGTGCGAGGTTTTGTGGGATGCGCATGCGCAGGTTTTGTGGGATGCGCATGCGCAGGTTTTTTGGGATGCGCATGCGCAGGTTTTTTGGGATGCGCATGGCTAGTCGAGCAAAAACACGTGCGAGAGGATGCATCCCGCAGGCTGGTCGAGCAAAAACACGTGCGAGAGGATGCATCCCGCAGGCTAGTCGAGTAAAAACACGTGCGAGAGGATGCATCCTGCAGGCTAGTCGAGTAATAACACGTGCGAGAGGATGCATCCCGCAGGCTAGTCGAGTAAAAACACGTGCGAGAGGATGCATCCCGCAGGCTAGTCGGGTAAAAACACGTGCGAGAGGATGCATCCCGCAGGCTAGTCGAGTAAAAACACGTGCGAGGTTTTGTGGGATGCGCATGCGCAGGTTTTGTGGGATGCGCATGCGCAGGTTTTTTGGGATGCGCATGGCTAGTCGAGCAAAAACACGTGCGAGAGGATGCATCCCGCAGGCTGGTCGAGCAAAAACACGTGCGAGAGGATGCATCCCGCAGGCTAGTCGAGTAAAAACACGTGCGAGAGGATGCATCCTGCAGGCTAGTCGAGTAAAAACACGTGCGAGAGGATGCATCCCGCAGGCTAGTCGAGTAAAAACACGTGCGAGAGGATGCATCCCGCAGGCTAGTCGGGTAAAAACACGTGCGAGAGGATGCATCCCGCAGGCTAGTCGAGTAAAAACACGTGCGAGGTTTTGTGGGATGCGCATGCGCAGGTTTTGTGGGATGCGCATGCGCAGGTTTTGTGGGATGCGCATGCGCAGGTTTTTTGGGATGCGCATGGCTAGTCGAGCAAAAACACGTCCGAGAGGATGCATCCCGCAGGCTAGTCGAGTAAAAACACGTGCGAGAGGATGCATCCTGCAGGCTAGACGAGTAAAAACACGTGCGAGGTTTTGTGGGATGCGCATGCGCAGGTTTTGTGGGATGCGCGTGCGCAGGTTTTTTGGGATGCGCATGGCTAGTCGAGCAAAAACACGTGCGAGAGGATGCATCCCGCAGGGTAGTCGAGAAAAACACGTGCGAGAGGATGCATCCCGCAGGCTAGTCGAGCAAAAACACGTGCGAGAGGATGCATCCCGCAGGCTAGTCGAGTAAAAACACGTGCGAGAGGATGCATCCCGCAGGCTAGTCGAGTAAAAACACGTGCGAGAGGATGCATCCCGCAGGCTAGTCGAGTAAAAACACGTGCGAGAGGATGCATCCCGCAGGCTAGTCGAGTAAAAACACGTGCGAGAGGATGCATCCCGCAGGCTAGTCGGGTAAAAACACGTGCGAGAGGATGCATCCCGCAGGCTAGTCGAGTAAAAACACGTGCGAGGTTTTGTGGGATGGGCATGCGCAGGTTTTGTGGGATGCGCATGCGCAGGTTTTGTGGGATGCGCATGCGCAGGTTTTTTGGGATGCGCATGGCTAGTCGAGCAAAAACACGTGCGAGAGGATGCATCCCGCAGGCTAGTCGAGCAAAAACACGTGCGAGAGGATGCATCCCGCAGGCTAGTCGAGTAAAAACACGTGCGAGAGGATGCATCCCGCAGGCTAGTCGAGTAAAAACACGTGCGAGAGGATGCATCCCGCAGGCTAGTCGAGTAAAAACACGTGCGAGAGGATGCATCCCGCAGGCTAGTCGAGTAAAAACACGTGCGAGGTTTTGTGGGATGCGCATGCGCAGGTTTTTTGGGATGCGCATGGCTAGTCGAGCAAAAACACGTGCGAGAGGATGCATCCCGCAGGGTAGTCGAGTAAAAACACGTGCGAGAGGATGCATCCCGCAGGCTAGTCGAGCAAAAACACGTGCGAGAGGATGCATCCCGCAGGCTAGTCGAGTAAAAACACGTGCGAGGTATTGTGGGATGCGCATGCGCAGGTTTTGTGGGATGCGCATGCGCAGGTTTTGTGGGATGCGCATGCGCAGGTTTTTTGGGATGCGCATGCGCAGGTTTTGTGGGATGCGCATGCGCAGGTTTTGTGGGATGCGCATGCGCAGGTTTTGTGGGATGCGCATGCGCAGGTTTTTTGGGATGCGCATGCGCAGGTTTTTTGGGATGCGCATGGCTAGTCGAGCAAAAACACGTGCGAGAGGATGCATCCCGCAGGCTAGTCGAGTAAAAACACGTGCGAGAGGATGCATCCCGCAGGGTAGTCGAGTAAAAACACGTGCGAGAGGATGCATCCCGCAGGCTAGTCGAGCAAAAACACGTGCGAGAGGATGCATCCCGCAGGCAAGTCGAGTAAAAACACGTGCGAGAGGATGCATCCCGCAGGCTAGTCGAGTAAAAACACGTGCGAGGTTTTGTGGGATGCGCATGCGCAGGTTTTGTGGGATGCGCATGCGCAGGTTTTTTGGGATGCGCATGCGCAGGTTTTTTGGGATGCGCATGGCTAGTCGAGCAAAAACACGTGCGAGAGGATGCATCCCGCAGGGTAGTCGAGAAAAACACGTGCGAGAGGATGCATCCCGCAGGCTAGTCGAGCAAAAACACGTGCGAGAGGATGCATCCCGCAGGCTAGTCGAGTAAAAACACGTGCGAGAGGATGCATCCCGCAGGCTAGTCGAGTAAAAACACGTGCGAGAGGATGCATCCCGCAGGCTAGTCGAGTAAAAACACTTGCGAGAGGATGCATCCCGCAGGCTAGTCGAGTAAAAACACGTGCGAGAGGATGCATCCCGCAGGCTAGTCGGGTAAAAACACGTGCGAGAGGATGCATCCCGCAGGCTAGTCGAGTAAAAACACGTGCGAGGTTTTGTGGGATGCGCATGCGCAGGTTTTGTGGGATGCGCATGCGCAGGTTTTTTGGGATGCGCATGCGCAGGTTTTTTGGGATGCGCATGGCTAGTCGAGCAAAAACACGTGCGAGAGGATGCATCCCGCAGGCTAGTCGAGTAAAAACACGTGCGAGAGGATGCATCCCGCAGGGTAGTCGAGTAAAAACACGTGCGAGAGGATGCATCCCGCAGGCTAGTCGAGCAAAAACACGTGCGAGAGGATGCATCCCGCAGGCAAGTCGAGTAAAAACACGTGCGAGAGGATGCATCCCGCAGGCTAGTCGAGTAAAAACACGTGCGAGGTTTTGTGGGATGCGCATGAGCAGGTTTTGTGGGATGCGCATGCGCAGGTTTTTTGGGATGCGCATGGCTAGTCGAGCAAAAACACGTGCGAGAGGATGCATCCCGCAGGCTAGTCGAGTAAAAACACGTGCGAGAGGATGCATCCCGCAGGGTAGTCGAGTAAAAACACGTGCGAGGTTTTGTGGGATGCGCATGCGCAGGTTTTGTGGGATGCGCGTGCGCAGGTTTTTTGGGATGCGCATGGCTAGTCGAGCAAAAACACGTGCGTGAGGATGCATCCCGCAGGGTAGTCGAGAAAAACACGTGCGAGAGGATGCATCCCGCAGGCTAGTCGAGCAAAAACACGTGCGAGAGGATGCATCCCGCAGGCTAGTCGAGTAAAAACACGTGCGAGAGGATGCATCCCGCAGGCTAGTCGAGTAAAAACACGTGCGAGAGGATGCATCCCGCAGGGTAGTCGAGTAAAAACACGTGCGAGAGGATGCATCCCGCAGGGTAGTCGAGTAAAAACACGTGCGAGGTTTTGTGGGATGCGCATGCGCAGGTTTTGTGGGATGCGCGTGCGCAGGTTTTTTGGGATGCGCATGGCTAGTCGAGCAAAAACACGTGCGAGAGGATGCATCCCGCAGGGTAGTCGAGAAAAACACGTGCGAGAGGATGCATCCCGCAGGCTAGTCGAGCAAAAACACGTGCGAGAGGATGCATCCCGCAGGCTAGTCGAGTAAAAACACGTGCGAGAGGATGCATCCCGCAGGCTAGTCGAGTAAAAACACGTGCGAGAGGATGCATCCCGCAGGGTAGTCGAGAAAAACACGTGCGAGAGGATGCATCCCGCAGGCTAGTCGAGCAAAAACACGTGCGAGAGGATGCATCCCGCAGGCAAGTCGAGTAAAAACACGTGCGAGAGGATGCATCCCGCAGGCTAGTCGAGCAAAAACACGTGCGAGAGGATGCATCCCGCAGGCTAGTCGAGTAAAAACACGTGCGAGAGGATGCATCCCGCAGGCTAGTCGAGTAAAAACACGTGCGAGAGGATGCATCCCGCAGGGTAGTCGAGAAAAACACGTGCGAGAGGATGCATCCCGCAGGCTAGTCGAGCAAAAACACGTGCGAGAGGATGCATCCCGCAGGCAAGTCGAGTAAAAACACGTGCGAGAGGATGCATCCCGCAGGCTAGTCGAGTAAAAACACGTGCGAGGTTTTGTGGGATGCGCATGCGCAGGTTTTGTGGGATGCGCATGCGCAGGTGTTTTGGGATGCGCATGCGCAGGTTTTTTTGGGATGCGCATGGCTAGTCGAGCAAAAACACGTGCGAGAGGATGCATCCCGCAGGCTAGTCGAGTAAAAACACGTGCGAGAGGATGCATCCCGCAGGGTAGTCGAGTAAAAACACGTGCGAGAGGATGCATCCCGCAGGCTAGTCGAGCAAAAACACGTGCGAGAGGATGCATCCCGCAGGCAAGTCGAGTAAAAACACGTGCGAGAGGATGCATCCCGCAGGCTAGTCGAGTAAAAACACGTGCGAGGTTTTGTGGGATGCGCATGCGCAGGTTTTGTGGGATGCGCATGCGCAGGTTTTTTGGGATGCGCATGCGCAGGTTTTTTGGGATGCGCATGCGCAGGTTTTTTGGGATGCGCATGGCTAGTCGAGCAAAAACACTTGCGAGAGGATGCATCCCGCAGGCTAGTCGAGTAAAAACACGTGCGAGAGGATGAATCCCGAAGGCTAGTGGAGTAAAAACACGTGCGAGAGGATGCATCCCGCAGGCTAGTCGAGTAAAAACACGTGCGAGAGGATGCATCCCGCAGGCAAGTCGAGTAAAAACACGTGCGAGAGGATGCATCCCGCAGGCTAGTCGAGTAAAAACACGTGCGAGGTTTTGTGGGATGCGCATGAGCAGGTTTTGTGGGATGCGCATGCGCAGGTTTTTTGGGATGCGCATGGCTAGTCGAGCAAAAACACGTGCGAGAGGATGCATCCCGCAGGGTAGTCGAGTAAAAACAAGTGCGAGGTTTTGTGGGATGCGCATGCGCAGGTTTTGTGGGATGCGCATGCGCAGGTTTTGTGGGATGCGCATGCGCAGGTTTTGTGGGATGCGCATGCGCAGGTTTTTTGGGATGCGCATGCGCAGGTTTTTTGGGATGCGCATGGCTAGTCGAGCAAAAACACGTGCGAGAGGATGCATCCCGCAGGCTAGTCGAGTAAAAACACGTGCGAGGTTTTGTGGGATGCGCATGCGCAGGTTTTGTGGGATGCGCATGCGCAGGTTTTTTGGGATGCGCATGCGCAGGTTTTTTGGGATGCGCATGGCTAGTCGAGCAAAAACACGTGCGAGAGGATGCATCCCGCAGGCTAGTCGAGTAAAAACACGTGCGAGAGGATGCATCCCGCAGGCTAGTCGAGTAAAAACACGTGCGAGGTTTTGTGGGATGCGCATGCGCAGGTTTTGTGGGATGCGCATGCCCAGGTTTTGTGGGATGCGCATGCGCAGGTTTTTTGGGATGCGCATGGCTAGTCGAGCAAAAACACGTGCGAGAGGATGCATCCCGCAGGGTAGTCGAGTAAAAACACGTGCGAGAGGATGCATCCCGCAGGCTAGTCGAGAAAAAACACGTGCGAGAGGATGCATCCCGCAGGCTAGTCGAGCAAAAACACGTGCGAGAGGATGCATCCCGCAGGGTAGTCGAGTAAAAACACGTGCGAGAGGATGCATCCCGCAGGCTAGTCGAGCAAAAACACGTGCGAGAGGATGCATCCCGCAGGCAAGTCGAGTAAAAACACGTGCGAGAGGATGCATCCCGCAGGCTAGTCGAGTAAAAACACGTGCGAGGTTTTGTGGGATGCGCATGCGCAGGTTTTGTGGGATGCGCATGCGCAGGTTTTTTGGGATGCGCATGGCTAGTCGAGCAAAAACACGTGCGAGAGGATGCATCCCGCAGGGTAGTCGAGTAAAAACAAGTGCGAGGTTTTGTGGGATGCGCTTGCGCAGGTTTTGTGGGATGCGCATGCGCAGGTTTTGTGGGATGCGCATGCGCAGGTTTTTTGGGATGCGCATGCGCAGGTTTTTTGGGATGCGCATGGCTAGTCGAGCAAAAACACGTGCGAGAGGATGCATCCCGCAGGCTAGTCGAGTAAAAACACGTGCGAGGTATTGTGGGATGCGCATGCGCAGGTTTTGTGGGATGCGCATGCGCAGGTTTTGTGGGATGCTCATGCGCAGGTTTTGTGGGATGCGCATGCGCAGGTTTTGTGGGATGCGCATGCGCAGGTTTTGTGGGATGCGCATGGCTAGTCGAGCAAAAACACGTGCGAGAGGATGCATCCCGCAGGCTATTCGAGTAAAAACACGTGCGAGAGGATGCATCCTGCAGGCTAGACGAGTAAAAACACGTGCGAGGTTTTGTGGGATGCGCATGCGCAGGTTTTGTGGGATGCGCGTGCGCAGGTTTTTTGGGATGCGCATGGCTAGTCGAGCAAAAACACGTGCGAGAGGATGCATCCCGCAGGGTAGTCGAGAAAAACACGTGCGAGAGGATGCATCCCGCAGGCTAGTCGAGCAAAAACACGTGCGAGAGGATGCATCCCGCAGGCAAGTCGAGTAAAAACACGTGCGAGAGGATGCATCCCGCAGGCTAGTCGAGTAAAAACACGTGCGAGGTTTTGTGGGATGCGCATGCGCAGGTTTTGTGGGATGCGAATGCGCAGGTTTTTTGGGATGCGCATGGCTAGTCGAGCAAAAACACGTGCGAGAGGATGCATCCTGCAGGCTAGTCGAGTAAAAACACGTGCGAGAGGATGCATCCCGCAGGCTAGTCGAGTAAAAACACGTGCGAGAGGATGCATCCCGCAGGCTAGTCGGGTAAAAACACGTGCGAGAGGATGCATCCCGCAGGCTAGTCGAGTAAAAACACGTGCGAGGTTTTGTGGGATGCGCATGCGCAGGTTTTGTGGGATGCGCATGCGCAGGTTTTGTGGGATGCGCATGCGCAGGTTTTTTGGGATGCGCATGGCTAGTCGAGCAAAAACACGTGCGAGAGGATGCATCCCGCAGGCTAGTCGAGTAAAAACACGTGCGAGAGGATGCATCCCGCAGGGTAGTCGAGTAAAAACACGTGCGAGAGGATGCATCCCGCAGGCTAGTCGAGCAAAAACACGTGCGAGAGGATGCATCCCGCAGGCAAGTCGAGTAAAAACACGTGCGAGAGGATGCATCCCGCAGGCTAGTCGAGTAAAAACACGTGCGAGGTTTTGTGGGATGCGCATGCGCAGGTTTTGTGGGATGCGCATGCGCAGGTTTTTTGGGATGCGCATGGCTAGTCGAGCAAAAACACGTGCGAGAGGATGCATCCCGCAGGCTAGTCGAGTAAAAACACGTGCGAGAGGATGAATCCCGAAGGCTAGTCGAGTAAAAACACGTGCGAGAGGATGCATCCCGCAGGCTAGTCGAGTAAAAACACGTGCGAGGTTTTGTGGGATGCGCATGCGCAGGTTTTGTGGGATGCGCATGCGCAGGTTTTGTGGGATGCGCATGCGCAGGTTTTTTGGGATGCGCATGGCTAGTCGAGCAAAAACACGTGCGAGAGGATGCATCCCGCAGGCTAGTCGAGTAAAAACACGTGCGAGAGGATGCATCCCGCAGGGTAGTCGAGAAAAACACGTGCGAGAGGATGCATCCCGCAGGCAAGTCGAGTAAAAACACGTGCGAGAGGATGCATCCCGCAGGCTAGTCGAGTAAAAACACGTGCGAGGTTTTGTGGGATGCGCATGAGCAGGTTTTGTGGGATGCGCATGCGCAGGTTTTTTGGGATGCGCATGGCTAGTCGAGCAAAAACACGTGCGAGAGGATGCATCCCGCAGGGTAGTCGAGTAAAAACAAGTGCGAGGTTTTGTGGGATGCGCATGCGCAGGTTTTGTGGGATGCGCATGCGCAGGTTTTTTGGGATGCGCATGCGCAGGTTTTTTGGGATGCGCATGCGCAGGTTTTTTGGGATGCGCATGGCTAGTCGAGCAAAAACACGTGCGAGAGGATGCATCCCGCAGGCTAGTCGAGTAAAAACACGTGCGAGGTTTTGTGGGATGCGCATGCGCAGGTTTTGTGGGATGCGCATGCGCAGGTTTTTTGGGATGCGCATGCGCAGGTTTTTTGGGATGCGCATGGCTAGTCGAGCAAAAACACGTGCGAGAGGATGCATCCCGCAGGCTAGTCGAGTAAAAACACGTGCGAGAGGATGCATCCCGCAGGGTAGTCGAGTAAAAACACGTGCGAGGTTTTGTGGGATGCGCATGCGCAGGTTTTGTGGGATGCGCGTGCGCAGGTTTTTTGGGATGCGCATGGCTAGTCGAGCAAAAACACGTGCGAGAGGATGCATCCCGCAGGGTAGTCGAGAAAAACACGTGCGAGAGGATGCATCCCGCAGGCTAGTCGAGCAAAAACACGTGCGAGAGGATGCATCCCGCAGGCAAGTCGAGTAAAAACACGTGCGAGAGGATGCATCCCGCAGGCTAGTCGAGTAAAAACACGTGCGAGGTTTTGTGGGATGCGCATGCGCAGGTTTTGTGGGATGCGAATGCGCAGGTTTTTTGGGATGCGCATGGCTAGTCGAGCAAAAACACGTGCGAGAGGATGCATCCTGCAGGCTAGTCGAGTAAAAACACGTGCGAGAGGATGCATCCCGCAGGCTAGTCGAGTAAAAACACGTGCGAGAGGATGCATCCCGCAGGCTAGTCGGGTAAAAACACGTGCGAGAGGATGCATCCCGCAGGCTAGTCGAGTAACAACACGTGCGAGGTTTTGTGGGATGCGCATGCGCAGGTTTTGTGGGATGCGCATGCGCAGGTTTTGTGGGATGCGCATGCGCAGGTTTTTTGGGATGCGCATGGCTAGTCGAGCAAAAACACGTGCGAGAGGATGCATCCCGCAGGCTAGTCGAGTAAAAACACGTGCGAGAGGATGCATCCTGCAGGCTAGACGAGTAAAAACACGTGCGAGGTTTTGTGGGATGCGCATGCGCAGGTTTTGTGGGATGCGCGTGCGCAGGTTTTTTGGGATGCGCATGGCTAGTCGAGCAAAAACACGTGCGAGAGGATGCATCCCGCAGGGTAGTCGAGAAAAACACGTGCGAGAGGATGCATCCCGCAGGCTAGTCGAGCAAAAACACGTGCGAGAGGATGCATCCCGCAGGCTAGTCGAGTAAAAACACGTGCGAGAGGATGCATCCCGCAGGCTAGTCGAGTAAAAACACGTGCGAGAGGATGCATCCCGCAGGGTAGTCGAGAAAAACACGTGCGAGAGGATGCATCCCGCAGGCTAGTCGAGCAAAAACACGTGCGAGAGGATGCATCCCGCAGGCAAGTCGAGTAAAAACACGTGCGAGAGGATGCATCCCGCAGGCTAGTCGAGTAAAAACACGTGCGAGGTTTTGTGGGATGCGCATGCGCAGGTTTTGTGGGATGCGAATGCGCAGGTTTTTTGGGATGCGCATGGCTAGTCGAGCAAAAACACGTGCGAGAGGATGCATCCTGCAGGCTAGTCGAGTAAAAACACGTGCGAGAGGATGCATCCCGCAGGCTAGTCGAGTAAAAACACGTGCGAGAGGATGCATCCCGCAGGCTAGTCGGGTAAAAACACGTGCGAGAGGATGCATCCCGCAGGCTAGTCGAGTAAAAACACGTGCGAGGTTTTGTGGGATGCGCATGCGCAGGTTTTGTGGGATGCGCATGCGCAGGTTTTGTGGGATGCGCATGCGCAGGTTTTTTGGGATGCGCATGGCTAGTCGAGCAAAAACACGTGCGAGAGGATGCATCCCGCAGGCTAGTCGAGTAAAAACACGTGCGAGAGGATGCATCCTGCAGGCTAGACGAGTAAAAACACGTGCGAGGTTTTGTGGGATGCGCATGCGCAGGTTTTGTGGGATGCGCGTGCGCAGGTTTTTTGGGATGCGCATGGCTAGTCGAGCAAAAACACGTGCGAGAGGATGCATCCCGCAGGGTAGTCGAGAAAAACACGTGCGAGAGGATGCATCCCGCAGGCTAGTCGAGCAAAAACACGTGCGAGAGGATGCATCCCGCAGGCAAGTCGAGTAAAAACACGTGCGAGAGGATGCATCCCGCAGGCTAGTCGAGTAAAAACACGTGCGAGGTTTTGTGGGATGCGCATGCGCAG
Source organism: Lasioglossum baleicum (assembly GCF_051020765.1). Taxonomy (NCBI): domain Eukaryota; kingdom Metazoa; phylum Arthropoda; class Insecta; order Hymenoptera; family Halictidae; genus Lasioglossum; species Lasioglossum baleicum. Next base: position 429,275 of record NW_027469102.1, on the reverse strand, counting down.
GTTTTGTGGGATGCGAATGCGCAGGTTTTTTGGGATGCGCATGGCTAGTCGAGCAAAAACACGTGCGAGAGGATGCATCCTGCAGGCTAGTCGAGTAAAAACACGTGCGAGAGGATGCATCCCGCAGGCTAGTCGAGTAAAAACACGTGCGAGAGGATGCATCCCGCAGGCTAGTCGGGTAAAAACACGTGCGAGAGGATGCATCCCGCAGGCTAGTCGAGTAAAAACACGTGCGAGGTTTTGTGGGATGCGCATGCGCAGGTTTTGTGGGATGCGCATGCGCAGGTTTTTTGGGATGCGCATGGCTAGTCGAGCAAAAACACGTGCGAGAGGATGCATCCCGCAGGCTAGTCGAGTAAAAACACGTGCGAGAGGATGCATCCCGCAGGGTAGTCGAGTAAAAACACGTGCGAGAGGATGCATCCCGCAGGCTAGTCGAGCAAAAACACGTGCGAGAGGATGCATCCCGCAGGCAAGTCGAGTAAAAACACGTGCGAGAGGATGCATCCCGCAGGCTAGTCGAGTAAAAACACGTGCGAGGTTTTGTGGGATGCGCATGCGCAGGTTTTGTGGGATGCGCATGCGCAGGTTTTTTGGGATGCGCATGGCTAGTCGAGCAAAAACACGTGCGAGAGGATGCATCCCGCAGGCTAGTCGAGTAAAAACACGTGCGAGAGGATGAATCCCGAAGGCTAGTCGAGTAAAAACACGTGCGAGAGGATGCATCCCGCAGGCTAGTCGAGTAAAAACACGTGCGAGGTTTTGTGGGATGCGCATGCGCAGGTTTTGTGGGATGCGCATGCGCAGGTTTTGTGGGATGCGCATGCGCAGGTTTTTTGGGATGCGCATGGCTAGTCGAGCAAAAACACGTGCGAGAGGATGCATCCCGCAGGCTAGTCGAGTAAAAACACGTGCGAGAGGATGCATCCCGCAGGGTAGTCGAGAAAAACACGTGCGAGAGGATGCATCCCGCAGGCAAGTCGAGTAAAAACACGTGCGAGAGGATGCATCCCGCAGGCTAGTCGAGTAAAAACACGTGCGAGGTTTTGTGGGATGCGCATGAGCAGGTTTTGTGGGATGCGCATGCGCAGGTTTTTTGGGATGCGCATGGCTAGTCGAGCAAAAACACGTGCGAGAGGATGCATCCCGCAGGGTAGTCGAGTAAAAACAAGTGCGAGGTTTTGTGGGATGCGCATGCGCAGGTTTTGTGGGATGCGCATGCGCAGGTTTTGTGGGATGCGCATGCGCAGGTTTTTTGGGATGCGCATGCGCAGGTTTTTTGGGATGCGCATGCGCAGGTTTTTTGGGATGCGCATGGCTAGTCGAGCAAAAACACGTGCGAGAGGATGCATCCCGCAGGCTAGTCGAGTAAAAACACGTGCGAGGTTTTGTGGGATGCGCATGCGCAGGTTTTGTGGGATGCGCATGCGCAGGTTTTTTATGATGCGCATGCGCAGGTTTTTTGGGATGCGCATGGCTAGTCGAGCAAAAACACGTGCGAGAGGATGCATCCCGCAGGCTAGTCGAGTAAAAACACGTGCGAGAGGATGCATCCCGCAGGGTAGTCGAGTAAAAACACGTGCGAGGTTTTGTGGGATGCGCATGCGCAGGTTTTGTGGGATGCGCGTGCGCAGGTTTTTTGGGATGCGCATGGCTAGTCGAGCAAAAACACGTGCGAGAGGATGCATCCCGCAGGGTAGTCGAGAAAAACACGTGCGAGAGGATGCATCCCGCAGGCTAATCGAGCAAAAACACGTGCGAGAGGATGCATCCCGCAGGCAAGTCGAGTAAAAACACGTGCGAGAGGATGCATCCCGCAGGCTAGTCGAGTAAAAACACGTGCGAGGTTTTGTGGGATGCGCATGCGCAGGTTTTGTGGGATGCGAATGCGCAGGTTTTTTGGGATGCGCATGGCTAGTCGAGCAAAAACACGTGCGAGAGGATGCATCCTGCAGGCTAGTCGAGTAAAAACACGTGCGAGAGGATGCATCCCGCAGGCTAGTCGAGTAAAAACACGTGCGATAGGATGCATCCCGCAGGCTAGTCGGGTAAAAACACGTGCGAGAGGATGCATCCCGCAGGCTAGTCGAGTAAAAACACGTGCGAGGTTTTGTGGGATGCGCATGCGCAGGTTTTGTGGGATGCGCATGCGCAGGTTTTGTGGGATGCGCATGCGCAGGTTTTTTGGGATGCGCATGGCTAGTCGAGCAAAAACACGTGCGAGAGGATGCATCCCGCAGGCTAGTCGAGTAAAAACACGTGCGAGAGGATGCATCCTGCAGGCTAGACGAGTAAAAACACGTGCGAGGTTTTGTGGGATGCGCATGCGCAGGTTTTGTGGGATGCGCGTGCGCAGGTTTTTTGGGATGCGCATGGCTAGTCGAGCAAAAACACGTGCGAGAGGATGCATCCCGCAGGGTAGTCGAGAAAAACACGTGCGAGAGGATGCATCCCGCAGGCTAGTCGAGCAAAAACACGTGCGAGAGGATGCATCCCGCAGGCTAGTCGAGTAAAAACACGTGCGAGAGGATGCATCCCGCAGGCTAGTCGAGTAAAAACACGTGCGAGAGGATGCATCCCGCAGGGTAGTCGAGAAAAACACGTGCGAGAGGATGCATCCCGCAGGCTAGTCGAGCAAAAACACGTGCGAGAGGATGCATCCCGCAGGCAAGTCGAGTAAAAACACGTGCGAGAGGATGCATCCCGCAGGCTAGTCGAGTAAAAACACGTGCGAGGTTTTGTGGGATGCGCATGCGCAGGTTTTGTGGGATGCGAATGCGCAGGTTTTTTGGGATGCGCATGGCTAGTCGAGCAAAAACACGTGCGAGAGGATGCATCCTGCAGGCTAGTCGAGTAAAAACACGTGCGAGAGGATGCATCCCGCAGGCTAGTCGAGTAAAAACACGTGCGAGAGGATGCATCCCGCAGGCTAGTCGGGTAAAAACACGTGCGAGAGGATGCATCCCGCAGGCTAGTCGAGTAAAAACACGTGCGAGGTTTTGTGGGATGCGCATGCGCAGGTTTTGTGGGATGCGCATGCGCAGGTTTTGTGGGATGCGCATGCGCAGGTTTTTTGGGATGCGCATGGCTAGTCGAGCAAAAACACGTGCGAGAGGATGCATCCCGCAGGCTAGTCGAGTAAAAACACGTGCGAGAGGATGCATCCTGCAGGCTAGACGAGTAAAAACACGTGCGAGGTTTTGTGGGATGCGCATGCGCAGGTTTTGTGGGATGCGCGTGCGCAGGTTTTTTGGGATGCGCATGGCTAGTCGAGCAAAAACACGTGCGAGAGGATGCATCCCGCAGGGTAGTCGAGAAAAACACGTGCGAGAGGATGCATCCCGCAGGCTAGTCGAGCAAAAACACGTGCGAGAGGATGCATCCCGCAGGCTAGTCGAGTAAAAACACGTGCGAGAGGATGCATCCCGCAGGCTAGTCGAGTAAAAACACGTGCGAGAGGATGCATCCCGCAGGGTAGTCGAGAAAAACACGTGCGAGAGGATGCATCCCGCAGGCTAGTCGAGCAAAAACACGTGCGAGAGGATGCATCCCGCAGGCAAGTCGAGTAAAAACACGTGCGAGAGGATGCATCCCGCAGGCTAGTCGAGTAAAAACACGTGCGAGGTTTTGTGGGATGCGCATGCGCAGGTTTTGTGGGATGCGCATGCGCAGGTTTTTTGGGATGCGCATGCGCAGGTTTTTTGGGATGCGCATGCGCAGGTTTTTTGGGATACGCATGGCTAGTCGAGCAAAAACACGTGCGAGAGGATGCATCCCGCAGGCTAGTCGAGCAAAAACACGTGCGAGAGGATGCATCCCGCAGGCAAGTCGAGTAAAAACACGTGCGAGAGGATGCATCCCGCAGGCTAGTCGAGTAAAAACACGTGCGAGGTTTTGTGGGATGCGCATGCGCAGGTTTTGTGGGATGCGCATGGCTAGTCGAGCAAAAACACGTGCGAGAGGATGCATCCCGCAGGCAAGTCGAGTAAAAACACGTGCGAGAGGATGCATCCCGCAGGCTAGTCGAGTAAAAACACGTGCGAGGTTTTGTGGGATGCGCATGAGCAGGTTTTGTGGGATGCGCATGCGCAGGTTTTTTGGGATGCGCATGGCTAGTCGAGCAAAAACACGTGCGAGAGGATGCATCCCGCAGGGTAGTCGAGCAAAAACAAGTGCGAGGTTTTGTGGGATGCGCATGCGCAGGTTTTGTGGGATGCGCATGCGCAGGTTTTGTGGGATGCGCATGCGCAGGTTTTTTGGGATGCGCATGCGCAGGTTTTTTGGGATGCGCATGGCTAGTCGAGCAAAAACACGTGCGAGAGGATGCATCCCGCAGGCTAGTCGAGTAAAAACACGTGCGAGGTTTTGTGGGATGCGCATGCGCAGGTTTTGTGGGATGCGCATGCGCAGGTTTTTTGGGATGCGCATGCGCAGGTTTTTTGGGATGCGCATGGCTAGTCGAGCAAAAACACGTGCGAGAGGATGCATCCCGCAGGCTAGTCGAGTAAAAACACGTGCGAGAGGATGCATCCCGCAGGGTAGTCGAGTAAAAACACGTGCGAGATGATGCATCCCGCAGGCTAGTCGAGCAAAAACACGTGCGAGAGGATGCATCCCGCAGGCAAGTCGAGTAAAAACACGTGCGAGAGGATGCATCCCGCAGGCTAGTCGAGTAAAAACACGTGCGAGGTTTTGTGGGATGCGCATGCGCAGGTTTTGTGGGATGCGCATGCGCAGGTTTTTTGGGATGCGCATGCGCAGGTTTTTTGGGATGCGCATGGCTAGTCGAGCAAAAACACGTGCGAGAGGATGCATCCCGCAGGCTAGTCGAGCAAAAACACGTGCGAGAGGATGCATCCCGCAGGCTAGTCGAGTAAAAACACGTGCGAGAGGATGCATCCCGCAGGCTAGTCGAGTAAAAACACGTGCGAGAGGATGCATCCCGCAGGCTAGTCGAGTAAAAACACGTGCGAGGTTTTGTGGGATGCGCATGCGCAGGTTTTGTGGGATGCGCATGCGCAGGTTTTGTGGGATGCGCATGCGCAGGTTTTTTGGGATGCGCATGGCTAGTCGAGCACAAACACGTGCGAGAGGATGCATCCCGCAGGCTAGTCGAGCAAAAACACGTGCGAGAGGATGCATCCCGCAGGGTAGTCGAGTAAAAACACGTGCGAGAGGATGCATCCCGCAGGCTAGTCGAGCAAAAACACGTGCGAGAGGATGCATCCCGCAGGCAAGTCGAGTAAAAACACGTGCGAGAGGATGCATCCCGCAGGCTAGTCGAGTAAAAACACGTGCGAGGTTTTGTGGGATGCGCATGCGCAGGTTTTGTGGGATGCGCATGCGCAGGTTTTGTGGGATGCGCATGCGCAGGTTTTTTGGGATGCGCATGCGCAGGTTTTTTGGGATGCGCATGGCTAGTCGAGCAAAAACACGTGCGAGAGGATGCATCCCGCAGGCTAGTCGAGTAAAAACACGTGCGAGGTTTTGTGGGATGCGCATGCGCAGGTTTTTTGGGATGCGCATGGCTAGTCGAGCAAAAACACGTGCGAGAGGATGCATCCCGCAGGCTAGTCGAGTAAAAACACGTGCGAGAGGATGCATCCCGCAGGGTAGTCGAGTAAAAACACGTGCGAGAGGATGCATCCCGCAGGCTAGTCGAGCAAAAACACGTGCGAGAGGATGCATCCCGCAGGCAAGTCGAGTAAAAACACGTGCGAGAGGATGCATCCCGCAGGCTAGTCGAGTAAAAACACGTGCGAGGTTTTGTGGGATGCGCATGCGCAGGTTTTGTGGGATGCGCATGCGCAGGTTTTTTGGGATGCGCATGCGCAGGTTTTTTGGGATGCGCATGGCTAGTCGAGCAAAAACACGTGCGAGAGGATGCATCCCGCAGGCTAGTCGAGTAAAAACACGTGCGAGAGGATGCATCCCGCAGGGTAGTCGAGTAAAAACACGTGCGAGAGGATGCACCCCGCAGGCTAGTCGAGCAAAAACACGTGCGAGAGGATGCCTCCCGCAGGCAAGTCGAGTAAAAACACGTGCGAGAGGATGCATCCCGCAGGCTAGTCGAGTAAAAACACGTGCGAGGTTTTGTGGGATGCGCATGCGCAGGTTTTGTGGGATGCGCATGCGCAGGTTTTTTGGGATGCGCATGCGCAGGTTTTTTGGGATACGCATGGCTAGTCGAGCAAAAACACGTGCGAGAGGATGCATCCCGCAGGCTAGTCGAGTAAAAACACGTGCGAGGTTTTGTGGGATGCGCATGCGCAGGTTTTGTGGGATGCTCATGCGCAGGTTTTTTGGGATGCGCATGCGCAGGTTTTTTGGGATACGCATGGCTAGTCGAGCAAAAACACGTGCGAGAGGATGCATCCCGCAGGCTAGTCGAGCAAAAACACGTGCGAGAGGATGCATCCCGCAGGCAAGTCGAGTAAAAACACGTGCGAGAGGATGCATCCCGCAGGCTAGTCGAGTAAAAACACGTGCGAGGTTTTGTGGGATGCGCATGCGCAGGTTTTGTGGGATGCGCATGGCTAGTCGAGCAAAAACACGTGCGAGAGGATGCATCCCGCAGGCTAGTCGAGTAAAAACACGTGCGAGAGGATGCATCCCGCAGGCTAGTCGAGCACAAACACGTGCGAGAGGATGCATCCCGCAGGCTAGTCGAGCAAAAACACGTGCGAGAGGATGCATCCCGCAGGCTAGTCGAGTAAAAACACGTGCGAGAGGATGCATCCCGCAGGGTAGTCGAGAAAAACACGTGCGAGAGGATGCATCCCGCAGGCTAGTCGAGCAAAAACACGTGCGAGAGGATGCATCCCGCAGGCAAGTCGAGTAAAAACACGTGCGAGAGGATGCATCCCGCAGGCTAGTCGAGTAAAAACACGTGCGAGGTTTTGTGGGATGCGCATGCGCAGGTTTTGTGGGATGCGCATGCGCAGGTTTTTTGGGATGCGCATGGCTAGTCGAGCAAAAACACGTGCGAGAGGATGCATCCCGCAGGGTAGTCGAGTAAGAACACGTGCGAGAGGATGCATCCCGCAGGCTAGTCGAGCAAAAACACGTGCGAGAGGATGCATCCCGCAGGCTAGTCGAGTAAAAACACGTGCGAGAGGATGCATCCCGCAGGGTAGTCGAGTAAAAACACGTGCGAGAGGATGCATCCCGCAGGCTAGTCGAGCAAAAACACGTGCGAGAGGATGCATCCCGCAGGCTAGTCGAGTAAAAACACGTGCGAGAGGATGCATCCCGCAGGCTAGTCGAGCACAAACACGTGCGAGAGGATGCATCCCGCAGGCTAGTCGAGCAAAAACACGTGCGAGAGGATGCATCCCGCAGGGTAGTCGAGTAAAAACACGTGCGAGAGGATGCATCCCGCAGGCTAGTCGAGCAAAAACACGTGCGAGAGGATGCATCCCGCAGGCAAGTCGAGTAAAAACACGTGCGAGAGGATGCATCCCGCAGGCTAGTCGAGTAAAAACACGTGCGAGGTTTTGTGGGATGCGCATGCGCAGGTTTTTTGGGATGCGCATGGCTAGTCGAGCAAAAACACGTGCGAGAGGATGCATCCCGCAGGGTAGTCGAGTAAAAACAAGTGCGAGGTTTTGTGGGATGCGCATGCGCAGGTTTTGTGGAATGCGCATGCGCAGGTTTTGTGGGATGCGCATGCGCAGGTTTTTTGGGATGCGCATGCGCAGGTTTTTTGGGATGCGCATGGCTAGTCGAGCAAAAACACGTGCGAGAGGATGCATCCCGCAGGCTAGTCGAGTAAAAACACGTGCGAGGTTTTGTGGGATGCGCATGCGCAGGTTTTTTGGGATGCGCATGCGCAGGTTTTTTGGGATGCGCATGCGCAGGTTTTTTGGGATGCGCATGGCTAGTCGAGCAAAAACACGTGCGAGAGGATGCATCCCGCAGGCTAGTCTAGTAAAAACACGTGCGAGAGGATGCATCCCGCAGGGTAGTCGAGTAAAAACACGTGCGAGAGGATGCATCCCGCAGGCTAGTCGAGCAAAAACACGTGCGAGAGGATGCATCCCGCAGGCAAGTCGAGTAAAAACACGTGCGAGAGGATGCATCCCGCAGGCTAGTCGAGTAAAAACACGTGCGAGGTTTTGTGGGATGCGCATGCGCAGGTTTTGTGGGATGCGCATGCGCAGGTTTTTTGGGATGCGCATGCGCAGGTTTTTTGGGATGCGCATGGCTAGTCGAGCAAAAACACGTGCGAGAGGATGCATCCCGCAGGCTAGTCGAGTAAAAACACGTGCGAGAGGATGAATCCCGAAGGCTAGTCGAGTAAAAACACGTGCGAGAGGATGCATCCCGCAGGCTAGTCGAGCAAAAACACGTGCGAGAGGATGCATCCCGCAGGCTGGTCGAGCAAAAACACGTGCGAGAGGATGCATCCCGCAGGGTAGTCGAGAAAAACACGTGCGAGAGGATGCATCCTGCAGGCTAGACGAGTAAAAACACGTGCGAGGTTTTGTGGGATGCGCATGCGCAGGTTTTGTGGGATGCGCGTGCGCAGGTTTTTTGGGATGCGCATGGCTAGTCGAGCAATAACACGTGCGAGAGGATGCATCCCGCAGGGTAGTCGAGAAAAACACGTGCGAGAGGATGCATCCCGCAGGCTAGTCGAGCAAAAACACGTGCGAGAGGATGCATCCCGCAGGCTAGTCGAGTAAAAACACGTGCGAGAGGATGCATCCCGCAGGCTAGTCGAGTAAAAACACGTGCGAGAGGATGCATCCCGCAGGCTAGTCGAGTAAAAACACGTGCGAGGTTTTGTGGGATGCGCATGCGCAGGTTTTGTGGGATGCGCATGCGCAGGTTTTGTGGGATGCGCATGCGCAGGTTTTTTGGGATGCGCATGGCTAGTCGAGCACAAACACGTGCGAGAGGATTCAACCCGCAGGCTAGTCGAGCAAAAACACGTGCGAGAGGATGCATCCCGCAGGGTAGTCGAGTAAAAACACGTGCGAGAGGATGCATCCCGCAGGCTAGTCGAGCAAAAACACGTGCGAGAGGATGCATCCCGCAGGCAAGTCGAGTAAAAACACGTGCGAGAGGATGCATCCCGCAGGCTAGTCGAGTAAAAACACGTGCGAGGTTTTGTGGGATGCGCATGCGCAGGTTTTGTGGGATGCGCAGGCGCAGGTTTTGTGGGATGCGCATGCGCAGGTTTTTTGGGATGCGCATGCGCAGGTTTTTTGGGATGCGCATGGCTAGTCGGGCAAAAACACGTGCGAGAGGATGCATCCCGCAGGCTAGTCGAGTAAAAACACGTGCGAGGTTTTGTGGGATGCGCATGCGCAGGTTTTGTGGGATGCGCATGCGCAGGTTTTTTGGGATGCGCATGCGCAGGTTTTTTGGGATGCGCATGGCTAGTCGAGCAAAAACACGTGCGAGAGGATGCATCCCGCAGGCTAGTCGAGTAAAAACACGTGCGAGAGGATGCATCCCGCAGGGTAGTCGAGTAAAAACACGTGCGAGAGGATGCATCCCGCAGGCTAGTCGAGCAAAAACACGTGCGAGAGGATGCATCCCGCAGGCAAGTCGAGTAAAAACACGTGCGAGAGGATGCATCCCGCAGGCTAGTCGAGTAAAAACACGTGCGAGGTTTTGTGGGATGCGCATGCGCAGGTTTTTTGGGATGCGCATGCGCAGGTTTTTTGGGATGCGCATGGCTAGTCGAGCAAAAACACGTGCGAGAGGATGCATCCCGCAGGCTAGTCGAGTAAAAACACGTGCGAGAGGATGCATCCCGCAGGGTAGTCGAGTAAAAACACGTGCGAGAGGATGCATCCCGCAGGCTAGTCGAGCAAAAACACGTGCGAGAGGATGCATCCCGCAGGCAAGTCGTGTAAAAACACGTGCGAGAGGATGCATCCCGCAGGCTAGTCGAGTAAAAACACGTGCGAGGTTTTGTGGGATGCGCATGCGCAGGTTTTGTGGGATGCGCATGCGCAGGTTTTTTGGGATGCGCATGCGCAGGTTTTTTGGGATGCGCATGGCTAGTCGAGCAAAAACACGTGCGAGAGGATGCATCCCGCAGGCTAGTCGAGTAAAAACACGTGCGAGAGGATGAATCCCGAAAGCTAGTCGAGTAAAAACACGTGCGAGAGGATGCATCCCGCAGGCTCGTCGAGCAAAAACACGTGCGAGAGGATGCATCCCGCAGGCTGGTCGAGCAAAAACCCGTGCGAGAGGATGCATCCCGCAGGCTAGTCGAGTAAAAACACGTGCGAGAGGATGCATCCTGCAGGCTAGTCGAGCACAAACACGTGCGAGGTTTTGTGGGATGCGCATGCGCAGGTTTTGTGGGATGCGCATGCGCAGGTTTTTTGGGATGCGCATGGCTAGTCGAGCAAAAACACGTGCGAGAGGATGCATCCCGCAGGCTAGTCGAGTAAAAACACGTGCGAGAGGATGAATCCCGAAGGCTAGTCGAGTAAAAACACGTGCGAGAGGATGCATCCCGCAGGCTAGTCGAGTAAAAACACGTGCGAGGTTTTGTGGGATGCGCATGCGCAGGTTTTGTGGGATGCGCATGCGCAGGTTTTTTGGGATGCGCATGCGCAGGTTTTTTGGGATGCGCATGGCTAGTCGAGCAAAAACACGTGCGAGAGGATGCATCCCGCAGGCTAGTCGAGTAAAAACACGTGCGAGAGGATGCATCCCGCAGGGTAGTCGAGTAAAAACACGTGCGAGAGGATGCATCCCGCAGGCTAGTCGAGCAAAAACACGTGCGAGAGGATGCATCCCGCAGGCTAGTCGAGTAAAAACACGTGCGAGAGGATGCATCCCGCAGGCTAGTCGAGCACAAACACGTGCGAGGTTTTGTGGGATGCGCATGCGCAGGTTTTGTGGGATGCGCATGCGCAGGTTTTGTGGGATGCGCATGCGCAGGTTTTTTGGGATGCGCATGGCTAGTCGAGCAAAAACACGTGCGAGAGGATGCATCCCGCAGGCTAGTCGAGTAAAAACACGTGCGAGAGGATGAATCCCGAAGGCTAGTCGAGTAAAAACACGTGCGAGAGGATGCATCCCGCAGGCTAGTCGAGCAAAAACACGTGCGAGAGGATGCATCCCGCAGGCTGGTCGAGCAAAAACACGTGCGAGAGGATGCATCCCGCAGGCTAGTCGAGTAAAAACACGTGCGAGAGGATGCATCCTGCAGGCTAGTCGAGTAAAAACACGTGCGAGAGGATGCATCCCGCAGGCTAGTCGAGCAAAAACACGTGCGAGAGGATGCATCCCGCAGGCTGGTCGAGCAAAAACACGTGCGAGAGGATGCATCCCGCAGGCTAGTCGAGTAAAAACACGTGCGAGAGGATGCATCCTGCAGGCTAGTCGAGTAAAAACACGTGCGAGAGGATGCATCCCGCAGGCTAGTCGAGTAAAAACACGTGCGAGAGGATGCATCCCGCAGGCTAGTCGGGTAAAAACACGTGCGAGAGGATGCATCCCGCAGGCTAGTCGAGTAAAAACACGTGCGAGGTTTTGTGGGATGCGCATGCGCAGGTTTTGTGGGATGCGCATGCGCAGGTTTTTTGTGGAATGCGCATGCGCAGGTTTTTTGGGATGCGCATGGCTAGTCGAGCAAAAACACGTGCGAGAGGATGCATCCCGCAGGCTAGTCGAGTAAAAACACGTGCGAGAGGATGCATCCTGCAGGCTAGACGAGTAAAAACACGTGCGTGGTTTTGTGGGATGCGCATGCGCAGGTTTTGTGGGATGCGCATGCGCAGGTTTTGTGGGATGCGCGTGCGCAGGTTTTTTGGGATGCGCATGGCTAGTCGAGCAAAAACACGTGCGAGAGGATGCATCCCGCTGGGTAGTCGAGAAAAACACGTGCGAGAGGATGCATCCCGCAGGCTAGTCGAGCAAAAACACGTGCGAGAGGATGCATCCCGCAGGCAAGTCGAGTAAAAACACGTGCGAGAGGATGCATCCCGCAGGCTAGTCGAGTAAAAACACGTGCGAGGTTTTGTGGGATGCGCATGCGCAGGTTTTGTGGGATGCGCATGCGCAGGTTTTTTGGGATGCGCATGGCTAGTCGAGCAAAAACACGTGCGAGAGGATGCATCCCGCAGGGTAGTCGAGTAAGAACACGTGCGAGAGGATGCATCCCGCAGGCTAGTCGAGCAAAAACACGTGCGAGAGGATGCATCCCGCAGGCTAGTCGAGTAAAAACACGTGCGAGAGGATGCATCCCGCAGGCTAGTCGAGTAAAAACACGTGCGAGTGGATGCATCCCGCAGGCTAGTCGAGTAAAAACACGTGCGAGAGGATGCATCCCGCAGGCTAGTCGAGTAAAAACACGTGCGAGGTTTTGTGGGATGCGCATGCGCAGGTTTTGTGGGATGCGCATGCGCAGGTTTTTTGGGATGCGCATGGCTAGTCGAGCAAAAACACGTGCGAGAGGATGCATCCCGCAGGGTAGTCGAGTAAAAACACGTGCGAGAGGATGCATCCCGCAGGCTAGTCGAGCAAAAACACGTGCGAGAGGATGCATCCCGCAGGCTAGTCGAGCACAAACACGTGCGAGAGGATGCATCCCGCAGGCTAGTCGAGCAAAAACACGTGCGAGAGGATGCATGAGAGGATGCATCCCGCAGGCAAGTCGAGTAAAAACACGTGCGAGAGGATGCATCCCGCAGGCTAGTCGAGTAAAAACACGTGCGAGGTTTTGTGGGATGCGCATGCGCAGGTTTTGTGGGATGCGCATGCGCAGGTTTTTTGGGATGCGCATGGCTAGTCGAGCAAAAACACGTGCGAGAGGATGCATCCCGCAGGGTAGTCGAGTAAAAACAAGTGCGAGGTTTTGTGGGATGCGCATGCGCAGGTTTTTTGGGATGCGCATGGCTAGTCGAGCAAAAACACGTGCGAGAGGATGCATCCCGCAGGCTAGTCGAGTAAAAACACGTGCGAGGTTTTGTGGGATGCGCATGCGCAGGTTTTGTGGGATGCGCATGCGCAGGTTTTTTGGGATGCGCATGCGCAGGTTTTTTGGGATGCGCATGGCTAGTCGAGCAAAAACACGTGCGAGAGGATGAATCCCGAAGGCTAGTCGAGTAAAAACACGTGCGAGAGGATGCATCCCGCAGGCTAGTCGAGCAAAAACACGTGCGAGAGGATGCATCCCGCAGGCTGGTCGAGCAAAAACACGTGCGCGAGGATGCATCCCGCAGGCTAGTCGAGTAAAAACACGTGCGAGAGGATGCATCCTGCAGGCTAGTCGAGTAAAAACACGTGCGAGAGGATGCATCCCGCAGGCTAGTCGAGTAAAAACACGTGCGAGAGGATGCATCCCGCAGGCTAGTCGGGTAAAAACACGTGCGAGAGGATGCATCCCGCAGGCTAGTCGAGTAAAAACACGTGCGAGGTTTTGTGGGATGCGCATGCGCAGGTTTTGTGGGATGCGCATGCGCAGGTTTTTTGTGGAATGCGCATGGGCAGGTTTTGTGGGATGCGCATGCGCAGGTTTTTTGGGATGCGCATGGCTAGTCGAGCAAAAACACGTGCGAGAGGATGCATCCCGCAGGGTAGTCGAGTAAAAACAAGTGCGAGAGGATAAATCCCGAAGGCTAGTCGAGTAAAAACACGTGCGAGAGGATGCATCCCGCAGGCTAGTCGAGCAAAAACACGTGCGAGAGGATGCATCCCGCAGGCTGGTCGAGCAAAAACACGTGCGAGAGGATGCATCCCGCAGGCTAGTCGAGTAAAAACACGTGCGAGAGGATGCATCCTGCAGGCTAGTCGAGTAAAAACACGTGCGAGAGGATGCATCCCGCAGGCTAGTCGAGTAAAAACACGTGGGAGAGGATGCATCCCGCAGGCTAGTCGGGTAAAAACACGTGCGAGAGGATGCATCCCGCAGGCTAGTCGAGTAAAAACACGTGCGAGGTTTTGTGGGATGCGCATGCGCAGGTTTTGTGGGATGCGCATGCGCAGGTTTTTTGTGGAATGCGCATGCGCAGGTTTTTTGGGATGCGCATGGCTAGTCGAGCAAAAACACGTGCGAGAGGATGCATCCCGCAGGCAAGTCGAGTAAAAACACGTGCGAGAGGATGCATCCCGCAGGCTAGTCGAGTAAAAACACGTGCGAGGTTTTGTGGGATGCGCATGCGCAGGTTTTGTGGGATGCGCATGCGCAGGTTTTGTGGGATGCGCATGCGCAGGTTTTTTGGGATGCGCATGGCTAGTCGAGCAAAAACACGTGCGAGAGGATGCATCCCGCAGGGTAGTCGAGTAAAAACAAGTGCGAGGTTTTGTGGGATGCGCATGCGCAGGTTTTGTGGGATGCGCATGCGCAGGTTTTGTGGGATGCGCATGCGCAGGTTTTTTGGGATGCGCATGCGCAGGTTTTTTGGGATGCGCATGGCTAGTCGAGCAAAAACACGTGCGAGAGGATGCATCCCGCAGGCTAGTCGAGTAAAAACACGTGCGAGGTTTTGTGGGATGCGCATGCGCAGGTTTTGTGGGATGCGCATGCGCAGGTTTTTTGGGATGCGCATGGCTAGTCGAGCAAAAACACGTGCGAGAGGATGCATCCCGCAGGGTAGTCGAGTAAGAACACGTGCGAGAGGATGCATCCCGCAGGCTAGTCGAGCAAAAACACGTGCGAGTGGATGCATCCCGCAGGCTAGTCGAGTAAAAACACGTGCGAGAGGATGCATCCCGCAGGCTAGTCGAGTAAAAACACGTGCGAGGTTTTGTGGGATGCGCATGCGCAGGTTTTGTGGGATGCGCATGCGCAGGTTTTTTGGGATGCGCATGGCTAGTCGAGCAAAAACACGTGCGAGAGGATGCATCCCGCAGGCAAGTCGAGTAAAAACACGTGCGAGAGGATGCATCCCGCAGGCTAGTCGAGCAAAAACACGTGCGAGAGGATGCATCCCGCAGGCAAGTCGAGTAAAAACACGTGCGAGAGGATGCATCCCGCAGGCTAGTCGAGTAAAAACACGTGCGAGGTTTTGTGGGATGCGCATGCGCAGGTTTTGTGGGATGCGCATGCGCAGGTTTTTTGGTATGCGCATGGCTAGTCGAGCAAAAACACGTGCGAGAGGATGCATCCCGCAGGGTAGTCGAGTAAGAACACGTGCGAGAGGATGCATCCCGCAGGCTAGTCGAGCAAAAACACGTGCGAGAGGATGCATCCCGCAGGCTAGTCGAGTAAAAACACGTGCGAGAGGATGCATCCCGCAGGCTAGTCGAGTAAAAACACGTGCGAGAGGATGCATCCCGCAGGCTAGTCGAGTAAAAACACGTGCGAGAGGATGCATCCCGCAGGCTAGTCGAGTAAAAACACGTGCGAGGTTTTGTGGGATGCGCATGCGCAGGTTTTGTGGGATGCGCATGCGCAGCTTTTTGGGATGCGCATGGCTAGTCGAGCAAAAACACGTGCGAGAGGATGCATCCCGCAGGGTAGTCGAGTAAAAACACGTGCGAGAGGATGCATCCCGCAGGCTAGTCGAGCAAAAACACGTGCGAGAGGATGCATCCCGCAGGCTAGTCGAGTAAAAACACGTGCGAGAGGATGCATCCCGCAGGCTAGTCGAGCACAAACACGTGCGAGAGGATGCATCCCGCAGGCTAGTCGAGCAAAAACACGTGCGAGAGGATGCATCCCGCAGGGTAGTCGAGTAAAAACACGTGCGAGAGGATGCATCCCGCAGGCTAGTCGAGCAAAAACATGTGCGAGAGGATGCATCCCGCAGGCAAGTCGAGTAAAAACACGTGCGAGAGGATGCATCCCGCAGGCTAGTCGAGTAAAAACACGTGCGAGGTTTTGTGGGATGCGCATGCGCAGGTTTTGTGGGATGCGCATGCGCAGGTTTTTTGGGATGCGCATGGCTAGTCGAGCAAAAACACGTGCGAGAGGATGCATCCCGCAGGGTAGTCGAGTAAAAACAAGTGCGAGGTTTTGTGGGATGCGCATGCGCAGGTTTTGTGGGATGCGCATGCGCAGGTTTTTTGGGATGCGCATGCGCAGGTTTTTTGGGATGCGCATGGCTAGTCGAGCAAAAACACATGCGAGAGGATGCATCCCGCAGGCTAGTCGAGTAAAAACACGTGCGAGAGGATGAATCCCGAAGGCTAGTCGAGTAAAAACACGTGCGAGAGGATGCATCCCGCAGGCTAGTCGAGTAAAAACACGTGCGAGGTTTTGTGGGATGCGCATGCGCAGGTTTTGTGGGATGCGCATGCGCAGGTTTTTTGTGGAATGCGCATGCGCAGGTTTTTTGGGATGCGCATGGCTAGTCGAGCAAAAACACGTGCGAGAGGATGCATCCCGCAGGGTAGTCGAGTAAGAACACGTGCGAGAGGATGCATCCCGCAGGCTAGTCGAGCAAAAACACGTGCGAGAGGATGCATCCCGCAGGCTGGTCGAGCAAAAACACGTGCGAGAGGATGCATCCCGCAGGCTAGTCGAGTAAAAACACGTGCGAGAGGATGCATCCTGCAGGCTAGTCGAGTAAAAACACGTGCGAGAGGATGCATCCCGCAGGCTAGTCGAGTAAAAACACGTGCGAGAGGATGCATCCCGCAGGCTAGTCGGGTAAAAACACGTGCGAGAGGATGCATCCCGCAGGCTAGTCGAGTAAAAACACGTGCGAGGTTTTGTGGGATGCGCATGCGCAGGTTTTGTGGGATGCGCATGCGCAGGTTTTTTGTGGAATGCGCATGCGCAGGTTTTTTGGGATGCGCATGGCTAGTCGAGCAAAAACACGTGCGAGAGGATGCATCCCGCAGGGTAGTCGAGTAAGAACACGTGCGAGAGGATGCATCCCGCAGGCTAGTCGAGTAAAAACACGTGCGAGAGGATGCATCCCGCAGGCTAGTCGGGTAAAAACACGTGCGAGAGGATGCATCCCGCAGGCTAGTCGAGTAAAAACACGTGCGAGGTTTTGTGGGATGCGCATGCGCAGGTTTTGTGGGATGCGCATGGCTAGTCGAGCAAAAACACGTGCGAGAGGATGCATCCCGCAGGGTAGTCGAGTAAAAACACGTGCGAGAGGATGCATCCCGCAGGCTAGTCGAGCACAAACACGTGCGAGAGGATGCATCCCGCAGGCTAGTCGAGTAAAAACACGTGCGAGGTTTTGTGGGATGCGCATGCGCAGGTTTTTTGGGATGCGCATGCGCAGGTTTTTTGGGATGCGCATGCCTAGTCGAGCAAAAACACGTGCGAGAGGATGCATCCCGCAGGCTAGTCGAGCAAAAACACGTGCGGGAGGATGCATCCCGCAGGCTAGTCGAGTAAAAACACGTGCGAGAGGATGCATCCCGCAGGCTAGTCGAGTAAAAACACGTGCGAGAGGATGCATCCCGCAGGCTAGTCGAGTAAAAACACGTGCGAGAGGATGCATCCCGCAGGCTAGTCGAGTAAAAACACGTGCGAGGTTTTGTGGGATGCGCATGCGCAGGTTTTGTGGGATGCGCATGCGCAGGTTTTGTGGGATGCGCATGCGCAGGTTTTTTGGGATGCGCATGCGCAGGTTTTTTGGGATGCGCATGCGCAGGTTTTTTGGGATGCGCATGGCTAGTCGAGCAAAAACACATGCGAGAGGATGCATCCCGCAGGCTAGTCGAGTAAAAACACGTGCGAGAGGATGAATCCCGAAGGCTAGTCGAGTAAAAACACGTGCGAGAGGATGCATCCCGCAGGCTAGTCGAGTAAAAACACGTGCGAGGTTTTGTGGGATGCGCATGCGCAGGTTTTGTGGGATGCGCATGCGCAGGTTTTTTGGTATGCGCATGGCTAGTCGAGCAAAAACACGTGCGAGAGGATGCATCCCGCAGGGTAGTCGAGTAAGAACACGTGCGAGAGGATGCATCCCGCAGGCTAGTCGAGCAAAAACACGTGCGAGAGGATGCATCCCGCAGGCTAGTCGAGTAAAAACACGTGCGAGAGGATGCATCCCGCAGGCTAGTCGAGTAAAAACACGTGCGAGAGGATGCATCCCGCAGGCTAGTCGAGTAAAAACACGTGCGAGAGGATGCATCCCGCAGGCTAGTCGAGTAAAAACACGTGCGAGGTTTTGTGGGATGCGCATGCGCAGGTTTTGTGGGATGCGCGTGCGCAGGTTTTTTGGGATGCGCATGGCTAGTCGAGCAAAAACACGTGCGAGAGGATGCATCCCGCAGGGTAGTCGAGAAAAACACGTGCGAGAGGATGCATCCCGCAGGCTAGTCGAGCAAAAACACGTGCGAGAGGATGCATCCCGCAGGCAAGTCGAGTAAAAACACGTGCGAGAGGATGCATCCCGCAGGCTAGTCGAGTAAAAACACGTGCGAGGTTTTGTGGGATGCGCATGCGCAGGTTTTGTGGGATGCGCATGCGCAGGTTTTTTGGGATGCGCATGGCTAGTCGAGCAAAAACACGTGCGAGAGGATGCATCCCGCAGGCTAGTCGAGTAAAAACACGTGCGAGAGGATGCATCCCGCAGGGTAGTCGAGTAAAAACACGTGCGAGAGGATGCATCCCGCAGGCTAGTCGAGCAGAAACACGTGCGAGAGGATGCATCCCGCAGGCAAGTCGAGTAAAAACACGTGCGAGAGGATGCATCCCGCAGGCTAGTCGAGTAAAAACACGTGCGAGGTTTTGTGGGATGCGCATGCGCAGGTTTTGTGGGATGCGCATGCGCAGGTTTTTTGGGATGCGTATGCGCAGGTTTTTTGGGATGCGCATGGCTAGTCGAGCAAAAACACGTGCGAGAGGATGCATCCCGCAGGCTAGTCGAGTAAAAACACGTGCGAGAGGATGAATCCCGAAGGCTAGTCGAGTAAAAACACGTGCGAGAGGATGCATCCCGCAGGCTAGTCGAGCAAAAACACGTGCGAGAGGATGCATCCCGCAGGCTGGTCGAGCAAAAATACGTGCGAGAGGATGCATCCCGCAGGGTAGTCGAGAAAAACACGTGCGAGAGGATGCATCCCGCAGGCTAGTCGAGCAAAAACACGTGCGAGAGGATGCATCCCGCAGGCAAGTCGAGTAAAAACACGTGCGAGAGGATGCATCCCGCAGGCTAGTCGAGTAAAAACACGTGCGAGAGGATGCATCCCGCAGGCTAGTCGAGTAAAAACATGTGCGAGAGGATGCATCCCGCAGGCTAGTCGAGTAAAAACACGTGCGAGAGGATGCATCCCGCAGGCTAGTCGAGTAAAAACACGTGCGAGAGGATGCATCCCGCAGGCTAGTCGAGTAAAAACACGTGCGAGGTTTTGTGGGATGCGCATGCGCAGGTTTTTTGGGATGCGCATGGCTAGTCGAGCAAAAACACGTGCGAGAGGATGCATCCCGCAGGGTAGTCGAGTAAAAACACGTGCGAGAGGATGCATCCCGCAGGCTAGTCGAGCACAAACACGTGCGAGAGGATGCATCCCGCAGGCTAGTCGAGTAAAAACACGTGCGAGGTTTTGTGGGATGCGCATGCGCAGGTTTTTTGGGATGCGCATGCGCAGGTTATTTGGGATGCGCATGCGCAGGTTTTTTGGGATGCGCATGCGCAGGTTTTTTGGGATGCGCATGCCTAGTCGAGCAAAAACACGTGCGAGAGGATGCATCCCGCAGGCTAGTCGAGCAAAAACACGTGCGAGAGGATGCATCCCGCAGGCTAGTCGAGTAAAAACACGTGCGAGAGGATGCATCCCGCAGGCTAGTCGAGTAAAAACACGTGCGAGGTTTTGTGGGATGCGCATGCGCAGGTTTTGTGGGATGCGCATGCGCAGGTTTTTTGGTATGCGCATGGCTAGTCGAGCAAAAACACGTGCGAGAGGATGCATCCCGCAGGGTAGTCGAGTAAGAACACGTGCGAGAGGATGCATCCCGCAGGCTAGTCGAGTAAAAACACGTGCGAGAGGATGCATCCCGCAGGCTAGTCGAGCAAAAACACGTGCGAGAGGATGCATCCCGCAGGCTAGTCGAGTAAAAACACGTGCGAGAGGATGCATCCCGCAGGCTAGTCGAGCACAAACACGTGCGAGAGGATGCATCCCGCAGGCTAGTCGAGCAAAAACACGTGCGAGAGGATGCATCCCGCAGGGTAGTCGAGTAAAAACACGTGCGAGAGGATGCATCCCGCAGGCTAGTCGAGCAAAAACACGTGCGAGAGGATGCATCCCGCAGGCAAGTCGAGTAAAAACACGTGCGAGAGGATGCATCCCGCAGGCTAGTCGAGTAAAAACACGTGCGAGAGGATGCATCCCGCAGGCTAGTCGAGTAAAAACACGTGCGAGGTTTTG
The DNA here is from genome assembly GCF_051020765.1 of Lasioglossum baleicum. Lineage (NCBI taxonomy): Eukaryota > Metazoa > Arthropoda > Insecta > Hymenoptera > Halictidae > Lasioglossum > Lasioglossum baleicum. Next base: position 409,022 of record NW_027469102.1, on the reverse strand, counting down.
TGGGATGCGCATGCGCAGGTTTTGTGGGATGCGCGTGCGCAGGTTTTTTGGGATGCGCATGGCTAGTCGAGCAAAAACACGTGCGAGAGGATGCATCCCGCAGGGTAGTCGAGAAAAACACGTGCGAGAGGATGCATCCCGCAGGCTAGTCGAGCAAAAACACGTGCGAGAGGATGCATCCCGCAGGCAAGTCGAGTAAAAACACGTGCGAGAGGATGCATCCCGCAGGCTAGTCGAGTAAAAACACGTGCGAGGTTTTGTGGGATGCGCATGCGCAGGTTTTGTGGGATGCGCATGCGCAGGTTTTTTGGGATGCGCATGGCTAGTCGAGCAAAAACACGTGCGAGAGGATGCATCCCGCAGGCTAGTCGAGTAAAAACACGTGCGAGAGGATGCATCCCGCAGGGTAGTCGAGTAAAAACACGTGCGAGAGGATGCATCCCGCAGGCTAGTCGAGCAGAAACACGTGCGAGAGGATGCATCCCGCAGGCAAGTCGAGTAAAAACACGTGCGAGAGGATGCATCCCGCAGGCTAGTCGAGTAAAAACACGTGCGAGGTTTTGTGGGATGCGCATGCGCAGGTTTTGTGGGATGCGCATGCGCAGGTTTTTTGGGATGCGTATGCGCAGGTTTTTTGGGATGCGCATGGCTAGTCGAGCAAAAACACGTGCGAGAGGATGCATCCCGCAGGCTAGTCGAGTAAAAACACGTGCGAGAGGATGAATCCCGAAGGCTAGTCGAGTAAAAACACGTGCGAGAGGATGCATCCCGCAGGCTAGTCGAGCAAAAACACGTGCGAGAGGATGCATCCCGCAGGCTGGTCGAGCAAAAATACGTGCGAGAGGATGCATCCCGCAGGGTAGTCGAGAAAAACACGTGCGAGAGGATGCATCCCGCAGGCTAGTCGAGCAAAAACACGTGCGAGAGGATGCATCCCGCAGGCAAGTCGAGTAAAAACACGTGCGAGAGGATGCATCCCGCAGGCTAGTCGAGTAAAAACACGTGCGAGAGGATGCATCCCGCAGGCTAGTCGAGTAAAAACATGTGCGAGAGGATGCATCCCGCAGGCTAGTCGAGTAAAAACACGTGCGAGAGGATGCATCCCGCAGGCTAGTCGAGTAAAAACACGTGCGAGAGGATGCATCCCGCAGGCTAGTCGAGTAAAAACACGTGCGAGGTTTTGTGGGATGCGCATGCGCAGGTTTTTTGGGATGCGCATGGCTAGTCGAGCAAAAACACGTGCGAGAGGATGCATCCCGCAGGGTAGTCGAGTAAAAACACGTGCGAGAGGATGCATCCCGCAGGCTAGTCGAGCACAAACACGTGCGAGAGGATGCATCCCGCAGGCTAGTCGAGTAAAAACACGTGCGAGGTTTTGTGGGATGCGCATGCGCAGGTTTTTTGGGATGCGCATGCGCAGGTTTTTTGGGATGCGCATGCGCAGGTTTTTTGGGATGCGCATGCGCAGGTTTTTTGGGATGCGCATGCCTAGTCGAGCAAAAACACGTGCGAGAGGATGCATCCCGCAGGCTAGTCGAGCAAAAACACGTGCGAGAGGATGCATCCCGCAGGCTAGTCGAGTAAAAACACGTGCGAGAGGATGCATCCCGCAGGCTAGTCGAGTAAAAACACGTGCGAGGTTTTGTGGGATGCGCATGCGCAGGTTTTGTGGGATGCGCATGCGCAGGTTTTTTGGTATGCGCATGGCTAGTCGAGCAAAAACACGTGCGAGAGGATGCATCCCGCAGGGTAGTCGAGTAAGAACACGTGCGAGAGGATGCATCCCGCAGGCTAGTCGAGTAAAAACACGTGCGAGAGGATGCATCCCGCAGGCTAGTCGAGCAAAAACACGTGCGAGAGGATGCATCCCGCAGGCTAGTCGAGTAAAAACACGTGCGAGAGGATGCATCCCGCAGGCTAGTCGAGCACAAACACGTGCGAGAGGATGCATCCCGCAGGCTAGTCGAGCAAAAACACGTGCGAGAGGATGCATCCCGCAGGGTAGTCGAGTAAAAACACGTGCGAGAGGATGCATCCCGCAGGCTAGTCGAGCAAAAACACGTGCGAGAGGATGCATCCCGCAGGCAAGTCGAGTAAAAACACGTGCGAGAGGATGCATCCCGCAGGCTAGTCGAGTAAAAACACGTGCGAGAGGATGCATCCCGCAGGCTAGTCGAGTAAAAACACGTGCGAGGTTTTGTGGGATGCGCATGCGCAGGTTTTGTGGGATGCGCGTGCGCAGGTTTTTTGGGATGCGCATGGCTAGTCGAGCAAAAACACGTGCGAGAGGATGCATCCCGCAGGGTAGTCGAGAAAAACACGTGCGAGAGGATGCATCCCGCAGGCTAGTCGAGCAAAAACACGTGCGAGAGGATGCATCCCGCAGGCAAGTCGAGTAAAAACACGTGCGAGAGGATGCATCCCGCAGGCTAGTCGAGTAAAAACACGTGCGAGGTTTTGTGGGATGCGCATGCGCAGGTTTTGTGGGATGCGCATGCGCAGGTTTTTTGGGATGCGCATGGCTAGTCGAGCAAAAACACGTGCGAGAGGATGCATCCCGCAGGCTAGTCGAGTAAAAACACGTGCGAGAGGATGCATCCCGCAGGGTAGTCGAGTAAAAACACGTGCGAGAGGATGCATCCCGCAGGCTAGTCGAGCAGAAACACGTGCGAGAGGATGCATCCCGCAGGCAAGTCGAGTAAAAACACGTGCGAGAGGATGCATCCCGCAGGCTAGTCGAGTAAAAACACGTGCGAGGTTTTGTGGGATGCGCATGCGCAGGTTTTGTGGGATGCGCATGCGCAGGTTTTTTGGGATGCGTATGCGCAGGTTTTTTGGGATGCGCATGGCTAGTCGAGCAAAAACACGTGCGAGAGGATGCATCCCGCAGGCTAGTCGAGTAAAAACACGTGCGAGAGGATGAATCCCGAAGGCTAGTCGAGTAAAAACACGTGCGAGAGGATGCATCCCGCAGGCTAGTCGAGCAAAAACACGTGCGAGAGGATGCATCCCGCAGGCTGGTCGAGCAAAAATACGTGCGAGAGGATGCATCCCGCAGGGTAGTCGAGAAAAACACGTGCGAGAGGATGCATCCCGCAGGCTAGTCGAGCAAAAACACGTGCGAGAGGATGCATCCCGCAGGCAAGTCGAGTAAAAACACGTGCGAGAGGATGCATCCCGCAGGCTAGTCGAGTAAAAACACGTGCGAGAGGATGCATCCCGCAGGCTAGTCGAGTAAAAACATGTGCGAGAGGATGCATCCCGCAGGCTAGTCGAGTAAAAACACGTGCGAGAGGATGCATCCCGCAGGCTAGTCGAGTAAAAACACGTGCGAGGTTTTGTGGGATGCGCATGCGCAGGTTTTTTGGGATGCGCATGGCTAGTCGAGCAAAAACACGTGCGAGAGGATGCATCCCGCAGGGTAGTCGAGTAAAAACACGTGCGAGAGGATGCATCCCGCAGGCTAGTCGAGCACAAACACGTGCGAGAGGATGCATCCCGCAGGCTAGTCGAGTAAAAACACGTGCGAGGTTTTGTGGGATGCGCATGCGCAGGTTTTTTGGGATGCGCATGCGCAGGTTTTTTGGGATGCGCATGCGCAGGTTTTTTGGGATGCGCATGCGCAGGTTTTTTGGGATGCGCATGCCTAGTCGAGCAAAAACACGTGCGAGAGGATGCATCCCGCAGGCTAGTCGAGCAAAAACACGTGCGAGAGGATGCATCCCGCAGGCTAGTCGAGTAAAAACACGTGCGAGAGGATGCATCCCGCAGGCTAGTCGAGTAAAAACACGTGCGAGGTTTTGTGGGATGCGCATGCGCAGGTTTTGTGGGATGCGCATGCGCAGGTTTTTTGGTATGCGCATGGCTAGTCGAGCAAAAACACGTGCGAGAGGATGCATCCCGCAGGGTAGTCGAGTAAGAACACGTGCGAGAGGATGCATCCCGCAGGCTAGTCGAGTAAAAACACGTGCGAGAGGATGCATCCCGCAGGCTAGTCGAGCAAAAACACGTGCGAGAGGATGCATCCCGCAGGCTAGTCGAGTAAAAACACGTGCGAGAGGATGCATCCCGCAGGCTAGTCGAGCACAAACACGTGCGAGAGGATGCATCCCGCAGGCTAGTCGAGCAAAAACACGTGCGAGAGGATGCATCCCGCAGGGTAGTCGAGTAAAAACACGTGCGAGAGGATGCATCCCGCAGGCTAGTCGAGCAAAAACACGTGCGAGAGGATGCATCCCGCAGGCAAGTCGAGTAAAAACACGTGCGAGAGGATGCATCCCGCAGGCTAGTCGAGTAAAAACACGTGCGAGGTTTTGTGGGATGCGCATGCGCAGGTTTTGTGGGATGCGCATGCGCAGGTTTTTTGGGATGCGCATGGCTAGTCGAGCAAAAACACGTGCGAGAGGATGCATCCCGCAGGGTAGTCGAGTAAAAACAAGTGCGAGGTTTTGTGGGATGCGCATGCGCAGGTTTTGTGGGATGCGCATGCGCAGGTTTTGTGGGATGCGCATGCGCAGGTTTTTTGGGATGCGCATGCGCAGGTTTTTTGGGATGCGCATGGCTAGTCGAGCAAAAACACGTGCGAGAGGATGCATCCCGCAGGCTAGTCGAGTAAAAACACGTGCGAGGTTTTGTGGGATGCGCATGCGCAGGTTTTGTGGGATGCGCATGCGCAGGTTTTTTGGGATGCGCATGCGCAGGTTTTTTGGGATGCGCATGGCTAGTCGAGCAAAAACACGTGCGAGAGGATGCATCCCGCAGGCTAGTCGAGTAAAAACACGTGCGAGAGGATGAATCCCGAAGGCTAGTCGAGTAAAAACACGTGCGAGAGGATGCATCCCGCAGGCTGGTCGAGCAAAAACACGTGCCAGAGGATGCATCCCGCAGGCTAGTCGAGCAAAAACACGTGCGAGAGGATGCATCCCGCAGGCAAGTCGAGTAAAAACACGTGCGAGAGGATGCATCCCGCAGGCTAGTCTAGTAAAAACACGTGCGAGGTTTTGTGGGATGCGCATGCGCAGGTTTTGTGGGATGCGCATGCGCAGGTTTTTTGGGATGCGCATGCGCAGGTTTTTTGGGATGCGCATGGCTAGTCGAGCAAAAACACATGCGAGAGGATGCATCCCGCAGGCTAGTCGAGTAAAAACACGTGCGAGAGGATGAATCCCGAAGGCTAGTCGAGTAAAAACACGTGCGAGAGGATGCATCCCGCAGGCTAGTCGAGTAAAAACACGTGCGAGGTTTTGTGGGATGCGCATGCGCAGGTTTTGTGGGATGCGCATGCGCAGGTTTTTTGTGGAATGCGCATGCGCAGGTTTTTTGGGATGCGCATGGCTAGTCGAGCAAAAACACGTGCGAGAGGATGCATCCCGCAGGGTAGTCGAGTAAGAACACGTGCGAGAGGATGCATCCCGCAGGCTAGTCGAGCAAAAACACGTGCGAGAGGATGCATCCCGCAGGCTGGTCGAGCAAAAACACGTGCGAGAGGATGCATCCCGCAGGCTAGTCGAGTAAAAACACGTGCGAGAGGATGCATCCTGCAGGCTAGTCGAGTAAAAACACGTGCGAGAGGATGCATCCCGCAGGCTAGTCGAGTAAAAACACGTGCGAGAGGATGCATCCCGCAGGCTAGTCGGGTAAAAACACGTGCGAGAGGATGCATCCCGCAGGCTAGTCGAGTAAAAACACGTGCGAGGTTTTGTGGGATGCGCATGCGCAGGTTTTGTGGGATGCGCATGCGCAGGTTTTTTGTGGAATGCGCATGCGCAGGTTTTTTGGGATGCGCATGGCTAGTCGAGCAAAAACACGTGCGAGAGGATGCATCCCGCAGGGTAGTCGAGTAAGAACACGTGCGAGAGGATGCATCCCGCAGGCTAGTCGAGTAAAAACACGTGCGAGAGGATGCATCCCGCAGGCTAGTCGAGCAAAAACACGTGCGAGAGGATGCATCCCGCAGGCAAGTCGAGTAAAAACACGTGCGAGAGGATGCATCCCGCAGGCTAGTCGAGTAAAAACACGTGCGAGTGGATGCATCCCGCAGGCTAGTCGAGTAAAAACACGTGCGAGAGGATGCATCCCGCAGGCTAGTCGAGTAAAAACACGTGCGAGAGGATGCATCCCGCAGGCTAGTCGGGTAAAAACACGTGCGAGAGGATGCATCCCGCAGGCTAGTCGAGTAAAAACACGTGCGAGGTTTTGTGGGATGCGCATGCGCAGGTTTTTTGGGATGCGCATGCGCAGGTTTTTTGGGATGCGCATGGCTAGTCGAGCAAAAACACGTGCGAGAGGATGCATCCCGCAGGCTAGTCGAGTAAGAACACGTGCGAGAGGATGCATCCCGCAGGCTAGTCGAGCAAAAACACGTGCGAGAGGATGCATCCCGCAGGCTAGTCGAGTAAAAACACGTGCGAGAGGATGCATCCCGCAGGCTAGTCGAGTAAAAACACGTGCGAGAGGATGCATCCCGCAGGCTAGTCGAGTAAAAACACGTGCGAGAGGATGCATCCCGCAGGCTAGTCGAGTAAAAACACGTGCGAGGTTTTGTGGGATGCGCATGCGCAGGTTTTGTGGGATGCGCATGCGCAGCTTTTTGGGATGCGCATGGCTAGTCGAGCAAAAACACGTGCGAGAGGATGCATCCCGCAGGGTAGTCGAGTAAAAACACGTGCGAGAGGATGCATCCCGCAGGCTAGTCGAGCAAAAACACGTGCGAGAGGATGCATCCCGCAGGCTAGTCGAGTAAAAACACGTGCGAGAGGATGCATCCCGCAGGCTAGTCGAGCACAAACACGTGCGAGAGGATGCATCCCGCAGGCTAGTCGAGCAAAAACACGTGCGAGAGGATGCATCCCGCAGGGTAGTCGAGTAAAAACACGTGCGAGAGGATGCATCCCGCAGGCTAGTCGAGCAAAAACACGTGCGAGAGGATGCATCCCGCAGGCAAGTCGAGTAAAAACACGTGCGAGAGGATGCATCCCGCAGGCTAGTCGAGTAAAAACACGTGCGAGGTTTTGTGGGATGCGCATGCGCAGGTTTTGTGGGATGCGCATGCGCAGGTTTTTTGGGATGCGCATGGCTAGTCGAGCAAAAACACGTGCGAGAGGATGCATCCCGCAGGGTAGTCGAGTAAAAACAAGTGCGAGGTTTTGTGGGATGCGCATGCGCAGGTTTTGTGGGATGCGCATGCGCAGGTTTTGTGGGATGCGCATGCGCAGGTTTTTTGGGATGCGCATGCGCAGGTTTTTTGGGATGCGCATGGCTAGTCGAGCAAAAACACGTGCGAGAGGATGCATCCCGCAGGCTAGTCGAGTAAAAACACGTGCGAGGTTTTGTGGGATGCGCATGCGCAGGTTTTGTGGGATGCGCATGCGCAGGTTTTTTGGGATGCGCATGCGCAGGTTTTTTGGGATGCGCATGGCTAGTCGAGCAAAAACACGTGCGAGAGGATGCATCCCGCAGGCTAGTCGAGTAAAAACACGTGCGAGAGGATGAATCCCGAAGGCTAGTCGAGTAAAAACACGTGCGAGAGGATGCATCCCGCAGGCTAGTCGAGCAAAAACACGTGCGAGAGGATGCATCCCGCAGGCTGGTCGAGCAAAAACACGTGCGAGAGGATGCATCCCGCAGGCTAGTCGAGCAAAAACACGTGCGAGAGGATGCATCCCGCAGGCAAGTCGAGTAAAAACACGTGCGAGAGGATGCATCCCGCAGGCTAGTCTAGTAAAAACACGTGCGAGGTTTTGTGGGATGCGCATGCGCAGGTTTTGTGGGATGCGCATGCGCAGGTTTTTTGGGATGCGCATGCGCAGGTTTTTTGGGATGCGCATGGCTAGTCGAGCAAAAACACATGCGAGAGGATGCATCCCGCAGGCTAGTCGAGTAAAAACACGTGCGAGAGGATGAATCCCGAAGGCTAGTCGAGTAAAAACACGTGCGAGAGGATGCATCCCGCAGGCTAGTCGAGTAAAAACACGTGCGAGGTTTTGTGGGATGCGCATGCGCAGGTTTTGTGGGATGCGCATGCGCAGGTTTTTTGTGGAATGCGCATGCGCAGGTTTTTTGGGATGCGCATGGCTAGTCGAGCAAAAACACGTGCGAGAGGATGCATCCCGCAGGGTAGTCGAGTAAGAACACGTGCGAGAGGATGCATCCCGCAGGCTAGTCGAGCAAAAACACGTGCGAGAGGATGCATCCCGCAGGCTGGTCGAGCAAAAACACGTGCGAGAGGATGCATCCCGCAGGCTAGTCGAGTAAAAACACGTGCGAGAGGATGCATCCTGCAGGCTAGTCGAGTAAAAACACGTGCGAGAGGATGCATCCCGCAGGCTAGTCGAGTAAAAACACGTGCGAGAGGATGCATCCCGCAGGCTAGTCGGGTAAAAACACGTGCGAGAGGATGCATCCCGCAGGCTAGTCGAGTAAAAACACGTGCGAGGTTTTGTGGGATGCGCATGCGCAGGTTTTGTGGGATGCGCATGCGCAGGTTTTTTGTGGAATGCGCATGCGCAGGTTTTTTGGGATGCGCATGGCTAGTCGAGCAAAAACACGTGCGAGAGGATGCATCCCGCAGGGTAGTCGAGTAAGAACACGTGCGAGAGGATGCATCCCGCAGGCTAGTCGAGTAAAAACACGTGCGAGAGGATGCATCCCGCAGGCTAGTCGGGTAAAAACACGTGCGAGAGGATGCATCCCGCAGGCTAGTCGAGTAAAAACACGTGCGAGGTTTTGTGGGATGCGCATGCGCAGGTTTTGTGGGATGCGCATGCGCAGGTTTTGTGGGATGCGCATGGCTAGTCGAGCAAAAACACGTGCGAGAGGATGCATCCCGCAGGGTAGTCGAGTAAAAACACGTGCGAGAGGATGCATCCCGCAGGCTAGTCGAGCACAAACACGTGCGAGAGGATGCATCCCGCAGGCTAGTCGAGTAAAAACACGTGCGAGGTTTTGTGGGATGCGCATGCGCAGGTTTTTTGGGATGCGCATGCGCAGGTTTTTTGGGATGCGCATGCCTAGTCGAGCAAAAACACGTGCGAGAGGATGCATCCCGCAGGCTAGTCGAGCAAAAACACGTGCGGGAGGATGCATCCCGCAGGCTAGTCGAGTAAAAACACGTGCGAGAGGATGCATCCCGCAGGCTAGTCGAGTAAAAACACGTGCGAGAGGATGCATCCCGCAGGCTAGTCGAGTAAAAACACGTGCGAGAGGATGCATCCCGCAGGCTAGTCGAGTAAAAACACGTGCGAGGTTTTGTGGGATGCGCATGCGCAGGTTTTGTGGGATGCGCATGCGCAGGTTTTGTGGGATGCGCATGCGCAGGTTTTTTGGGATGCGCATGCGCAGGTTTTTTGGGATGCGCATGCGCAGGTTTTTTGGGATGCGCATGGCTAGTCGAGCAAAAACACGTGCGAGAGGATGCATCCCGCAGGCTAGTCGAGCAAAAACACGTGCGAGAGGATGCATCCCGCAGGCAAGTCGAGTAAAAACACGTGCGAGAGGATGCATCCCGCAGGCTAGTCGAGTAAAAACACGTGCGAGAGGATGCATCCCGCAGGCTAGTCGAGTAAAAACATGTGCGAGAGGATGCATCCCGCAGGCTAGTCGAGTAAAAACACGTGCGAGAGGATGCATCCCGCAGGCTAGTCGAGTAAAAACACGTGCGAGAGGATGCATCCCGCAGGCTAGTCGAGTAAAAACACGTGCGAGGTTTTGTGGGATGCGCATGCGCAGGTTTTTTGGGATGCGCATGGCTAGTCGAGCAAAAACACGTGCGAGAGGATGCATCCCGCAGGGTAGTCGAGTAAAAACACGTGCGAGAGGATGCATCCCGCAGGCTAGTCGAGCACAAACACGTGCGAGAGGATGCATCCCGCAGGCTAGTCGAGTAAAAACACGTGCGAGGTTTTGTGGGATGCGCATGCGCAGGTTTTTTGGGATGCGCATGCGCAGGTTTTTTGGGATGCGCATGCGCAGGTTTTTTGGGATGCGCATGCCTAGTCGAGCAAAAACACGTGCGAGAGGATGCATCCCGCAGGCTAGTCGAGCAAAAACACGTGCGAGAGGATGCATCCCGCAGGCTAGTCGAGTAAAAACACGTGCGAGAGGATGCATCCCGCAGGCTAGTCGAGTAAAAACACGTGCGAGGTTTTGTGGGATGCGCATGCGCAGGTTTTGTGGGATGCGCATGCGCAGGTTTTTTGGTATGCGCATGGCTAGTCGAGCAAAAACACGTGCGAGAGGATGCATCCCGCAGGGTAGTCGAGTAAGAACACGTGCGAGAGGATGCATCCCGCAGGCTAGTCGAGTAAAAACACGTGCGAGAGGATGCATCCCGCAGGCTAGTCGAGCAAAAACACGTGCGAGAGGATGCATCCCGCAGGCTAGTCGAGTAAAAACACGTGCGAGAGGATGCATCCCGCAGGCTAGTCGAGTAAAAACACGTGCGAGAGGATGCATCCCGCAGGCTAGTCGGGTAAAAACACGTGCGAGAGGATGCATCCCGCAGGCTAGTCGAGTAAAAACACGTGCGAGGTTTTGTGGGATGCGCATGCGCAGGTTTTGTGGGATGCGCATGCGCAGGTTTTTTGTGGAATGCGCATGCGCAGGTTTTTTGGGATGCGCATGGCTAGTCGAGCAAAAACACGTGCGAGAGGATGCATCCCGCAGGGTAGTCGAGTAAGAACACGTGCGAGAGGATGCATCCCGCAGGCTAGTCGAGTAAAAACACGTGCGAGAGGATGCATCCCGCAGGCTAGTCGGGTAAAAACACGTGCGAGAGGATGCATCCCGCAGGCTAGTCGAGTAAAAACACGTGCGAGGTTTTGTGGGATGCGCATGCGCAGGTTTTGTGGGATGCGCATGCGCAGGTTTTGTGGGATGCGCATGGCTAGTCGAGCAAAAACACGTGCGAGAGGATGCATCCCGCAGGGTAGTCGAGTAAAAACACGTGCGAGAGGATGCATCCCGCAGGCTAGTCGAGCACAAACACGTGCGAGAGGATGCATCCCGCAGGCTAGTCGAGTAAAAACACGTGCGAGGTTTTGTGGGATGCGCATGCGCAGGTTTTTTGGGATGCGCATGCGCAGGTTTTTTGGGATGCGCATGCCTAGTCGAGCAAAAACACGTGCGAGAGGATGCATCCCGCAGGCTAGTCGAGCAAAAACACGTGCGGGAGGATGCATCCCGCAGGCTAGTCGAGTAAAAACACGTGCGAGAGGATGCATCCCGCAGGCTAGTCGAGTAAAAACACGTGCGAGAGGATGCATCCCGCAGGCTAGTCGAGTAAAAACACGTGCGAGAGGATGCATCCCGCAGGCTAGTCGAGTAAAAACACGTGCGAGGTTTTGTGGGATGCGAATGCGCAGGTTTTGTGGGATGCGCATGCGCAGGTTTTGTGGGATGCGCATGCGCAGGTTTTTTGGGATGCGCATGCGCAGGTTTTTTGGGATGCGCATGCGCAGGTTTTTTGGGATGCACATGGCTAGTCGAGCAAAAACACATGCGAGAGGATGCATCCCGCAGGCTAGTCGAGTAAAAACACGTGCGAGAGGATGAATCCCGAAGGCTAGTCGAGTAAAAACACGTGCGAGAGGATGCATCCCGCAGGCTAGTCGAGTAAAAACACGTGCGAGGTTTTGTGGGATGCGCATGCGCAGGTTTTGTGGGATGCGCATGCGCAGGTTTTTTGGTATGCGCATGGCTAGTCGAGCAAAAACACGTGCGAGAGGATGCATCCCGCAGGGTAGTCGAGTAAGAACACGTGCGAGAGGATGCATCCCGCAGGCTAGTCGAGCAAAAACACGTGCGAGAGGATGCATCCCGCAGGCTAGTCGAGTAAAAACACGTGCGAGAGGATGCATCCCGCAGGCTAGTCGAGTAAAAACACGTGCGAGAGGATGCATCCCGCAGGCTAGTCGAGCAAAAACACGTGCGAGAGGATGCATCCCGCAGGCAAGTCGAGTAAAAACACGTGCGAGAGGATGCATCCCGCAGGCTAGTCGAGTAAAAACACGTGCGAGGTTTTGTGGGATGCGCATGCGCAGGTTTTGTGGGATGCGCATGCGCAGGTTTTTTGGGATGCGCATGGCTAGTCGAGCAAAAACACGTGCGAGAGGATGCATCCCGCAGGCTAGTCGAGCAAAAACACGTGCGAGAGGATGCATCCCGCAGGCAAGTCGAGTAAAAACACGTGCGAGAGGATGCATCCCGCAGGCTAGTCGAGTAAAAACACGTGCGAGAGGATGCATCCCGCAGGCTAGTCGAGTAAAAACATGTGCGAGAGGATGCATCCCGCAGGCTAGTCGAGTAAAAACACGTGCGAGAGGATGCATCCCGCAGGCTAGTCGAGTAAAAACACGTGCGAGAGGATGCATCCCGCAGGCTAGTCGAGTAAAAACACGTGCGAGGTTTTGTGGGATGCGCATGCGCAGGTTTTTTGGGATGCGCATGGCTAGTCGAGCAAAAACACGTGCGAGAGGATGCATCCCGCAGGGTAGTCGAGTAAAAACACGTGCGAGAGGATGCATCCCGCAGGCTAGTCGAGCACAAACACGTGCGAGAGGATGCATCCCGCAGGCTAGTCGAGTAAAAACACGTGCGAGGTTTTGTGGGATGCGCATGCGCAGGTTTTTTGGGATGCGCATGCGCAGGTTTTTTGGGATGCGCATGCGCAGGTTTTTTGGGATGCGCATGCCTAGTCGAGCAAAAACACGTGCGAGAGGATGCATCCCGCAGGCTAGTCGAGCAAAAACACGTGCGAGAGGATGCATCCCGCAGGCTAGTCGAGTAAAAACACGTGCGAGAGGATGCATCCCGCAGGCTAGTCGAGTAAAAACACGTGCGAGGTTTTGTGGGATGCGCATGCGCAGGTTTTGTGGGATGCGCATGCGCAGGTTTTTTGGTATGCGCATGGCTAGTCGAGCAAAAACACGTGCGAGAGGATGCATCCCGCAGGGTAGTCGAGTAAGAACACGTGCGAGAGGATGCATCCCGCAGGCTAGTCGAGTAAAAACACGTGCGAGAGGATGCATCCCGCAGGCTAGTCGAGCAAAAACACGTGCGAGAGGATGCATCCCGCAGGCTAGTCGAGTAAAAACACGTGCGAGAGGATGCATCCCGCAGGCTAGTCGAGCACAAACACGTGCGAGAGGATGCATCCCGCAGGCTAGTCGAGCAAAAACACGTGCGAGAGGATGCATCCCGCAGGGTAGTCGAGTAAAAACACGTGCGAGAGGATGCATCCCGCAGGCTAGTCGAGCAAAAACACGTGCGAGAGGATGCATCCCGCAGGCAAGTCGAGTAAAAACACGTGCGAGAGGATGCATCCCGCAGGCTAGTCGAGTAAAAACACGTGCGAGGTTTTGTGGGATGCGCATGCGCAGGTTTTGTGGGATGCGCATGCGCAGGTTTTTTGGGATGCGCATGGCTAGTCGAGCAAAAACACGTGCGAGAGGATGCATCCCGCAGGGTAGTCGAGTAAAAACAAGTGCGAGGTTTTGTGGGATGCGCATGCGCAGGTTTTGTGGGATGCGCATGCGCAGGTTTTGTGGGATGCGCATGCGCAGGTTTTTTGGGATGCGCATGCGCAGGTTTTTTGGGATGCGCATGGCTAGTCGAGCAAAAACACGTGCGAGAGGATGCATCCCGCAGGCTAGTCGAGTAAAAACACGTGCGAGGTTTTGTGGGATGCGCATGCGCAGGTTTTGTGGGATGCGCATGCGCAGGTTTTTTGGGATGCGCATGCGCAGGTTTTTTGGGATGCGCATGGCTAGTCGAGCAAAAACACGTGCGAGAGGATGCATCCCGCAGGCTAGTCGAGCAAAAACACGTGCGAGAGGATGCATCCCGCAGGCAAGTCGAGTAAAAACACGTGCGAGAGGATGCATCCCGCAGGCTAGTCTAGTAAAAACACGTGCGAGGTTTTGTGGGATGCGCATGCGCAGGTTTTGTGGGATGCGCATGCGCAGGTTTTTTGGGATGCGCATGCGCAGGTTTTTTGGGATGCGCATGGCTAGTCGAGCAAAAACACATGCGAGAGGATGCATCCCGCAGGCTAGTCGAGTAAAAACACGTGCGAGAGGATGAATCCCGAAGGCTAGTCGAGTAAAAACACGTGCGAGAGGATGCATCCCGCAGGCTAGTCGAGTAAAAACACGTGCGAGGTTTTGTGGGATGCGCATGCGCAGGTTTTGTGGGATGCGCATGCGCAGGTTTTTTGTGGAATGCGCATGCGCAGGTTTTTTGGGATGCGCATGGCTAGTCGAGCAAAAACACGTGCGAGAGGATGCATCCCGCAGGGTAGTCGAGTAAGAACACGTGCGAGAGGATGCATCCCGCAGGCTAGTCGAGCAAAAACACGTGCGAGAGGATGCATCCCGCAGGCTGGTCGAGCAAAAACACGTGCGAGAGGATGCATCCCGCAGGCTAGTCGAGTAAAAACACGTGCGAGAGGATGCATCCTGCAGGCTAGTCGAGTAAAAACACGTGCGAGAGGATGCATCCCGCAGGCTAGTCGAGTAAAAACACGTGCGAGAGGATGCATCCCGCAGGCTAGTCGGGTAAAAACACGTGCGAGAGGATGCATCCCGCAGGCTAGTCGAGTAAAAACACGTGCGAGGTTTTGTGGGATGCGCATGCGCAGGTTTTGTGGGATGCGCATGCGCAGGTTTTTTGTGGAATGCGCATGCGCAGGTTTTTTGGGATGCGCATGGCTAGTCGAGCAAAAACACGTGCGAGAGGATGCATCCCGCAGGGTAGTCGAGTAAGAACACGTGCGAGAGGATGCATCCCGCAGGCTAGTCGAGTAAAAACACGTGCGAGAGGATGCATCCCGCAGGCTAGTCGGGTAAAAACACGTGCGAGAGGATGCATCCCGCAGGCTAGTCGAGTAAAAACACGTGCGAGGTTTTGTGGGATGCGCATGCGCAGGTTTTGTGGGATGCGCATGCGCAGGTTTTGTGGGATGCGCATGGCTAGTCGAGCAAAAACACGTGCGAGAGGATGCATCCCGCAGGGTAGTCGAGTAAAAACACGTGCGAGAGGATGCATCCCGCAGGCTAGTCGAGCACAAACACGTGCGAGAGGATGCATCCCGCAGGCTAGTCGAGTAAAAACACGTGCGAGGTTTTGTGGGATGCGCATGCGCAGGTTTTTTGGGATGCGCATGCGCAGGTTTTTTGGGATGCGCATGCCTAGTCGAGCAAAAACACGTGCGAGAGGATGCATCCCGCAGGCTAGTCGAGCAAAAACACGTGCGGGAGGATGCATCCCGCAGGCTAGTCGAGTAAAAACACGTGCGAGAGGATGCATCCCGCAGGCTAGTCGAGTAAAAACACGTGCGAGAGGATGCATCCCGCAGGCTAGTCGAGTAAAAACACGTGCGAGAGGATGCATCCCGCAGGCTAGTCGAGTAAAAACACGTGCGAGGTTTTGTGGGATGCGCATGCGCAGGTTTTGTGGGATGCGCATGCGCAGGTTTTGTGGGATGCGCATGCGCAGGTTTTTTGGGATGCGCATGCGCAGGTTTTTTGGGATGCGCATGCGCAGGTTTTTTGGGATGCGCATGGCTAGTCGAGCAAAAACACGTGCGAGAGGATGCATCCCGCAGGCTAGTCGAGTAAAAACACGTGCGAGAGGATGCATCCCGCAGGGTAGTCGAGTAAAAACACGTGCGAGAGGATGCATCCCGCAGGCTAGTCGAGCAAAAACACGTGCGAGAGGATGCATCCCGCAGGCAAGTCGAGTAAAAACACGTGCGAGAGGATGCATCCCGCAGGCTAGTCGAGTAAAAACACGTGCGAGGTTTTGTGGGATGCGCATGCGCAGGTTTTGTGGGATGCGCATGCGCAGGTTTTTTGGGATGCGCATGCGCAGGTTTTTTGGGATGCGCATGGCTAGTCGAGCAAAAACACGTGCGAGAGGATGCATCCCGCAGGCTAGTCGAGTAAAAACACGTGCGAGAGGATGAATCCCGAAGGCTAGTCGAGTAAAAACACGTGCGAGAGGATGCATCCCGCAGGCTAGTCGAGCAAAAACACGTGCGAGAGGATGCATCCCGCAGGCTGGTCGAGCAAAAACACGTGCGAGAGGATGCATCCCGCAGGCAAGTCGAGTAAAAACACGTGCGAGAGGATGCATCCCGCAGGCTAGTCTAGTAAAAACACGTGCGAGGTTTTGTGGGATGCGCATGCGCAGGTTTTGTGGGATGCGCATGCGCAGGTTTTTTGGGATGCGCATGCGCAGGTTTTTTGGGATGCGCATGGCTAGTCGAGCAAAAACACATGCGAGAGGATGCATCCCGCAGGCTAGTCGAGTAAAAACACGTGCGAGAGGATGAATCCCGAAGGCTAGTCGAGTAAAAACACGTGCGAGAGGATGCATCCCGCAGGCTAGTCGAGTAAAAACACGTGCGAGGTTTTGTGGGATGCGCATGCGCAGGTTTTGTGGGATGCGCATGCGCAGGTTTTTTGTGGAATGCGCATGCGCAGGTTTTTTGGGATGCGCATGGCTAGTCGAGCAAAAACACGTGCGAGAGGATGCATCCCGCAGGGTAGTCGAGTAAGAACACGTGCGAGAGGATGCATCCCGCAGGCTAGTCGAGCAAAAACACGTGCGAGAGGATGCATCCCGCAGGCTGGTCGAGCAAAAACACGTGCGAGAGGATGCATCCCGCAGGCTAGTCGAGTAAAAACACGTGCGAGAGGATGCATCCTGCAGGCTAGTCGAGTAAAAACACGTGCGAGAGGATGCATCCCGCAGGCTAGTCGAGTAAAAACACGTGCGAGAGGATGCATCCCGCAGGCTAGTCGGGTAAAAACACGTGCGAGAGGATGCATCCCGCAGGCTGGTCGAGTAAAAACACGTGCGAGGTTTTGTGGGATGCGCATGCGCAGGTTTTGTGGGATGCGCATGCGCAGGTTTTTTGTGGAATGCGCATGCGCAGGTTTTTTGGGATGCGCATGGCTAGTCGAGCAAAAACACGTGCGAGAGGATGCATCCCGCAGGGTAGTCGAGTAAGAACACGTGCGAGAGGATGCATCCCGCAGGCTAGTCGAGTAAAAACACGTGCGAGAGGATGCATCCCGCAGGCTAGTCGGGTAAAAACACGTGCGAGAGGATGCATCCCGCAGGCTAGTCGAGTAAAAACACGTGCGAGGTTTTGTGGGATGCGCATGCGCAGGTTTTGTGGGATGCGCATGCGCAGGTTTTGTGGGATGCGCATGGCTAGTCGAGCAAAAACACGTGCGAGAGGATGCATCCCGCAGGGTAGTCGAGTAAAAACACGTGCGAGAGGATGCATCCCGCAGGCTAGTCGAGCACAAACACGTGCGAGAGGATGCATCCCGCAGGCTAGTCGAGTAAAAACACGTGCGAGGTTTTGTGGGATGCGCATGCGCAGGTTTTTTGGGATGCGCATGCGCAGGTTTTTTGGGATGCGCATGCCTAGTCGAGCAAAAACACGTGCGAGAGGATGCATCCCGCAGGCTAGTCGAGCAAAAACACGTGCGGGAGGATGCATCCCGCAGGCTAGTCGAGTAAAAACACGTGCGAGAGGATGCATCCCGCAGGCTAGTCGAGTAAAAACACGTGCGAGAGGATGCATCCCGCAGGCTAGTCGAGTAAAAACACGTGCGAGAGGATGCATCCCGCAGGCTAGTCGAGTAAAAACACGTGCGAGGTTTTGTGGGATGCGCATGCGCAGGTTTTGTGGGATGCGCATGCGCAGGTTTTGTGGGATGCGCATGCGCAGGTTTTTTGGGATGCGCATGCGCAGGTTTTTTGGGATGCGCATGCGCAGGTTTTTTGGGATGCGCATGGCTAGTCGAGCAAAAACACGTGCGAGAGGATGCATCCCGCAGGCTAGTCGAGTAAAAACACGTGCGAGAGGATGCATCCCGCAGGGTAGTCGAGTAAAAACACGTGCGAGAGGATGCATCCCGCAGGCTAGTCGAGCAAAAACACGTGCGAGAGGATGCATCCCGCAGGCAAGTCGAGTAAAAACACGTGCGAGAGGATGCATCCCGCAGGCTAGTCGAGTAAAAACACGTGCGAGGTTTTGTGGGATGCGCATGCGCAGGTTTTGTGGGATGCGCATGCGCAGGTTTTTTGGGATGCGCATGCGCAGGTTTTTTGGGATGCGCATGGCTAGTCGAGCAAAAACACGTGCGAGAGGATGCATCCCGCAGGCTAGTCGAGTAAAAACACGTGCGAGAGGATGAATCCCGAAGGCTAGTCGAGTAAAAACACGTGCGAGAGGATGCATCCCGCAGGCTAGTCGAGCAAAAACACGTGCGAGAGGATGCATCCCGCAGGCTGGTCGAGCAAAAACACGTGCGAGAGGATGCATCCCGCAGGCTAGTCGAGTAAAAACACGTGCGAGAGGATGCATCCTGCAGGCTAGTCGAGTAAAAACACGTGCGAGAGGATGCATCCCGCAGGCTAGTCGAGTAAAAACACGTGCGAGAGGATGCATCCCGCAGGCTAGTCGGGTAAAAACACGTGCGAGAGGATGCATCCCGCAGGCTAGTCGAGTAAAAACACGTGCGAGGTTTTGTGGGATGCGCATGCGCAGGTTTTGTGGGATGCGCATGCGCAGGTTTTGTGGGATGCGCATGCGCAGGTTTTTTGGGATGCGCATGGCTAGTCGAGCAAAAACACGTGCGAGAGGATGCATCCCGCAGGCTAGTCGAGTAAAAACACGTGCGAGAGGATGCATCCTGCAGGCTAGACGAGTAAAAACACGTGCGAGGTTTTGTGGGATGCGCATGCGCAGGTTTTGTGGGATGCGCGTGCGCAGGTTTTTTGGGATGCGCATGGCTAGTCGAGCAAAAACACGTGCGAGAGGATGCATCCCGCAGG
Source organism: Lasioglossum baleicum (assembly GCF_051020765.1). Lineage (NCBI taxonomy): Eukaryota > Metazoa > Arthropoda > Insecta > Hymenoptera > Halictidae > Lasioglossum > Lasioglossum baleicum. The sequence continues at coordinate 390,170 of NW_027469102.1, read as the reverse complement.
GTAGTCGAGAAAAACACGTGCGAGAGGATGCATCCCGCAGGCTAGTCGAGCAAAAACACGTGCGAGAGGATGCATCCCGCAGGCAAGTCGAGTAAAAACACGTGCGAGAGGATGCATCCCGCAGGCTAGTCGAGTAAAAACACGTGCGAGGTTTTGTGCGATGCGCATGCGCAGGTTTTGTGGGATGCGCATGCGCAGGTTTTTTGGGATGCGCATGGCTAGTCGAGCAAAAACACGTGCGAGAGGATGCATCCCGCAGGCTAGTCGAGTAAAAACACGTGCGAGAGGATGCATCCCGCAGGGTAGTCGAGTAAAAACACGTGCGAGAGGATGCATCCCGCAGGCTAGTCGAGCAGAAACACGTGCGAGAGGATGCATCCCGCAGGCAAGTCGAGTAAAAACACGTGCGAGAGGATGCATCCCGCAGGCTAGTCGAGTAAAAACACGTGCGAGGTTTTGTGGGATGCGCATGCGCAGGTTTTGTGGGATGCGCATGCGCAGGTTTTTTGGGATGCGTATGCGCAGGTTTTTTGGGATGCGCATGGCTAGTCGAGCAAAAACACGTGCGAGAGGATGCATCCCGCAGGCTAGTCGAGTAAAAACACGTGCGAGAGGATGAATCCCGAAGGCTAGTCGAGTAAAAACACGTGCGAGAGGATGCATCCCGCAGGCTAGTCGAGCAAAAACACGTGCGAGAGGATGCATCCCGCAGGCTGGTCGAGCAAAAATACGTGCGAGAGGATGCATCCCGCAGGGTAGTCGAGAAAAACACGTGCGAGAGGATGCATCCCGCAGGCTAGTCGAGCAAAAACACGTGCGAGAGGATGCATCCCGCAGGCAAGTCGAGTAAAAACACGTGCGAGAGGATGCATCCCGCAGGCTAGTCGAGTAAAAACACGTGCGAGAGGATGCATCCCGCAGGCTAGTCGAGTAAAAACATGTGCGAGAGGATGCATCCCGCAGGCTAGTCGAGTAAAAACACGTGCGAGAGGATGCATCCCGCAGGCTAGTCGAGTAAAAACACGTGCGAGAGGATGCATCCCGCAGGCTAGTCGAGTAAAAACACGTGCGAGGTTTTGTGGGATGCGCATGCGCAGGTTTTTTGGGATGCGCATGGCTAGTCGAGCAAAAACACGTGCGAGAGGATGCATCCCGCAGGGTAGTCGAGTAAAAACACGTGCGAGAGGATGCATCCCGCAGGCTAGTCGAGCACAAACACGTGCGAGAGGATGCATCCCGCAGGCTAGTCGAGTAAAAACACGTGCGAGGTTTTGTGGGAAGCGCATGCGCAGGTTTTTTGGGATGCGCATGCGCAGGTTTTTTGGGATGCGCATGCCTAGTCGAGCAAAAACACGTGCGAGAGGATGCATCCCGCAGGCTAGTCGAGCAAAAACACGTGCGAGAGGATGCATCCCGCAGGCTAGTCGAGTAAAAACACGTGCGAGAGGATGCATCCCGCAGGCTAGTCGAGTAAAAACACGTGCGAGAGGATGCATCCCGCAGGCTAGTCGAGTAAAAACACGTGCGAGAGGATGCATCCCGCAGGCTAGTCGAGTAAAAACACGTGCGAGGTTTTGTGGGATGCGCATGCGCAGGTTTTGTGGGATGCGCATGCGCAGGTTTTTTGGGATGCGCATGCGCAGGTTTTTTGGGATGCGCATGCGCAGGTTTTTTGGGATGCGCATGCGCAGGTTTTTTGGGATGCGCATGGCTAGTCGAGCAAAAACACGTGCGAGAGGATGCATCCCGCAGGCTAGTCGAGTAAAAACACGTGCGAGAGGATGCATCCCGCAGGGTAGTCGAGTAAAAACACGTGCGAGAGGATGCATCCCGCAGGCTAGTCGAGCAAAAACACGTGCGAGAGGATGCATCCCGCAGGCAAGTCGAGTAAAAACACGTGCGAGAGGATGCATCCCGCAGGCTAGTCGAGTAAAAACACGTGCGAGGTTTTGTGGGATGCGCATGCGCAGGTTTTGTGGGATGCGCATGCGCAGGTTTTTTGGGATGCGCATGCGCAGGTTTTTTGGGATGCGCATGGCTAGTCGAGCAAAAACACGTGCGAGAGGATGCATCCCGCATGCTAGTCGAGTAAAAACACGTGCGAGAGGATGAATCCCGAAGGCTAGTCGAGTAAAAACACGTGCGAGAGGATGCATCCCGCAGGCTAGTCGAGCAAAAACACGTGCGAGAGGATGCATCCCGCAGGCTGGTCGAGCAAAAACACGTGCGAGAGGATGCATCCCGCAGGCTAGTCGAGTAAAAACACGTGCGAGAGGATGCATCCTGCAGGCTAGTCGAGTAAAAACACGTGCGAGAGGATGCATCCCGCAGGCTAGTCGAGTAAAAACACGTGCGAGAGGATGCATCCCGCAGGCTAGTCGGGTAAAAACACGTGCGAGAGGATGCATCCCGCAGGCTGGTCGAGTAAAAACACGTGCGAGGTTTTGTGGGATGCGCATGCGCAGGTTTTGTGGGATGCGCATGCGCAGGTTTTTTGTGGAATGCGCATGCGCAGGTTTTTTGGGATGCGCATGGCTAGTCGAGCAAAAACACGTGCGAGAGGATGCATCCCGCAGGGTAGTCGAGTAAGAACACGTGCGAGAGGATGCATCCCGCAGGCTAGTCGAGTAAAAACACGTGCGAGAGGATGCATCCCGCAGGCTAGTCGGGTAAAAACACGTGCGAGAGGATGCATCCCGCAGGCTAGTCGAGTAAAAACACGTGCGAGGTTTTGTGGGATGCGCATGCGCAGGTTTTGTGGGATGCGCATGCGCAGGTTTTGTGGGATGCGCATGGCTAGTCGAGCAAAAACACGTGCGAGAGGATGCATCCCGCAGGGTAGTCGAGTAAAAACACGTGCGAGAGGATGCATCCCGCAGGCTAGTCGAGCACAAACACGTGCGAGAGGATGCATCCCGCAGGCTAGTCGAGTAAAAACACGTGCGAGGTTTTGTGGGATGCGCATGCGCAGGTTTTTTGGGATGCGCATGCGCAGGTTTTTTGGGATGCGCATGCCTAGTCGAGCAAAAACACGTGCGAGAGGATGCATCCCGCAGGCTAGTCGAGCAAAAACACGTGCGGGAGGATGCATCCCGCAGGCTAGTCGAGTAAAAACACGTGCGAGAGGATGCATCCCGCAGGCTAGTCGAGTAAAAACACGTGCGAGAGGATGCATCCCGCAGGCTAGTCGAGTAAAAACACGTGCGAGAGGATGCATCCCGCAGGCTAGTCGAGTAAAAACACGTGCGAGGTTTTGTGGGATGCGCATGCGCAGGTTTTGTGGGATGCGCATGCGCAGGTTTTGTGGGATGCGCATGCGCAGGTTTTTTGGGATGCGCATGCGCAGGTTTTTTGGGATGCGCATGCGCAGGTTTTTTGGGATGCGCATGGCTAGTCGAGCAAAAACACGTGCGAGAGGATGCATCCCGCAGGCTAGTCGAGTAAAAACACGTGCGAGAGGATGCATCCCGCAGGGTAGTCGAGTAAAAACACGTGCGAGAGGATGCATCCCGCAGGCTAGTCGAGCAAAAACACGTGCGAGAGGATGCATCCCGCAGGCAAGTCGAGTAAAAACACGTGCGAGAGGATGCATCCCGCAGGCTAGTCGAGTAAAAACACGTGCGAGGTTTTGTGGGATGCGCATGCGCAGGTTTTGTGGGATGCGCATGCGCAGGTTTTTTGGGATGCGCATGCGCAGGTTTTTTGGGATGCGCATGGCTAGTCGAGCAAAAACACGTGCGAGAGGATGCATCCCGCAGGCTAGTCGAGTAAAAACACGTGCGAGAGGATGAATCCCGAAGGCTAGTCGAGTAAAAACACGTGCGAGAGGATGCATCCCGCAGGCTAGTCGAGCAAAAACACGTGCGAGAGGATGCATCCCGCAGGCTGGTCGAGCAAAAACACGTGCGAGAGGATGCATCCCGCAGGCTAGTCGAGTAAAAACACGTGCGAGAGGATGCATCCTGCAGGCTAGTCGAGTAAAAACACGTGCGAGAGGATGCATCCCGCAGGCTAGTCGAGTAAAAACACGTGCGAGAGGATGCATCCCGCAGGCTAGTCGGGTAAAAACACGTGCGAGAGGATGCATCCCGCAGGCTAGTCGAGTAAAAACACGTGCGAGGTTTTGTGGGATGCGCATGCGCAGGTTTTGTGGGATGCGCATGCGCAGGTTTTGTGGGATGCGCATGCGCAGGTTTTTTGGGATGCGCATGGCTAGTCGAGCAAAAACACGTGCGAGAGGATGCATCCCGCAGGCTAGTCGAGTAAAAACACGTGCGAGAGGATGCATCCTGCAGGCTAGACGAGTAAAAACACGTGCGAGGTTTTGTGGGATGCGCATGCGCAGGTTTTGTGGGATGCGCGTGCGCAGGTTTTTTGGGATGCGCATGGCTAGTCGAGCAAAAACACGTGCGAGAGGATGCATCCCGCAGGGTAGTCGAGAAAAACACGTGCGAGAGGATGCATCCCGCAGGCTAGTCGAGCAAAAACACGTGCGAGAGGATGCATCCCGCAGGCAAGTCGAGTAAAAACACGTGCGAGAGGATGCATCCCGCAGGCTAGTCGAGTAAAAACACGTGCGAGGTTTTGTGCGATGCGCATGCGCAGGTTTTGTGGGATGCGCATGCGCAGGTTTTTTGGGATGCGCATGGCTAGTCGAGCAAAAACACGTGCGAGAGGATGCATCCCGCAGGCTAGTCGAGTAAAAACACGTGCGAGAGGATGCATCCCGCAGGGTAGTCGAGTAAAAACACGTGCGAGAGGATGCATCCCGCAGGCTAGTCGAGCAGAAACACGTGCGAGAGGATGCATCCCGCAGGCAAGTCGAGTAAAAACACGTGCGAGAGGATGCATCCCGCAGGCTAGTCGAGTAAAAACACGTGCGAGGTTTTGTGGGATGCGCATGCGCAGGTTTTGTGGGATGCGCATGCGCAGGTTTTTTGGGATGCGTATGCGCAGGTTTTTTGGGATGCGCATGGCTAGTCGAGCAAAAACACGTGCGAGAGGATGCATCCCGCAGGCTAGTCGAGTAAAAACACGTGCGAGAGGATGAATCCCGAAGGCTAGTCGAGTAAAAACACGTGCGAGAGGATGCATCCCGCAGGCTAGTCGAGCAAAAACACGTGCGAGAGGATGCATCCCGCAGGCTGGTCGAGCAAAAATACGTGCGAGAGGATGCATCCCGCAGGGTAGTCGAGAAAAACACGTGCGAGAGGATGCATCCCGCAGGCTAGTCGAGCAAAAACACGTGCGAGAGGATGCATCCCGCAGGCAAGTCGAGTAAAAACACGTGCGAGAGGATGCATCCCGCAGGCTAGTCGAGTAAAAACACGTGCGAGAGGATGCATCCCGCAGGCTAGTCGAGTAAAAACATGTGCGAGAGGATGCATCCCGCAGGCTAGTCGAGTAAAAACACGTGCGAGAGGATGCATCCCGCAGGCTAGTCGAGTAAAAACACGTGCGAGAGGATGCATCCCGCAGGCTAGTCGAGTAAAAACACGTGCGAGGTTTTGTGGGATGCGCATGCGCAGGTTTTTTGGGATGCGCATGGCTAGTCGAGCAAAAACACGTGCGAGAGGATGCATCCCGCAGGGTAGTCGAGTAAAAACACGTGCGAGAGGATGCATCCCGCAGGCTAGTCGAGCACAAACACGTGCGAGAGGATGCATCCCGCAGGCTAGTCGAGTAAAAACACGTGCGAGGTTTTGTGGGATGCGCATGCGCAGGTTTTTTGGGATGCGCATGCGCAGGTTTTTTGGGATGCGCATGCCTAGTCGAGCAAAAACACGTGCGAGAGGATGCATCCCGCAGGCTAGTCGAGCAAAAACACGTGCGAGAGGATGCATCCCGCAGGCTAGTCGAGTAAAAACACGTGCGAGAGGATGCATCCCGCAGGCTAGTCGAGTAAAAACACGTGCGAGAGGATGCATCCCGCAGGCTAGTCGAGTAAAAACACGTGCGAGAGGATGCATCCCGCAGGCTAGTCGAGTAAAACACGTGCGAGGTTTTGTGGGATGCGCATGCGCAGGTTTTGTGGGATGCGCATGCGCAGGTTTTTTGGGATGCGCATGCGCAGGTTTTTTGGGATGCGCATGCGCAGGTTTTTTGGGATGCGCATGCGCAGGTTTTTTGGGATGCGCATGGCTAGTCGAGCAAAAACACGTGCGAGAGGATGCATCCCGCAGGCTAGTCGAGTAAAAACACGTGCGAGAGGATGCATCCCGCAGGGTAGTCGAGTAAAAACACGTGCGAGAGGATGCATCCCGCAGGCTAGTCGAGCAAAAACACGTGCGAGAGGATGCATCCCGCAGGCAAGTCGAGTAAAAACACGTGCGAGAGGATGCATCCCGCAGGCTAGTCGAGTAAAAACACGTGCGAGGTTTTGTGGGATGCGCATGCGCAGGTTTTGTGGGATGCGCATGCGCAGGTTTTTTGGGATGCGCATGCGCAGGTTTTTTGGGATGCGCATGGCTAGTCGAGCAAAAACACGTGCGAGAGGATGCATCCCGCATGCTAGTCGAGTAAAAACACGTGCGAGAGGATGAATCCCGAAGGCTAGTCGAGTAAAAACACGTGCGAGAGGATGCATCCCGCAGGCTAGTCGAGCAAAAACACGTGCGAGAGGATGCATCCCGCAGGCTGGTCGAGCAAAAACACGTGCGAGAGGATGCATCCCGCAGGCTAGTCGAGTAAAAACACGTGCGAGAGGATGCATCCCGCAGGCTAGTCGAGTAAAAACACGTGCGAGAGGATGAATCCCGAAGGCTAGTCGAGTAAAAACACGTGCGAGAGGATGCATCCCGCAGGCTAGTCGAGCAAAAACACGTGCGAGAGGATGCATCCCGCAGGCTGGTCGAGCAAAAACACGTGCGAGAGGATGCATCCCGCAGGCTAGTCGAGTAAAAACACGTGCGAGAGGATGCATCCTGCAGGCTAGTCGAGTAAAAACACGTGCGAGAGGATGCATCCCGCAGGCTAGTCGAGTAAAAACACGTGCGAGAGGATGCATCCTGCAGGCTAGACGAGTAAAAACACGTGCGAGGTTTTGTGGGATGCGCATGCGCAGGTTTTGTGGGATGCGCGTGCGCAGGTTTTTTGGGATGCGCATGGCTAGTCGAGCAAAAACACGTGCGAGAGGATGCATCCCGCAGGGTAGTCGAGAAAAACACGTGCGAGAGGATGCATCCCGCAGGCTAGTCGAGCAAAAACACGTGCGAGAGGATGCATCCCGCAGGCAAGTCGAGTAAAAACACGTGCGAGAGGATGCATCCCGCAGGCTAGTCGAGTAAAAACACGTGCGAGGTTTTGTGGGATGCGCATGCGCAGGTTTTGTGGGATGCGCATGCGCAGGTTTTTTGGGATGCGCATGGCTAGTCGAGCAAAAACACGTGCGAGAGGATGCATCCCGCAGGCTAGTCGAGTAAAAACAAGTGCGAGGTTTTGTGGGATGCGCATGCGCAGGTTTTGTGGGATGCGCATGCGCAGGTTTTTTGGGATGCGCATGCGCAGGTTTTTTGGGATGCGCATGGCTAGTCGAGCAAAAACGCGTGCGAGAGGATGCATCCCGCAGGCTAGTCGAGTAAAAACACGTGCGAGGTTTTGTGGGATGCGCATGCGCAGGTTTTGTGGGATGCGCATGCGCAGGTTTCTTGGGATGCGCATGCGCAGGTTTTTTGGGATGCGCATGGCTAGTCGAGCAAAAACACGTGCGAGAGGATGCATCCCGCAGGCTAGTCGAGTAAAAACACGTGCGAGAGAATGCATCCCGCAGGGTAGTCGAGTAAAAACACGTGCGAGAGGATGCATCCCGCAGGCTAGTCGAGCAAAAACACGTGCGAGAGGATGCATCCCGCAGGCAAGTCGAGTAAAAACACGTGCGAGAGGATGCATCCCGCAGGCTAGTCGAGTAAAAACACGTGCGAGGTTTTGTGGGATGCGCATGCGCAGGTTTTTTGGGATGCGCATGGCTAGTCGAGCAAAAACACGTGCGAGAGGATGCATCCCGCAGGCTAGTCGAGTAAAAACACGTGCGAGAGGATGAATCCCGAAGGCTAGTCGAGTAAAAACACGTGCGAGAGGATGCATCCCGCAGGCTAGTCGAGCAAAAACACGTGCGAGAGGATGCATCCCGCAGGCTGGTCGAGCAAAAACACGTGCGAGAGGATGCATCCCGCAGGGTAGTCGAGAAAAACACGTGCGAGAGGATGCATCCCGCAGGCTAGTCGAGCAAAACACGTGCGAGAGGATGCATCCCGCAGGCAAGTCGAGTAAAAACACGTGCGAGAGGATGCATCCCGCAGGCTAGTCGAGTAAAAACACGTGCGAGGTTTTGTGGGATGCGCATGCGCAGGTTTTGTGGGATGCGCATGCGCCGGTTTTTTGGGATGCGCATGGCTAGTCGAGCAAAAACACGTGCGAGAGGATGCATCCCGCAGGGTAGTCGAGTAAGAACACGTGCGAGAGGATGCATCCCGCAGGCTAGTCGAGCAAAAACACGTGCGAGAGGATGCATCCCGCAGGCTAGTCGAGTAAAAACACGTGCGAGAGGATGCATCCCGCAGGCTAGTCGAGTAAAAACACGTGCGAGAGGATGCATCCCGCAGGCTAGTCGAGTAAAAACACGTGCGAGAGGATGCATCCCGCAGGCTAGTCGAGTAAAAACACGTGCGAGGTTTTGTGGGATGCGCATGCGCAGGTTTTGTGGGATGCGCATGCGCAGGTTTTGTGGGATGCGCATGCGCAGGTTTTTTGGGATGCGCATGGCTAGTCGAGCAAAAACACGTGCGAGAGGATGCATCCCGCAGGGTAGTCGAGTAAAAACACGTGCGAGAGGATGCATCCCGCAGGGTAGTCGAGTAAAAACACGTGCGAGAGGATGCATCCCGCAGGCTAGTCGAGCAAAAACACGTGCGAGAGGATGCATCCCGCAGGCAAGTCGAGTAAAAACACGTGCGAGAGGATGCATCCCGCAGGCTAGTCGAGTAAAAACACGTGCGAGGTTTTGTGGGATGCGCATGCGCAGGTTTTGTGGGATGCGCATGCGCAGGTTTTTTGGGATGCGCTTGGCTAGTCGAGCAAAAACACGTGCGAGAGGATGCATCCCGCAGGGTAGTCGAGTAAAAACAAGTGCGAGGTTTTGTGGGATGCGCATGCGCAGGTTTTGTGGGATGCGCATGCGCAGGTTTGGTGGGATGCGCATGCGCAGGTTTTTTGGGATGCGCATGCGCAGGTTTTTTGGGATGCGCATGGCTAGTCGAGCAAAAACACGTGCGAGAGGATGCATCCCGCAGGCTAGTCGAGTAAAAACACGTGCGAGGTTTTGTGGGATGCGCATGCGCAGGTTTTTTGGGATGCGCATGCGCAGGTTTTTTGGGATGCGCATGCGCAGGTTTTTTGGGATGCGCATGGCTAGTCGAGCAAAAACACGTGCGAGAGGATGCATCCCGCAGGCTAGTCGAGTAAAAACACGTGCGAGAGGATGCATCCCGCAGGGTAGTCGAGTAAAAACACGTGCGAGAGGATGCATCCCGCAGGCTAGTCGAGCAAAAACACGTGCGAGAGGATGCATCCCGCAGGCAAGTCGAGTAAAAACACGTGCGAGAGGATGCATCCCGCAGGCTAGTCGAGTAAAAACACGTGCGAGGTTTTGTGGGATGCGCATGCGCAGGTTTTGTGGGATGCGCATGCGCAGGTTTTTTGGGATGCGCATGCGCAGGTTTTTTGGGATGCGCATGGCTAGTCGAGCAAAAACACGTGCGAGAGGATGCATCCGCAGGCTAGTCGAGTAAAAACACGTGCGAGAGGATGAATCCCGAAGGCTAGTCGAGTAAAAACACGTGCGAGAGGATGCATCCCGCAGGCAAGTCGAGTAAAAACACGTGCGAGAGGATGCATCCCGCAGGCTAGTCGAGTAAAAACACGTGCGAGGTTTTGTGGGATGCGCATGCGCAGGTTTTTTGGGATGCGCATGGCTAGTCGAGCAAAAACACGTGCGAGAGGATGCATCCCGCAGGGTAGTCGAGTAAGAACACGTGCGAGAGGATGCATCCCGCAGGCTAGTCGAGCAAAAACACGTGCGAGAGGATGCATCCCGCAGGCTAGTCGAGTAAAAACATGTGCGAGAGGATGCATCCCGCAGGCTAGTCGAGTAAAAACACGTGCGAGAGGATGCATCCCGCAGGCTAGTCGAGTAAAAACACGTGCGAGAGGATGCATCCCGCAGGCTAGTCGAGTAAAAACACGTGCGAGGTTTTGTGGGATGCGCATGCGCAGGTTTTTTGGGATGCGCATGGCTAGTCGAGCAAAAACACGTGCGAGAGGATGCATCCCGCAGGTAGTCGAGTAAAAACACGTGCGAGAGGATGCATCCCGCAGGCTAGTCGAGCACAAACACGTGCGAGAGGATGCATCCCGCAGGCTAGTCGAGTAAAAACACGTGCGAGGTTTTGTGGGATGCGCATGCGCAGGTTTTTTGGGATGCGCATGCGCAGGTTTTTTGGGATGCGCATGCCTAGTCGAGCAAAAACACGTGCGAGAGGATGCATCCCGCAGGCTAGTCGAGCAAAAACACGTGCGAGAGGATGCATCCCGCAGGCTAGTCGAGTAAAAACACGTGCGAGAGGATGCATCCCGCAGGCTAGTCGAGTAAAAACACGTGCGAGAGGATGCATCCCGCAGGCTAGTCGAGTAAAAACACGTGCGAGAGGATGCATCCCGCAGGCTAGTCGAGTAAAAACACGTGCGAGGTTTTGTGGGATGCGCATGCGCAGGTTTTGTGGGATGCGCATGCGCAGGTTTTTTGGGATGCGCATGCGCAGGTTTTTTGGGATGCGCATGCGCAGGTTTTTTGGGATGCGCATGCGCAGGTTTTTTGGGATGCGCATGGCTAGTCGAGCAAAAACACGTGCGAGAGGATGCATCCCGCAGGCTAGTCGAGTAAAAACACGTGCGAGAGGATGCATCCCGCAGGGTAGTCGAGTAAAAACACGTGCGAGAGGATGCATCCCGCAGGCTAGTCGAGCAAAAACACGTGCGAGAGGATGCATCCCGCAGGCAAGTCGAGTAAAAACACGTGCGAGAGGATGCATCCCGCAGGCTAGTCGAGTAAAAACACGTGCGAGGTTTTGTGGGATGCGCATGCGCAGGTTTTGTGGGATGCGCATGCGCAGGTTTTTTGGGATGCGCATGCGCAGGTTTTTTGGGATGCGCATGGCTAGTCGAGCAAAAACACGTGCGAGAGGATGCATCCCGCAGGCTAGTCGAGTAAAAACACGTGCGAGAGGATGAATCCCGAAGGCTAGTCGAGTAAAAACACGTGCGAGAGGATGCATCCCGCAGGCTAGTCGAGCAAAAACACGTGCGAGAGGATGCATCCCGCAGGCTGGTCGAGCAAAAACACGTGCGAGAGGATGCATCCCGCAGGCTAGTCGAGTAAAAACACGTGCGAGAGGATGCATCCCGCAGGCTAGTCGAGTAAAAACACGTGCGAGAGGATGAATCCCGAAGGCTAGTCGAGTAAAAACACGTGCGAGAGGATGCATCCCGCAGGCTAGTCGAGCAAAAAACACGTGCGAGAGGATGCATCCCGCAGGCTGGTCGAGCAAAAACACGTGCGAGAGAATGCATCCCGCAGGCTAGTCGAGTAAAAACACGTGCGAGAGGATGCATCCTGCAGGCTAGTCGAGTAAAAACACGTGCGAGAGGATGCATCCCGCAGGCTAGTCAAGTAAAAACACGTGCGAGAGGATAGTAAAAACACGTGCGAGAGGATGCATCCGCAGGCTAGTCGAGCAAAAACACGTGCGAGAGGATGCATCCCGCAGGCTGGTCGAGCAAAAACACGTGCGAGAGGATGCATCCCGCAGGCTAGTCGAGTAAAAACACGTGCGAGAGGATGCATCCTGCAGGCTAGTCGAGTAAAACACGTGCGAGAGGATGCATCCCGCAGGCTAGTCGAGTAAAACACGTGCGAGAGGATGCATCCGCAGGCTAGTCGGTAAAAACACGTGCGAGAGGATGCATCCCGCAGGCTAGTCGAGTAAAAACACGTGCGAGGTTTTGTGGGATGCGCATGCGCAGGTTTTGTGGGATGCGCATGCGCAGGTTTTGTGGGATGCGCATGCGCAGGTTTTTTGGGATGCGCATGGCTAGTCGAGCAAAACACGTGCGAGAGGATGCATCCCGCAGGCTAGTCGAGTAAAAACACGTGCGAGAGGATGCATCCTGCAGGCTAGACGAGTAAAAACACGTGCGAGGTTTTGTGGGATGCGCATGCGCAGGTTTTGTGGGATGCGCGTGCGCAGGTTTTTTGGGATGCGCATGGCTAGTCGAGCAAAAACACGTGCGAGAGGATGCATCCCGCAGGGTAGTCGAGAAAAACACGTGCGAGAGGATGCATCCCGCAGGCTAGTCGAGCAAAAACACGTGCGAGAGGATGCATCCCGCAGGCAAGTCGAGTAAAAACACGTGCGAGAGGATGCATCCCGCAGGCTAGTCGAGTAAAAACACGTGCGAGGTTTTGTGGGATGCGCATGCGCAGGTTTTGTGGGATGCGCATGCGCAGGTTTTTTGGGATGCGCATGGCTAGTCGAGCAAAAACACGTGCGAGAGGATGCATCCCGCAGGGTAGTCGAGTAAAAACAAGTGCGAGGTTTTGTGGGATGCGCATGCGCAGGTTTTGTGGGATGCGCATGCGCAGGTTTGTGGGATGCGCATGCGCAGGTTTTTTGGGATGCGCATGCGCAGGTTTTTTGGGATGCGCATGGCTAGTCGAGCAAAAACGCGTGCGAGAGGATGCATCCCGCAGGCTAGTCGAGTAAAAACACGTGCGAGGTTTTGTGGGATGCGCATGCGCAGGTTTTGTGGGATGTTCATGCGCAGGTTTTTGGGATGCGCATGCGCAGGTTTTTTGGGATGCGCATGGCTAGTCGAGCAAAAACACGTGCGAGAGGATGCATCCCGCAGGCTAGTCGAGTAAAAACACGTGCGAGAGAATGCATCCCGCAGGGTAGTCGAGTAAAACACGTGCGAGAGGATGCATCCCGCAGGCTAGTCGAGCAAAAACACGTGCGAGAGGATGCATCCCGCAGGCAAGTCGAGTAAAAACACGTGCGAGAGGATGCATCCCGCAGGCTAGTCGAGTAAAAACACGTGCGAGGTTTTGTGGGATGCGCATGCGCAGGTTTTTTGGGATGCGCATGGCTAGTCGAGCAAAAACACGTGCGAGAGGATGCATCCCGCAGGCTAGTCGAGTAAAAACACGTGCGAGAGGATGAATCCCGAAGGCTAGTCGAGTAAAAACACGTGCGAGAGGATGCATCCCGCAGGCTAGTCGAGCAAAACACGTGCGAGAGGATGCATCCCGCAGGCTGGTCGAGCAAAAACACGTGCGAGAGGATGCATCCCGCAGGGTAGTCGAGAAAAACACGTGCGAGAGGATGCATCCCGCAGGCTAGTCGAGCAAAAACACGTGCGAGAGGATGCATCCCGCAGGCAAGTCGAGTAAAAACACGTGCGAGAGGATGCATCCCGCAGGCTAGTCGAGTAAAAACACGTGCGAGGTTTTGTGGGATGCGCATGCGCAGGTTTTGTGGGATGCGCATGCGCCGGTTTTTTGGGATGCGCATGGCTAGTCGAGCAAAAACACGTGCGAGAGGATGCATCCCGCAGGGTAGTCGAGTAAGAACACGTGCGAGAGGATGCATCCCGCAGGCTAGTCGAGCAAAAACACGTGCGAGAGGATGCATCCGCAGGCTAGTCGAGTAAAAACACGTGCGAGAGGATGCATCCCGCAGGCTAGTCGAGTAAAAACACGTGCGAGAGGATGCATCCCGCAGGCTAGTCGAGTAAAAACACGTGCGAGAGGATGCATCCCGCAGGCTAGTCGAGTAAAAACACGTGCGAGGTTTTGTGGGATGCGCATGCGCAGGTTTTGTGGGATTCGCATGCGCAGGTTTTGTGGGATGCGCATGCGCAGGTTTTTTGGGATGCGCATGGCTAGTCGAGCAAAAACACGTGCGAGAGGATGCATCCCGCAGGGTAGTCGAGTAAAAACACGTGCGAGAGGATGCATCCCGCAGGGTAGTCGAGTAAAAACACGTGCGAGAGGATGCATCCCGCAGGCTAGTCGAGCAAAAACACGTGCGAGAGGATGCATCCCGCAGGCAAGTCGAGTAAAAACACGTGCGAGAGGATGCATCCCGCAGGCTAGTCGAGTAAAAACACGTGCGAGGTTTTGTGGGATGCGCATGCGCAGGTTTTGTGGGATGCGCATGCGCAGGTTTTTTGGGATGCGCTTGGCTAGTCGAGCAAAAACACGTGCGAGAGGATGCATCCCGCAGGGTAGTCGAGTAAAAACAAGTGCGAGGTTTTGTGGGATGCGCATGCGCAGGTTTTGTGGGATGCGCATGCGCAGGTTTTGTGGGATGCGCATGCGCAGGTTTTTTGGGATGCGCATGCGCAGGTTTTTTGGGATGCGCATGGCTAGTCGAGCAAAAACACGTGCGAGAGGATGCATCCCGCAGGCTAGTCGAGTAAAAACACGTGCGAGGTTTTGTGGGATGCGCATGCGCAGGTTTTGTGGGATGCGCATGCGCAGGTTTTTTGGGATGCGCATGCGCAGGTTTTTTGGGATGCGCATGGCTAGTCGAGCAAAAACACGTGCGAGAGGATGCATCCCGCAGGCTAGTCGAGTAAAAACACGTGCGAGAGGATGCATCCCGCAGGGTAGTCGAGTAAAAACACGTGCGAGAGGATGCATCCCGCAGGCTAGTCGAGCAAAAACACGTGCGAGAGGATGCATCCCGCAGGCAAGTCGAGTAAAAACACGTGCGAGAGGATGCATCCCGCAGGCTAGTCGAGTAAAAACACGTGCGAGGTTTTGTGGGATGCGCATGCGCAGGTTTTGTGGGATGCGCATGCGCAGGTTTTTTGGGATGCGCATGCGCAGGTTTTTTGGGATGCGCATGGCTAGTCGAGCAAAAACACGTGCGAGAGGATGCATCCCGCAGGCTAGTCGAGTAAAAACACGTGCGAGAGGATGAATCCCGAAGGCTAGTCGAGTAAAAACACGTGCGAGAGGATGCATCCCGCAGGGTAGTCGAGAAAAACACGTGCGAGAGGATGCATCCCGCAGGCTAGTCGAGCAAAAACACGTGCGAGAGGATGCATCCCGCAGGCAAGTCGAGTAAAAACACGTGCGAGAGGATGCATCCCGCAGGCTAGTCGAGTAAAAACACGTGCGAGGTTTTGTGGGATGCGCATGCGCAGGTTTTTTGGGATGCGCATGGCTAGTCGAGCAAAAACACGTGCGAGAGGATGCATCCCGCAGGGTAGTCGAGTAAGAACACGTGCGAGAGGATGCATCCCGCAGGCTAGTCGAGCAAAAACACGTGCGAGAGGATGCATCCCGCAGGCTAGTCGAGTAAAAACATGTGCGAGAGGATGCATCCCGCAGGCTAGTCGAGTAAAAACACGTGCGAGAGGATGCATCCCGCAGGCTAGTCGAGTAAAAACACGTGCGAGAGGATGCATCCCGCAGGCTAGTCGAGTAAAAACACGTGCGAGGTTTTGTGGGATGCGCATGCGCAGGTTTTTTGGGATGCGCATGGCTAGTCGAGCAAAAACACGTGCGAGAGGATGCATCCCGCAGGGTAGTCGAGTAAAAACACGTGCGAGAGGATGCATCCCGCAGGCTAGTCGAGCACAAACACGTGCGAGAGGATGCATCCCGCAGGCTAGTCGAGTAAAAACACGTGCGAGGTTTTGTGGGATGCGCATGCGCAGGTTTTTTGGGATGCGCATGCGCAGGTTTTTTGGGATGCGCATGCCTAGTCGAGCAAAAACACGTGCGAGAGGATGCATCCCGCAGGCTAGTCGAGCAAAAACACGTGCGAGAGGATGCATCCCGCAGGCTAGTCGAGTAAAAACACGTGCGAGAGGATGCATCCCGCAGGCTAGTCGAGTAAAAACACGTGCGAGAGGATGCATCCCGCAGGCTAGTCGAGTAAAAACACGTGCGAGAGGATGCATCCCGCAGGCTAGTCGAGTAAAAACACGTGCGAGGTTTTGTGGGATGCGCATGCGCAGGTTTTGTGGGATGCGCATGCGCAGGTTTTTTGGGATGCGCATGCGCAGGTTTTTTGGGATGCGCATGCGCAGGTTTTTTGGGATGCGCATGCGCAGGTTTTTTGGGATGCGCATGCGCAGGTTTTTTGGGATGCGCATGGCTAGTCGAGCAAAAACACGTGCGAGAGGATGCATCCCGCAGGCTAGTCGAGTAAAAACACGTGCGAGAGGATGCATCCCGCAGGGTAGTCGAGTAAAAACACGTGCGAGAGGATGCATCCCGCAGGCTAGTCGAGCAAAAACACGTGCGAGAGGATGCATCCCGCAGGCAAGTCGAGTAAAAACACGTGCGAGAGGATGCATCCCGCAGGCTAGTCGAGTAAAAACACGTGCGAGGTTTTGTGGGATGCGCATGCGCAGGTTTTGTGGGATACGCATGCGCAGGTTTTTTGGGATGCGCATGCGCAGGTTTTTTGGGATGCGCATGGCTAGTCGAGCAAAAACACGTGCGAGAGGATGCATCCCGCAGGCTAGTCGAGTAAAAACACGTGCGAGAGGATGAATCCCGAAGGCTAGTCGAGTAAAAACACGTGCGAGAGGATGCATCCCGCAGGCTAGTCGAGCAAAAACACGTGCGAGAGGATGCATCCCGCAGGCTGGTCGAGCAAAAACACGTGCGAGAGGATGCATCCCGCAGGCTAGTCGAGTAAAAACACGTGCGAGAGGATGCATCCCGCAGGCTAGTCGAGTAAAAACACGTGCGAGAGGATGAATCCCGAAGGCTAGTCGAGTAAAAACACGTGCGAGAGGATGCATCCCGCAGGCTAGTCGAGCAAAAACACGTGCGAGAGGATGCATCCCGCAGGCTGGTCGAGCAAAAACACGTGCGAGAGGATGCATCCCGCAGGCTAGTCGAGTAAAAACACGTGCGAGAGGATGCATCCTGCAGGCTAGTCGAGTAAAAACACGTTCGAGAGGATGCATCCCGCAGGCTAGTCGAGTAAAAACACGTGCGAGAGGATGCATCCCGCAGGCTAGTCGGGTAAAAACACGTGCGAGAGGATGCATCCCGCAGGCTAGTCGAGTAAAAACACGTGCGAGGTTTTGTGGGATGCGCATGCGCAGGTTTTGTGGGATGCGCATGCGCAGGTTTTGTGGGATGCGCATGCGCAGGTTTTTTGGGATGCGCATGGCTAGTCGAGCAAAAACACGTGCGAGAGGATGCATCCCGCAGGCTAGTCGAGTAAAAACACGTGCGAGAGGATGCATCCTGCAGGCTAGACGAGTAAAAACACGTGCGAGGTTTTGTGGGATGCGCATGCGCAGGTTTTGTGGGATGCGCGTGCGCAGGTTTTTTGGGATGCGCATGGCTAGTCGAGCAAAAACACGTGCGAGAGGATGCATCCCGCAGGGTAGTCGAGAAAAACACGTGCGAGAGGATGCATCCCGCAGGCTAGTCGAGTAAAAACACGTGCGAGAGGATGAATCCCGAAGGCTAGTCGAGTAAAAACACGTGCGAGAGGATGCATCCCGCAGGCTAGTCGAGCAAAAACACGTGCGAGAGGATGCATCCCGCAGGCTGGTCGAGCAAAAACACGTGCGAGAGGATGCATCCCGCAGGCTAGTCGAGTAAAAACACGTGCGAGAGGATGCATCCCGCAGGCTAGTCGAGTAAAAACACGTGCGAGAGGATGAATCCCGAAGGCTAGTCGAGTAAAAACACGTGCGAGAGGATGCATCCCGCAGGCTAGTCGAGCAAAAACACGTGCGAGAGGATGCATCCCGCAGGCTGGTCGAGCAAAAACACGTGCGAGAGGATGCATCCCGCAGGCTAGTCGAGTAAAAACACGTGCGAGAGGATGCATCCTGCAGGCTAGTCGAGTAAAAACACGTTCGAGAGGATGCATCCCGCAGGCTAGTCGAGTAAAAACACGTGCGAGAGGATGCATCCCGCAGGCTAGTCGGGTAAAAACACGTGCGAGAGGATGCATCCCGCAGGCTAGTCGAGTAAAAACACGTGCGAGGTTTTGTGGGATGCGCATGCGCAGGTTTTGTGGGATGCGCATGCGCAGGTTTTGTGGGATGCGCATGCGCAGGTTTTTTGGGATGCGCATGGCTAGTCGAGCAAAAACACGTGCGAGAGGATGCATCCCGCAGGCTAGTCGAGTAAAAACACGTGCGAGAGGATGCATCCTGCAGGCTAGACGAGTAAAAACACGTGCGAGGTTTTGTGGGATGCGCATGCGCAGGTTTTGTGGGATGCGCGTGCGCAGGTTTTTTGGGATGCGCATGGCTAGTCGAGCAAAAACACGTGCGAGAGGATGCATCCCGCAGGGTAGTCGAGAAAAACACGTGCGAGAGGATGCATCCCGCAGGCTAGTCGAGCAAAAACACGTGCGAGAGGATGCATCCCGCAGGCAAGTCGAGTAAAAACACGTGCGAGAGGATGCATCCCGCAGGCTAGTCGAGTAAAAACACGTGCGAGGTTTTGTGGGATGCGCATGCGCAGGTTTTGTGGGATGCGCATGCGCAGGTTTTTTGGGATGCGCATGGCTAGTCGAGCAAAAACACGTGCGAGAGGATGCATCCCGCAGGGTAGTCGAGTAAAAACAAGTGCGAGGTTTTGTGGGATGCGCATGCGCAGGTTTTGTGGGATGCGCATGCGCAGGTTTTGTGGGATGCGCATGCGCAGGTTTTTTGGGATGCGCATGCGCAGGTTTTTTGGGATGCGCATGGCTAGTCGAGCAAAAACGCGTGCGAGAGGATGCATCCCGCAGGCTAGTCGAGTAAAAACACGTGCGAGGTTTTGTGGGATGCGCATGCGCAGGTTTTGGGGGATGCGCATGCGCAGGTTTTTTGGGATGCGCATGCGCAGGTTTTTTGGGATGCGCATGGCTAGTCGAGCAAAAACACGTGCGAGAGGATGCATCCCGCAGGCTAGTCGAGTAAAAACACGTGCGAGAGGATGCATCCCGCAGGGTAGTCGAGTAAAAACACGTGCGAGAGGATGCATCCCGCAGGCTAGTCGAGCAAAAACACGTGCGAGAGGATGCATCCCGCAGGCAAGTCGAGTAAAAACACGTGCGAGAGGATGCATCCCGCAGGCTAGTCGAGTAAAAACACGTGCGAGGTTTTGTGGGATGCGCATGCGCAGGTTTTTTGGGATGCGCATGGCTAGTCGAGCAAAAACACGTGCGAGAGGATGCATCCCGCAGGCTAGTCGAGTAAAAACACGTGCGAGAGAATGAATCCCGAAGGCTAGTCGAGTAAAAACACGTGCGAGAGGATGCATCCCGCAGGCTAGTCGAGCAAAAACACGTGCGAGAGGATGCATCCCGCAGGCTGGTCGAGCAAAAACACGTGCGAGAGGATGCATCCCGCAGGGTAGTCGAGAAAAACACGTGCGAGAGGATGCATCCCGCAGGCTAGTCGAGCAAAAACACGTGCGAGAGGATGCATCCCGCAGGCAAGTCGAGTAAAAACACGTGCGAGAGGATGCATCCCGCAGGCTAGTCGAGTAAAAACACGTGCGAGGTTTTGTGGGATGCGCATGCGCAGGTTTTGTGGGATGCGCATGCGCCGGTTTTTTGGGATGCGCATGGCTAGTCGAGCAAAAACACGTGCGAGCGGATGCATCCCGCAGGGTAGTCGAGTAAGAACACGTGCGAGAGGATGCATCCCGCAGGCTAGTCGAGCAAAAACACGTGCGAGAGGATGCATCCCGCAGGCTAGTCGAGTAAAAACACGTGCGAGAGGATGCATCCCGCAGGCTAGTCGAGTAAAAACACGTGCGAGAGGATGCATCCCGCAGGCTAGTCGAGTAAAAACACGTGCGAGGTTTTGTGGGATGCGCATGCGCAGGTTTTGTGGGATGCGCATGCGCAGGTTTTGTGGGATGCGCATGCGCAGGTTTTTTGGGATGCGCATGGCTAGTCGAGCAAAAACACGTGCGAGAGGATGCATCCCGCAGGGTAGTCGAGTAAAAACACGTGCGAGAGGATGCATCCCGCAGGGTAGTCGAGTAAAAACACGTGCGAGAGGATGCATCCCGCAGGCTAGTCGAGCAAAAACACGTGCGAGAGGATGCATCCCGCAGGCAAGTCGAGTAAAAACACGTGCGAGAGGATGCATCCCGCAGGCTAGTCGAGTAAAAACACGTGCGAGGTTTTGTGGGATGCGCATGCGCAGGTTTTGTGGGATGCGCATGCGCAGGTTTTTTGGGATGCGCATGGCTAGTCGAGCAAAAACACGTGCGAGAGGATGCATCCCGCAGGGTAGTCGAGTAAAAACAAGTGCGAGGTTTTGTGGGATGCGCATGCGCAGGTTTTGTGGGATGCGCATGCGCAGGTTTTGTGGGATGCGCATGCGCAGGTTTTTTGGGATGCGCATGCGCAGGTTTTTTGGGATGCGCATGGCTAGTCGAGCAAAAACACGTGCGAGAGGATGCATCCCGCAGGCTAGTCGAGTAAAAACACGTGCGAGGTTTTGTGGGATGCGCATGCGCAGGTTTTGTGGGATGCGCATGCGCAGGTTTTTTGGGATGCGCATGCGCAGGTTTTTTGGGATGCGCATGCGCAGGTTTTTTGGGATGCGCATGGCTAGTCGAGCAAAAACACGTGCGAGAGGATGCATCCCGCAGGCTAGTCGAGTAAAAACACGTGCGAGAGGATGCATCCCGCAGGGTAGTCGAGTAAAAACACGTGCGAGAGGATGCATCCCGCAGGCTAGTCGAGCAAAAACACGTGCGAGAGGATGCATCCCGCAGGCAAGTCGAGTAAAAACACGTGCGAGAGGATGCATCCCGCAGGCTAGTCGAGTAAAAACACGTGCGAGGTTTTGTGGGATGCGCATGCGCAGGTTTTGTGGGATGCGCATGCGCAGGTTTTTTGGGATGCGCATGCGCAGGTTTTTTGGGATGCGCATGGCTAGTCGAGCAAAAACACGTGCGAGAGGATGCATCCCGCAGGCTAGTCGAGTAAAAACACGTGCGAGAGGATGAATCCCGAAGGCTAGTCGAGTAAAAACACGTGCGAGAGGATGCATCCCGCAGGCTAGTCGAGCAAAAACACGTGCGAGAGGATGCATCCCGCAGGCTGGTCGAGCAAAAACACGTGCGAGAGGATGCATCCTGCAGGCTAGTCGAGTAAAAACACGTGCGAGAGGATGCATCCCGCAGGCTAGTCGAGTAAAAACACGTGCGAGGTTTTGTGGGATGCGCATGCGCAGGTTTTTTGGGATGCGCATGGCTAGTCGAGCAAAAACACGTGCGAGAGGATGCATCCCGCAGGCTAGTCGAGTAAAAACACGTGCGAGAGGATGAATCCCGAAGGCTAGTCGAGTAAAAACACGTGCGAGAGGATGCATCCCGCAGGCTAGTCGAGCAAAAACACGTGCGAGAGGATGCATCCCGCAGGCTGGTCGAGCAAAAACACGTGCGAGAGGATGCATCCCGCAGGCTAGTCGAGTAAAAACACGTGCGAGAGGATGCATCCTGCAGGCTAGTCGAGTAAAAACACGTTCGAGAGGATGCATCCCGCAGGCTAGTCGAGTAAAAACACGTGCGAGAGGATGCATCCCGCAGGCTAGTCGGGTAAAAACACGTGCGAGAGGATGCATCCCGCAGGCTAGTCGAGTAAAAACACGTGCGAGGTTTTGTGGGATGCGCATGCGCAGGTTTTGTGGGATGCGCATGCGCAGGTTTTGTGGGATGCGCATGCGCAGGTTTTTTGGGATGCGCATGGCTAGTCGAGCAAAAACACGTGCGAGAGGATGCATCCCGCAGGCTAGTCGAGTAAAAACACGTGCGAGAGGATGCATCCTGCAGGCTAGACGAGTAAAAACACGTGCGAGGTTTTGTGGGATGCGCATGCGCAGGTTTTGTGGGATGCGCGTGCGCAGGTTTTTTGGGATGCGCATGGCTAGTCGAGCAAAAACACGTGCGAGAGGATGCATCCCGCAGGGTAGTCGAGAAAAACACGTGCGAGAGGATGCATCCCGCAGGCTAGTCGAGCAAAAACACGTGCGAGAGGATGCATCCCGCAGGCAAGTCGAGTAAAAACACGTGCGAGAGGATGCATCCCGCAGGCTAGTCGAGTAAAAACACGTGCGAGGTTTTGTGGGATGCGCATGCGCAGGTTTTGTGGGATGCGCATGGCTAGTCGAGCAAAAACACGTGCGAGAGGATGCATCCCGCAGGGTAGTCGAGTAAAAACAAGTGCGAGGTTTTGTGGGATGCGCATGCGCAGGTTTTGTGGGATGCGCATGCGCAGGTTTTTTGGGATGCGCATGCGCAGGTTTTTTGGGATGCGCATGGCTAGTCGAGCAAAAACGCGTGCGAGAGGATGCATCCCGCAGGCTAGTCGAGTAAAAACACGTGCGAGGTTTTGTGGGATGCGCATGCGCAGGTTTTGGGGGATGCGCATGCGCAGGTTTTTTGGGATGCGCATGCGCAGGTTTTTTGGGATGCGCATGGCTAGTCGAGCAAAAACACGTGCGAGAGGATGCATCCCGCAGGCTAGTCGAGTAAAAACACGTGCGAGAGGATGCATCCCGCAGGGTAGTCGAGTAAAAACACGTGCGAGAGGATGCATCCCGCAGGCTAGTCGAGCAAAAACACGTGCGAGAGGATGCATCCCGCAGGCAAGTCGAGTAAAAACACGTGCGAGAGGATGCATCCCGCAGGCTAGTCGAGTAAAAACACGTGCGAGGTTTTGTGGGATGCGCATGCGCAGGTTTTTTGGGATGCGCATGGCTAGTCGAGCAAAAACACGTGCGAGAGGATGCATCCCGCAGGCTAGTCGAGTAAAAACACGTGCGAGAGGATGAATCCCGAAGGCTAGTCGAGTAAAAACACGTGCGAGAGGATGCATCCCGCAGGCTAGTCGAGCAAAAACACGTGCGAGAGGATGCATCCCGCAGGCTGGTCGAGCAAAAACACGTGCGAGAGGATGCATCCCGCAGGGTAGTCGAGAAAAACACGTGCGAGAGGATGCATCCCGCAGGCTAGTCGAGCAAAAACACGTGCGAGAGGATGCATCCCGCAGGCAAGTCGAGTAAAAACACGTGCGAGAGGATGCATCCCGCAGGCTAGTCGAGTAAAAACACGTGCGAGAGGATGCATCCCGCAGGCTAGTCGAGTAAAAACACGTGCGAGGTTTTGTGGGATGCGCATGCGCAGGTTTTGTGGGATGCGCATGGCTAGTCGAGCAAAAACACGTGCGAGAGGATGCATCCCGCAGGGTAGTCGAGTAAAAACACGTGCGAGAGGATGCATCCCGCAGGGTAGTCGAGTAAAAACACGTGCGAGAGGATGCATCCCGCAGGCTAGTCGAGCAAAAACACGTGCGAGAGGATGCATCCCGCAGGCAAGTCGAGTAAAAACACGTGCGAGAGGATGCATCCCGCAGGCTAGTCGAGTAAAAACACGTGCGAGGTTTTGTGGGATGCGCATGCGCAGGTTTTGTGGGATGCGCATGCGCAGGTTTTTTGGGATGCGCATGGCTAGTCGAGCAAAAACACGTGCGAGAGGATGCATCCCGCAGGGTAGTCGAGTAAAAACAAGTGCGAGGTTTTGTGGGATGCGCATGCGCAGGTTTTGTGGGATGCGCATGCGCAGGTTTTTTGGGATGCGCATGCGCAGGTTTTTTGGGATGCGCATGGCTAGTCGAGCAAAAACACGTGCGAGAGGATGCATCCCGCAGGCTAGTCGAGTAAAAACACGTGCGAGGTTTTGTGGGATGCGCATGCGCAGGTTTTGTGGGATGCGCATGCGCAGGTTTTTTGGGATGCGCATGCGCAGGTTTTTTGGGATGCGCATGCGCAGGTTTTTTGGGATGCGCATGGCTAGTCGAGCAAAAACACGTGCGAGAGGATGCATCCCGCAGGCTAGTCGAGTAAAAACACGTGCGAGAGGATGCATCCCGCAGGGTAGTCGAGTAAAAACACGTGCGAGAGGATGCATCCCGCAGGCTAGTCGAGCAAAAACACGTGCGAGAGGATGCATCCCGCAGGCAAGTCGAGTAAAAACACGTGCGAGAGGATGCATCCCGCAGGCTAGTCGAGTAAAAACACGTGCGAGGTTTTGTGGGATGCGCATGCGCAGGTTTTGTGGGATGCGCATGCGCAGGTTTTTTGGGATGCGCATGCGCAGGTTTTTTGGGATGCGCATGGCTAGTCGAGCAAAAACACGTGCGAGAGGATGCATCCCGCAGGCTAGTCGAGTAAAAACACGTGCGAGAGGATGAATCCCGAAGGCTAGTCGAGTAAAAACACGTGCGAGAGGATGCATCCCGCAGGCTAGTCGAGCAAAAACACGTGCGAGAGGATGCATCCCGCAGGCTGGTCGAGCAAAAACACGTGCGAGAGGATGCATCCTGCAGGCTAGTCGAGTAAAAACACGTGCGAGAGGATGCATCCCGCAGGCTAGTCGAGTAAAAACACGTGCGAGGTTTTGTGGGATGCGCATGCGCAGGTTTTTTGGGATGCGCATGGCTAGTCGAGCAAAAACACGTGCGAGAGGATGCATCCCGCAGGCTAGTCGAGTAAAAACACGTGCGAGAGGATGAATCCCGAAGGCTAGTCGAGTAAAAACACGTGCGAGAGGATGCATCCCGCAGGCTAGTCGAGCAAAAACACGTGCGAGAGGATGCATCCCGCAGGCTGGTCGAGCAAAAACACGTGCGAGAGGATGCATCCCGCAGGGTAGTCGAGAAAAACACGTGCGAGAGGATGCATCCCGCAGGCTAGTCGAGCAAAAACACGTGCGAGAGGATGCATCCCGCAGGCAAGTCGAGTAAAAACACGTGCGAGAGGATGCATCCCGCAGGCTAGTCGAGTAAAAACACGTGCGAGGTTTTGTGGGATGCGCATGCGCAGGTTTTGTGGGATGCGCATGCGCCGGTTTTTTGGGATGCGCATGGCTAGTCGAGCAAAAACACGTGCGAGAGGATGCATCCCGCAGGGTAGTCGAGTAAGAACACGTGCGAGAGGATGCATCCCGCAGGCTAGTCGAGCAAAAACACGTGCGAGAGGATGCATCCCGCAGGCTAGTCGAGTAAAAACACGTGCGAGAGGATGCATCCCGCAGGCTAGTCGAGTAAAAACACGTGCGAGAGGATGCATCCCGCAGGCTAGTCGAGTAAAAACACGTGCGAGAGGATGCATCCCGCAGGCTAGTCGAGTAAAAACACGTGCGAGGTTTTGTGGGATGCGCATGCGCAGGTTTTGTGGGATGCGCATGCGCAGGTTTTGTGGGATGCGCATGCGCAGGTTTTTTGGGATGCGCATGGCTAGTCGAGCAAAAACACGTGCGAGAGGATGCATCCCGCAGGGTAGTCGAGTAAAAACACGTGGGAGAGGATGCATCCCGCAGGGTAGTCGAGTAAAAACACGTGCGAGAGGATGCATCCCGCAGGCTAGTCGAGCAAAAACACGTGCGAGAGGATGCATCCCGCAGGCAAGTCGAGTAAAAACACGTGCGAGAGGATGCATCCCGCAGGCTAGTCGAGTAAAAACACGTGCGAGGTTTTGTGGGATGCGCATGCGCAGGTTTTGTGGGATGCGCATGCGCAGGTTTTTTGGGATGCGCATGGCTAGTGGAGCAAAAACACGTGCGAGAGGATGCATCCCGCAGGGTAGTCGAGTAAAAACAAGTGCGAGGTTTTGTGGGATGCGCATGCGCAGGTTTTGTGGGATGCGCATGCGCAGGTTTTGTGGGATGCGCATGCGCAGGTTTTTTGGGATGCGCATGCGCAGGTTTTTTGGGATGCGCATGGCTAGTCGAGCAAAAACACGTGCGAGAGGATGCATCCCGCAGGCTAGTCGAGTAAAAACACGTGCGAGGTTTTGTGGGATGCGCATGCGCAGGTTTTGTGGGATGCGCATGCGCAGGTTTTTTGGGATGCGCATGCGCAGGTTTTTTGGGATGCGCATGCGCAGGTTTTTTGGGATGCGCATGGCTAGTCGAGCAAAAACACGTGCGAGAGGATGCATCCCGCAGGCTAGTCGAGTAAAAACACGTGCGAGGTTTTGTGGGATGCGCATGCGCAGGTTTTGTGGGATGCGCATGCGCAGGTTTTGTGGGATGCGCATGCGCAGGTTTTTTGGGATGCGCATGGCTAGTCGAGCAAAAACACGTGCGAGAGGATGCATCCCGCAGGGTAGTCGAGTAAAAACACGTGGGAGAGGATGCATCCCGCAGGGTAGTCGAGTAAAAACACGTGCGAGAGGATGCATCCCGCAGGCTAGTCGAGCAAAAACACGTGCGAGAGGATGCATCCCGCAGGCAAGTCGAGTAAAAACACGTGCGAGAGGATGCATCCCGCAGGCTAGTCGAGTAAAAACACGTGCGAGGTTTTGTGGGATGCGCATGCGCAGGTTTTGTGGGATGCGCATGCGCAGGTTTTTTGGGATGCGCATGGCTAGTGGAGCAAAAACACGTGCGAGAGGATGCATCCCGCAGGGTAGTCGAGTAAAAACAAGTGCGAGGTTTTGTGGGATGCGCATGCGCAGGTTTTGTGGGATGCGCATGCGCAGGTTTTGTGGGATGCGCATGCGCAGGTTTTTTGGGATGCGCATGGCTAGTCGAGCAAAAACACGTGCGAGAGGATGCATCCCGCAGGGTAGTCGAGTAAAAACAAGTGCGAGGTTTTGTGGGATGCGCATGCGCAGGTTTTTTGGGATGCGCATGCGCAGGTTTTTTGGGATGCGCATGGCTAGTCGAGCAAAAACACGTGCGAGAGGATGCATCCCGCAGGCTAGTCGAGTAAAAACACGTGCGAGGTTTTGTGGGATGCGCATGCGCAGGTTTTGTGGGATGCGCATGCGCAGGTTTTTTGGGATGCGCATGCGCAGGTTTTTTGGGATGCGCATGCGCAGGTTTTTTGGGATGCGCATGGCTAGTCGAGCAAAAACACGTGCGAGAGGATGCATCCCGCAGGCTAGTCGAGTAAAAACACGTGCGAGAGGATGCATCCCGCAGGGTAGTCGAGTAAAAACACGTGCGAGAGGATGCATCCCGCAGGCTAGTCGAGCAAAAACACGTGCGAGAGGATGCATCCCGCAGGCAAGTCGAGTAAAAACACGTGCGAGAGGATGCATCCCGCAGGCTAGTCGAGTAAAAACACGTGCGAGGTTTTGTGGGATGCGCATGCGCAGGTTTTGTGGGATGCGCATGCGCAGGTTTTTTGGGATGCGCATGCGCAGGTTTTTTGGGATGCGCATGGCTAGTCGAGCAAAAACACGTGCGAGAGGATGCATCCCGCAGGCTAGTCGAGTAAAAACACGTGCGAGAGGATGAATCCCGAAGGCTAGTCGAGTAAAAACACGTGCGAGAGGATGCATCCCGCAGGCTAGTCGAGCAAAAACACGTGCGAGAGGATGCATCCCGCAGGCTGGTCGAGCAAAAACACGTGCGAGAGGATGCATCCTGCAGGCTAGTCGAGTAAAAACACGTGCGAGAGGATGCATCCCGCAGGCTGGTCGAGCAAAAACACGGGCGAGAGGATGCATCCCGCAGGGTAGTCGAGAAAAACACGTGCGAGAGGATGCATCCCGCAGGCTAGTCGAGCAAAAACACGTGCGAGAGGATGCATCCCGCAGGCAAGTCGAGTAAAAACACGTGCGAGAGGATGCATCCCGCAGGCTAGTCGAGTAAAAACACGTGCGAGGTTTTGTGGGATGCGCATGCGCAGGTTTTGTGGGATGCGCATGCGCCGGTTTTTTGGGATGCGCATGGCTAGTCGAGCAAAAACACGTGCGAGAGGATGCATCCCGCAGGGTAGTCGAGTAAGAACACGTGCGAGAGGATGCATCCCGCAGGCTAGTCGAGCAAAAACACGTGCGAGAGGATGCATCCCGCAGGCTAGTCGAGTAAAAACACGTGCGAGAGGATGCATCCCGCAGGCTAGTCGAGTAAAAACACGTGCGAGAGGATGCATCCCGCAGGCTAGTCGAGTAAAAACACGTGCGAGAGGATGCATCCCGCAGGCTAGTCGAGTAAAAACACGTGCGAGGTTTTGTGGGATGCGCATGCGCAGGTTTTGTGGGATGCGCATGCGCAGGTTTTTTGGGATGCGCATGGCTAGTCGAGCAAAAACACGTGCGAGAGGATGCATCCCGCAGGGTAGTCGAGTAAAAACACGTGGGAGAGGATGCATCCCGCAGGGTAGTCGAGTAAAAACACGTGCGAGAGGATGCATCCCGCAGGCTAGTCGAGCAAAAACACGTGCGAGAGGATGCATCCCGCAGGCAAGTCGAGTAAAAACACGTGCGAGAGGATGCATCCCGCAGGCTAGTCGAGTAAAAACACGTGCGAGGTTTTGTGGGATGCGCATGCGCAGGTTTTGTGGGATGCGCATGCGCAGGTTTTTTGGGATGCGCATGGCTAGTGGAGCAAAAACACGTGCGAGGGGATGCATCCCGCAGGGTAGTCGAGTAAAAACAAGTGCGAGGTTTTGTGGGATGCGCATGCGCAGGTTTTGTGGGATGCGCATGCGCAGGTTTTGTGGGATGCGCATGCGCAGGTTTTTTGGGATGCGCATGCGCAGGTTTTTTGGGATGCGCATGGCTAGTCGAGCAAAAACACGTGCGAGAGGATGCATCCCGCAGGCTAGTCGAGTAAAAACACGTGCGAGGTTTTGTGGGATGCGCATGCGCAGGTTTTGTGGGATGCGCATGCGCAGGTTTTTTGGGATGCGCATGCGCAGGTTTTTTGGGATGCGCATGCGCAGGTTTTTTGGGATGCGCATGGCTAGTCGAGCAAAAACACGTGCGAGAGGATGCATCCCGCAGGCTAGTCGAGTAAAAACACGTGCGAGAGGATGCATCCCGCAGGGTAGTCGAGTAAAAACACGTGCGAGAGGATGCATCCCGCAGGCTAGTCGAGCAAAAACACGTGCGAGAGGATGCATCCCGCAGGCAAGTCGAGTAAAAACACGTGCGAGAGGATGCATCCCGCAGGCTAGTCGAGTAAAAACACGTGCGAGGTTTTGTGGGATGCGCATGCGCAGGTTTTTTGGGATGCGCATGCGCAGGTTTTTTGGGATGCGCATGGCTAGTCGAGCAAAAACACGTGCGTGAGGATGCATCCCGCAGGCTAGTCGAGTAAAAACACGTGCGAGAGGATGAATCCCGAAGGCTAGTCGAGTAAAAACACGTGCGAGAGGATGCATCCCGCAGGCTAGTCGAGCAAAAACACGTGCGAGAGGATGCATCCCGCAGGCTGGTCGAGCAAAAACACGTGCGAGAGGATGCATCCCGCAGGCTAGTCGAGTAAAAACACGTGCGAGAGGATGCATCCTGCAGGCTAGTCGAGTAAAAACACGTGCGAGAGGATGCATCCCGCAGGCTAGTCGAGTAAAAACACGTGCGAGAGGATGCATCCCGCAGGCTAGTCGGGTAAAAACACGTGCGAGAGGATGCATCCCGCAGGCTAGTCGAGTAAAAACACGTGCGAGGTTTTGTGGGATGCGCATGCGCAGGTTTTGTGGGATGCGCATGCGCAGGTTTTTTGGGATGCGCATGGCTAGTCGAGCAAAAACACGTGCGAGAGGATGCATCCCGCAGGCTAGTCGAGTAAAAACACGTGCGAGAGGATGCATCCTGCAGGCTAGACGAGTGAAAACACGTGCGAGGTTTTGTGGGATGCGCATGCGCAGGTTTTGTGGGATGCGCGTGCGCAGGTTTTTTGGGATGCGCATGGCTAGTCGAGCAAAAACACGTGCGAGAGGATGCATCCCGCAGGGTAGTCGAGAAAAACACGTGCGAGAGGATGCATCCCGCAGGCTAGTCGAGCAAAAACACGTGCGAGAGGATGCATCCCGCAGGCAAGTCGAGTAAAAACACGTGCGAGAGGATGCATCCCGCAGGCTAGTCGAGTAAAAACACGTGCGAGGTTTTGTGGGATGCGCATGCGCAGGTTTTGTGGGATGCGCATGCGCAGGTTTTTTGGGATGCGCATGGCTAGTCGAGCAAAAACACGTGCGAGAGGATGCATCCCGCAGGGTAGTCGAGTAAGAACACGTGCGAGAGGATGCATCCCGCAGGCTAGTCGAGCAAAAACACGTGCGAGAGGATGCATCCCGCAGGCTAGTCGAGTAAAAACACGTGCGAGAGGATGCATCCCGCAGGCTAGTCGAGTAAAAACACGTGCGAGGTTTTGTGGGATGCGCATGCGCAGGTTTTGTGGGATGCGCATGCGCAGGTTTTTTGGGATGCGCATGGCTAGTCGAGCAAAAACACGTGCGAGAGGATGCATCCCGCAGGGTAGTCGAGTAAAAACACGTGCGAGAGGATGCATCCCGCAGGCTAGTCGAGCAAAAACATGTGCGAGAGGATGCATCCCGCAGGCTAGTCGAGTAAAAACACGTGCGAGAGGATGCATCCCGCAGGCTAGTCGAGCACAAACACGTGCGAGAGGATGCATCCCGCAGGCTAGTCGAGCAAAAACACGTGCGAGAGGATGCATCCCGCAGGCTGGTCGAGCAAAAACACGTGCGAGAGGATGCATCCTGCAGGCTAGTCGAGTAAAAACACGTGCGAGAGGATGCATCCCGCAGGCTAGTCGAGTAAAAACACGTGCGAGAGGATGCATCCCGCAGGCTAGTCGGGTAAAAACACGTGCGAGAGGATGCATCCCGCAGGCTAGTCGGGTAAAAACACGTGCGAGAGGATGCATCCCGCAGGCTAGTCGAGTAAAAACACGTGCGAGGTTTTGTGGGATGCGCATGCGCAGGTTTTGTGGGATGCGCATGCGCAGGTTTTTTGGGATGCGCATGGCTAGTCGAGCAAAAACACGTGCGAGAGGATGCATCCCGCAGGGTAGTCGAGTAAGAACACGTGCGAGAGGATGCATCCCGCAGGCTAGTCGAGCAAAAACACGTGCGAGAGGATGCATCCCGCAGGCTAGTCGAGTAAAAACACGTGCGAGAGGATGCATCCCGCAGGCTAGTCGAGTAAAAACACGTGCGAGGTTTTGTGGGATGCGCATGCGCAGG
This sequence comes from Lasioglossum baleicum, assembly GCF_051020765.1. Taxonomy (NCBI): domain Eukaryota; kingdom Metazoa; phylum Arthropoda; class Insecta; order Hymenoptera; family Halictidae; genus Lasioglossum; species Lasioglossum baleicum. The sequence goes on along the minus strand of NW_027469102.1, from coordinate 359,115 downwards.
TTTTGTGGGATGCGCATGCGCAGGTTTTTTGGGATGCGCATGGCTAGTCGAGCAAAAACACGTGCGAGAGGATGCATCCCGCAGGGTAGTCGAGTAAAAACACGTGCGAGAGGATGCATCCCGCAGGCTAGTCGAGCAAAAACATGTGCGAGAGGATGCATCCCGCAGGCTAGTCGAGTAAAAACACGTGCGAGAGGATGCATCCCGCAGGCTAGTCGAGCACAAACACGTGCGAGAGGATGCATCCCGCAGGCTAGTCGAGCAAAAACACGTGCGAGAGGATGCATCCCGCAGGCTGGTCGAGCAAAAACACGTGCGAGAGGATGCATCCTGCAGGCTAGTCGAGTAAAAACACGTGCGAGAGGATGCATCCCGCAGGCTAGTCGAGTAAAAACACGTGCGAGAGGATGCATCCCGCAGGCTAGTCGGGTAAAAACACGTGCGAGAGGATGCATCCCGCAGGCTAGTCGGGTAAAAACACGTGCGAGAGGATGCATCCCGCAGGCTAGTCGAGTAAAAACACGTGCGAGGTTTTGTGGGATGCGCATGCGCAGGTTTTGTGGGATGCGCATGCGCAGGTATTGTGGGATGCGCATGCGCAGGTTTTTTGGGATGCGCATGGCTAGTCGAGCAAATACACGTGCGAGAGGATGCATCCCGCAGGCTAGTCGAGCAAAAACACGTGCGAGAGGATGCATCCCGCAGGCTAGTCGAGTAAAAACACGTGCGAGAGGATGCATCCCGCAGGCTAGTCGAGTAAAAACACGTGCGAGAGGATGCATCCCGCAGGCTAGTCGAGTAAAAACACGTGCGAGAGGATGCATCCCGCAGGCTAGTCGAGTAAAAACACGTGCGAGGTTTTGTGGGATGCGCATGCGCAGGTTTTGTGGGATGCGCATGCGCAGGTTTTTTGGGATGCGCATGGCTAGTCGAGCAAAAACACGTGCGAGAGGATGCATCCCGCAGGGTAGTCGAGTAAAAACACGTGGGAGAGGATGCATCCCGCAGGGTAGTCGAGTAAAAACACGTGCGAGAGGATGCATCCCGCAGGCTAGTCGAGCAAAAACACGTGCGAGAGGATGCATCCCGCAGGCAAGTCGAGTAAAAACACGTGCGAGAGGATGCATCCCGCAGGCTAGTCGAGTAAAAACACGTGCGAGGTTTTGTGGGATGCGCATGCGCAGGTTTTGTGGGATGCGCATGCGCAGGTTTTTTGGGATGCGCATGGCTAGTGGAGCAAAAACACGTGCGAGAGGATGCATCCCGCAGGGTAGTCGAGTAAAAACAAGTGCGAGGTTTTGTGGGATGCGCATGCGCAGGTTTTGTGGGATGCGCATGCGCAGGTTTTGTGGGATGCGCATGCGCAGGTTTTTTGGGATGCGCATGCGCAGGTTTTTTGGGATGCGCATGGCTAGTCGAGCAAAAACACGTGCGAGAGGATGCATCCCGCAGGCTAGTCGAGTAAAAACACGTGCGAGGTTTTGTGGGATGCGCATGCGCAGGTTTTGTGGGATGCGCATGCGCAGGTTTTTTGGGATGCGCATGCGCAGGTTTTTTGGGATGCGCATGCGCAGGTTTTTTGGGATGCGCATGGCTAGTCGAGCAAAAACACGTGCGAGAGGATGCATCCCGCAGGCTAGTCGAGTAAAAACACGTGCTAGAGGATGCATCCCGCAGGGTAGTCGAGTAAAAACACGTGCGAGAGGATGCATCCCGCAGGCTAGTCGAGCAAAAACACGTGCGAGAGGATGCATCCCGCAGGCAAGTCGAGTAAAAACACGTGCGAGAGGATGCATCCCGCAGGCTAGTCGAGTAAAAACACGTGCGAGGTTTTGTGGGATGCGCATGCGCAGGTTTTGTGGGATGCGCATGCGCAGGTTTTTTGGGATGCGCATGCGCAGGTTTTTTGGGATGCGCATGGCTAGTCGAGCAAAAACACGTGCGAGAGGATGCATCCCGCAGGCTAGTCGAGTAAAAACACGTGCGAGAGGATGAATCCCGAAGGCTAGTCGAGTAAAAACACGTGCGAGAGGATGCATCCCGCAGGCTAGTCGAGCAAAAACACGTGCGAGAGGATGCATCCCGCAGGCTGGTCGAGCAAAAACACGTGCGAGAGGATGCATCCCGCAGGCTAGTCGAGTAAAAACACGTGCGAGAGGATGCATCCTGCAGGCTAGTCGAGTAAAAACACGTGCGAGAGGATGCATCCCGCAGGCTAGTCGAGTAAAAACACGTGCGAGAGGATGCATCCCGCAGGCTAGTCGGGTAAAAACACGTGCGAGAGGATGCATCCCGCAGGCTAGTCGAGTAAAAACACGTGCGAGGTTTTGTGGGATGCGCATGCGCAGGTTTTGTGGGATTCGCATGCGCAGGTTTTTTGGGATGCGCATGGCTAGTCGAGCAAAAACACGTGCGAGAGGATGCATCCCGCAGGCTAGTCGAGTAAAAACACGTGCGAGAGGATGCATCCTGCAGGCTAGACGAGTGAAAACACGTGCGAGGTTTTGTGGGATGCGCATGCGCAGGTTTTGTGGGATGCGCGTGCGCAGGTTTTTTGGGATGCGCATGGCTAGTCGAGCAAAAACACGTGCGAGAGGATGCATCCCGCAGGGTAGTCGAGAAAAACACGTGCGAGAGGATGCATCCCGCAGGCTAGTCGAGCAAAAACACGTGCGAGAGGATGCATCCCGCAGGCAAGTCGAGTAAAAACACGTGCGAGAGGATGCATCCCGCAGGCTAGTCGAGTAAAAACACGTGCGAGGTTTTGTGGGATGCGCATGCGCAGGTTTTGTGGGATGCGCATGCGCAGGTTTTTTGGGATGCGCATGGCTAGTCGAGCAAAAACACGTGCGAGAGGATGCATCCCGCAGGGTAGTCGAGTAAGAACACGTGCGAGAGGATGCATCCCGCAGGCTAGTCGAGCAAAAACACGTGCGAGAGGATGCATCCCGCAGGCTAGTCGAGTAAAAACACGTGCGAGAGGATGCATCCCGCAGGCTAGTCGAGTAAAAACACGTGCGAGGTTTTGTGGGATGCGCATGCGCAGGTTTTGTGGGATGCGCATGCGCAGGTTTTTTGGGATGCGCATGGCTAGTCGAGCAAAAACACGTGCGAGAGGATGCATCCCGCAGGGTAGTCGAGTAAAAACACGTGCGAGAGGATGCATCCCGCAGGCTAGTCGAGCAAAAACATGTGCGAGAGGATGCATCCCGCAGGCTAGTCGAGTAAAAACACGTGCGAGAGGATGCATCCCGCAGGCTAGTCGAGCACAAACACGTGCGAGAGGATGCATCCCGCAGGCTAGTCGAGCAAAAACACGTGCGAGAGGATGCATCCCGCAGGCTGGTCGAGCAAAAACACGTGCGAGAGAATGCATCCCGCAGGCTAGTCGAGTAAAAACACGTGCGAGGTTTTGTGGGATGCGCATGCGCAGGTTTTGTTGGATGCGCATGGCTAGTCGAGCAAAAACACGTGCGAGAGGATGCATCCCGCAGGCTAGTCGAGTAAAAACACGTGCGAGAGGATGTATCCCGCAGGCTAGTCGAGCAAAAACACGTGCGAGAGGATGCATCCCGCAGGCTAGTCGAGCAAAAACACGTGCGAGAGGATGCATCCCGCAGGCTAGTCGAGTAAAAACACGTGCGAGGTTTTGTGGGATGCGCATGCGCAGGTTTTGTGGGATACGCATGGCTAGTCGAGCAAAAACACGTGCGAGAGGATGCATCCCGCAGGATAGTCGAGTAAAAACACGTGCGAGAGGATGCATCCCGCAGGCTAGTCGAGTAAAAACACGTGCGAGAGGATGAATCCCGAAGGCTAGTCGAGTAAAAACACGTGCGAGAGGATGCATCCCGCAGGCTAGTCGAGCAAAAACACGTGCGAGAGGATGCATCCCGCAGGCTGGTCGAGCAAAAACACGTGCGAGAGGATGCATCCCGCAGGCTAGTCGAGTAAAAACACGTGCGAGAGGATGCATCCTGCAGGCTAGTCGAGTAAAAACACGTGCGAGAGGATGCATCCCGCAGGCTAGTCGAGTAAAAACACGTGCGAGAGGATGCATCCCGCAGGCTAGTCGGGTAAAAACACGTGCGAGAGGATGCATCCCGCAGGCTAGTCGGGTAAAAACACGTGCGAGAGGATGCATCCCGCAGGCTAGTCGAGTAAAAACACGTGCGAGGTTTTGTGGGATGCGCATGCGCAGGTTTTGTGGGATGCGCATGCGCAGGTATTGTGGGATGCGCATGCGCAGGTTTTTTGGGATGCGCATGGCTAGTCGAGCAAAAATACGTGCGAGAGGATGCATCCCGCAGGCTAGTCGAGTAAAAACACGTGCGAGAGGATGCATCCTGCAGGCTAGACGAGTAAAAACACGTGCGAGGTTTTGTGGGATGCGCATGCGCAGGTTTTGTGGGATGCGCGTGCGCAGGTTTTTTGGGATGCGCATGGCTAGTCGAGCAAAAACACGTGCGAGAGGATGCATCCCGCAGGGTAGTCGAGAAAAACACGTGCGAGAGGATGCATCCCGCAGGCTAGTCGAGCAAAAACACGTGCGAGAGGATGCATCCCGCAGGCAAGTCGAGTAAAAACACGTGCGAGAGGATGCATCCCGCAGGCTAGTCGAGTAAAAACACGTGCGAGGTTTTGTGGGATGCGCATGCGCAGGTTTTGTGGGATGCGCATGCGCAGGTTTTTTGGGATGCGCATGGCTAGTCGAGCAAAAACACGTGCGAGAGGATGCATCCCGCAGGGTAGTCGAGTAAAAACACGTGCGAGAGGATGCATCCCGCAGGCTAGTCGAGCAAAAACACGTGCGAGAGGATGCATCCCGCAGGCTAGTCGAGTAAAAACACGTGCGAGGTTTTGTGGGATGCGCATGCGCAGGTTTTGTGGGATGCGCATGCGCAGGTTTTGTGGGATGCGCATGCGCAGGTTTTTTGGGATGCGCATGGCTAGTCGAGCAAAAACACGTGCGAGAGGATGCATCCCGCAGGGTAGTCGAGTAAAAACACGTGCGAGAGGATGCCTCCCGCAGGCTAGTCGAGCAAAAACACGTGCGAGAGGATGCATCCCGCAGGCTAGTCGAGTAAAAACACGTGCGAGGTTTTGTGGGATGCGCATGCGCAGGTTTTGTGGGATGCGCATGCGCAGGTTTTTTGGGATGCGCATGCGCAGGTTTTTTGGGATGCGCATGGCTAGTCGAGCAAAAACACGTGCGAGAGGATGCATCCCGCAGGCTAGTCGAGTAAAAACACGTGCGAGAGGATGCATTCCGCAGGGTAGTCGAGTAAAAACACGTGCGAGAGGATGCATCCCGCAGGCTAGTCGAGCAAAAACACGTGCGAGAGGATGCATCCCGCAGGCAAGTCGAGTAAAAACACGTGCGAGAGGATGCATCCCGCAGGCTAGTCGAGTAAAAACACGTGCGAGGTTTTGTGGGATGCGCATGCGCAGGTTTTGTGGGATGCGCATGCGCAGGTTTTTTGGGATGCGCATGGCTAGTCGAGCAAAAACACGTGCGAGAGGATGCATCCCGCAGGCTAGTCGAGTAAAAACACGTGCGAGAGGATGAATCCCGCAGGCTATTCGAGCACAAACACGTGCGAGAGGATGCATCCCGCAGGCTAGTCGAGCAAAAACACGTGCGAGAGGATGCATCCTGCAGGCTGGTCGAGCAAAAACACGTGCGAGAGGATGCATCCCGCAGGGTAGTCGAGAAAAACACGTGCGAGAGGATGCATCCCGCAGGCTAGTCGAGCAAAAACACGTGCGAGAGGATGCATCCCGCAGGCAAGTCGAGTAAAAACACGTGCGAGAGGATGCATCCCGCAGGCTAGTCGAGTAAAAACACGTGCGAGGTTTTGTGGGATGCGCATGCGCAGGTTTTGTGGGATGCGCATGCGCAGGTTTTTTGGGATGCGCATGGCTAGTCGAGCAAAAACACGTGCGAGAGGATGCATCCCGCAGGGTAGTCGAGTAAGAACACGTGCGAGAGGATGCATCCCGCAGGCTAGTCGAGCAAAAACACGTGCGAGAGGATGCATCCCGCAGGCTAGTCGAGTAAAAACACGTGCGAGAGGATGCATCCCGCAGGCTAGTCGAGTAAAAACACGTGCGAGAGGATGCATCCCGCAGGCTAGTCGAGTAAAAACACGTGCGAGAGGATGCATCCCGCAGGCTAGTCGAGTAAAAACACGTGCGAGGTTTTGTGGGATGCGGATGCGCAGGTTTTGTGGGATGCGCATGCGCAGGTTTTGTGGGATGCGCATGCGCAGGTTTTTTGGGATGCGCATGGCTAGTCGAGCAAAAACACGTGCGAGAGGATGCATCCCGCAGGGTAGTCGAGTAAAAACACGTGCGAGAGGATGCATCCCGCAGGCTAGTCGAGCAAAAACACGTGCGAGAGGATGCATCCCGCAGGCTAGTCGAGTAAAAACACGTGCGAGAGGATGCATCCCGCAGGCTAGTCGAGCACAAACACGTGCGAGAGGATGCATCCCGCAGGCTAGTCGAGCAAAAACACGTGCGAGAGGATGCATCCCGCAGGGTAGTCGAGTAAAAACACGTGCGAGAGGATGCATCCCGCAGGCTAGTCGAGCAAAAACACGTGCGAGAGGATGCATCCCGCAGGGTAGTCGAGTAAAAACAAGTGCGAGGTTTTGTGGGATGCGCATGCGCAGGTTTTGTGGGATGCGCATGCGCAGGTTTTTTGGGATGCGCATGCGCAGGTTTTTTGGGATGCGCATGGCTAGTCGAGCAAAAACACGTGCGAGAGGATGCATCCCGCAGGCTAGTCGAGTAAAAACACGTGCGAGGTTTTGTGGGATGCGCATGCGCAGGTTTTGTGGGATGCGCATGCGCAGGTTTTTTGGGATGCGCATGCGCAGGTTTTTTGGGATGCGCATGCGCAGGTTTTTTGGGATGCGCATGGCTAGTCGAGCAAAAACACGTGCGAGAGGATGCATCCCGCAGGCTAGTCGAGTAAAAACACGTGCGAGAGGATGCATCCCGCAGGGTAGTCGAGTAAAAACACGTGCGAGAGGATGCATCCCGCAGGCTAGTCGAGTAAAAACACGTGCGAGGTTTTGTGGGATGCGCATGCGCAGGTTTTGTGGGATGCGCATGCGCAGGTTTTGTGGGATGCGCATGCGCAGGTTTTTTGGGATGCGCATGGCTAGTCGAGCAAAAACACGTGCGAGAGGATGCATCCCGCAGGCTAGTCGAGTAAAAACACGTGCGAGAGGATGCATCCCGCAGGCTAGTCGAGTAAAAACACGTGCGAGGTTTTGTGGGATGCGCATGCGCAGGTTTTGTGGGATGCGCATGCGCAGGTTTTTTGGGATGCGCATGGCTAGTCGAGCAAAAACACGTGCGAGAGGATGCATCCCGCAGGCTAGTCGAGTAAAAACACGTGCGAGAGGATGAATCCCGCAGGCTATTCGAGCACAAACACGTGCGAGAGGATGCATCCCGCAGGCTAGTCGAGCAAAAACACGTGCGAGAGGATGCATCCCGCAGGCTGGTCGAGCAAAAACACGTGCGAGAGGATGCATCCCGCAGGGTAGTCGAGAAAAACACGTGCGAGAGGATGCATCCCGCAGGCTAGTCGAGCAAAAACACGTGCGAGAGGATGCATCCCGCAGGCAAGTCGAGTAAAAACACGTGCGAGAGGATGCATCCCGCAGGCTAGTCGAGTAAAAACACGTGCGAGGTTTTGTGGGATGCGCATGCGCAGGTTTTGTGGGATGCGCATGCGCAGGTTTTTTGGGATGCGCATGGCTAGTCGAGCAAAAACACGTGCGAGAGGATGCATCCCGCAGGCTAGTCGAGTAAAAACACGTGCGAGAGGATGAATCCCGCAGGCTATTCGAGCACAAACACGTGCGAGAGGATGCATCCCGCAGGCTAGTCGAGCAAAAACACGTGCGAGAGGATGCATCCCGCAGGCTGGTCGAGCAAAAACACGTGCGAGAGGATGCATCCCGCAGGCTAGTCGAGTAAAAACACGTGCGAGGTTTTGTGGGATGCGCATGCGCAGGTTTTGTGGGATGCGCATGCGCAGGTTTTGTGGGATGCGCATGCGCAGGTTTTTTGGGATGCGCATGGCTAGTCGAGCAAAAACACGTGCGAGAGGATGCATCCCGCAGGCTAGTCGAGTAAAAACACGTGCGAGAGGATGCATCCCGCAGGCTAGTCGAGTAAAAACACGTGCGAGGTTTTGTGGGATGCGCATGCGCAGGTTTTGTGGGATGCGCATGCGCAGGTTTTTTGGGATGCGCATGGCTAGTCGAGCAAAAACACGTGCGAGAGGATGCATCCCGCAGGCTAGTCGAGTAAAAACACGTGCGAGAGGATGAATCCCGCAGGCTATTCGAGCACAAACACGTGCGAGAGGATGCATCCCGCAGGCTAGTCGAGCAAAAACACGTGCGAGAGGATGCATCCCGCAGGCTGGTCGAGCAAAAACACGTGCGAGAGGATGCATCCCGCAGGGTAGTCGAGAAAAACACGTGCGAGAGGATGCATCCCGCAGGCTAGTCGAGCAAAAACACGTGCGAGAGGATGCATCCCGCAGGCAAGTCGAGTAAAAACACGTGCGAGAGGATGCATCCCGCAGGCTAGTCGAGTAAAAACACGTGCGAGGTTTTGTGGGATGCGCATGCGCAGGTTTTGTGGGATGCGCATGCGCAGGTTTTTTGGGATGCGCATGGCTAGTCGAGTAAAAACACGTGCGAGAGGATGCATCCCGCAGGCTAGTCGAGTAAAAACACGTGCGAGAGGATGCATCCCGCAGGCTAGTCGAGTAAAAACACGTGCGAGAGGATGCATCCCGCAGGCTAGTCGAGTAAAAACACGTGCGAGGTTTTGTGGGATGCGGATGCGCAGGTTTTGTGGGATGCGCATGCGCAGGTTTTGTGGGATGCGCATGCGCAGGTTTTTTGGGATGCGCATGGCTAGTCGAGCAAAAACACGTGCGAGAGGATGCATCCCGCAGGGTAGTCGAGTAAAAACACGTGCGAGAGGATGCATCCCGCAGGCTAGTCGAGCAAAAACACGTGCGAGAGGATGCATCCCGCAGGCTAGTCGAGTAAAAACACGTGCGAGAGGATGCATCCCGCAGGCTAGTCGAGCACAAACACGTGCGAGAGGATGCATCCCGCAGGCTAGTCGAGCAAAAACACGTGCGAGAGGATGCATCCCGCAGGGTAGTCGAGTAAAAACACGTGCGAGAGGATGCATCCCGCAGGCTAGTCGAGCAAAAACACGTGCGAGAGGATGCATCCCGCAGGGTAGTCGAGTAAAAACAAGTGCGAGGTTTTGTGGGATGCGCATGCGCAGGTTTTTTGGGATGCGCATGCGCAGGTTTTTTGGGATGCGCATGGCTAGTCGAGCAAAAACACGTGCGAGAGGATGCATCCCGCAGGCTAGTCGAGTAAAAACACGTGCGAGGTTTTGTGGGATGCGCATGCGCAGGTTTTTTGGGATGCGCATGCGCAGGTTTTTTGGGATGCGCATGGCTAGTCGAGCAAAAACACGTGCGAGAGGATGCATCCCGCAGGCTAGTCGAGTAAAAACACGTGCGAGAGGATGCATCCCGCAGGGTAGTCGAGTAAAAACACGTGCGAGAGGATGCATCCCGCAGGCTAGTCGAGTAAAAACACGTGCGAGGTTTTGTGGGATGCGCATGCGCAGGTTTTGTGGGATGCGCATGCGCAGGTTTTTTGGGATGCGCATGCGCAGGTTTTTTGGGATGCGCATGGCTAGTCGAGCAAAAACACGTGCGAGAGGATGCATCCCGCAGGCTAGTCGAGTAAAAACACGTGCGAGAGGATGAATCCCGAAGGCTAGTCGAGTAAAAACACGTGCGAGAGGATGCATCCCGCAGGCTAGTCGAGCAAAAACACGTGCGAGAGGATGCATCCCGCAGGCTGGTCGAGCAAAAACACGTGCGAGAGGATGCATCCTGCAGGCTAGTCGAGTAAAAACACGTGCGAGAGGATGCATCCCGCAGGCTAGTCGAGTAAAAACACGTGCGAGAGGATGCATCCCGCAGGCTAGTCGGGTAAAAACACGTGCGAGAGGATGCATCCCGCAGGCTAGTCGAGTAAAAACACGTGCGAGGTTTTGTGGGATGCGCATGCGCAGGTTTTGTGGGATGCGCATGCGCAGGTTTTGTGGGATGCGCATGCGCAGGTTTTTTGGGATGCGCATGGCTAGTCGAGCAAAAACACGTGCGAGAGGATGCATCCCGCAGGCTAGTCGAGTAAAAACACGTGCGAGAGGATGCATCCTGCAGGCTAGACGAGTAAAAACACGTGCGAGGTTTTGTGGGATGCGCATGCGCAGGTTTTGTGGGATGCGCGTGCGCAGGTTTTTTGGGATGCGCATGGCTAGTCGAGCAAAAACACGTGCGAGAGGATGCATCCCGCAGGGTAGTCGAGAAAAACACGTGCGAGAGGATGCATCCCGCAGGCTAGTCGAGCAAAAACACGTGCGAGAGGATGCATCCCGCAGGCAAGTCGAGTAAAAACACGTGCGAGAGGATGCATCCCGCAGGCTAGTCGAGTAAAAACACGTGCGAGGTTTTGTGGGATGCGCATGCGCAGGTTTTGTGGGATGCGCATGCGCAGGTTTTTTGGGATGCGCATGGCTAGTCGAGCAAAAACACGTGCGAGAGGATGCATCCCGCAGGCTAGTCGAGTAAAAACACGTGCGAGAGGATGCATACCGCAGGCTAGTCGAGTAAAAACACGTGCGAGAGGATGCATCCCGCAGGCTAGTCGAGTAAAAACACGTGCGAGGTTTTGTGGGATGCGGATGCGCAGGTTTTGTGGGATGCGCATGCGCAGGTTTTGTGGGATGCGCATGCGCAGGTTTTTTGGGATGCGCATGGCTAGTCGAGCAAAAACACGTGCGAGAGGATGCATCCCGCAGGGTAGTCGAGTAAAAACACGTGCGAGAGGATGCATCCCGCAGGCTAGTCGAGCAAAAACACGTGCGAGAGGATGCATCCCGCAGGCTAGTCGAGTAAAAACACGTGCGAGAGGATGCATCCCGCAGGGTAGTCGAGAAAAACACGTGCGAGAGGATGCATCCCGCAGGCTAGTCGAGCAAAAACACGTGCGAGAGGATGCATCCCGCAGGCAAGTCGAGTAAAAACACGTGCGAGAGGATGCATCCCGCAGGCTAGTCGAGTAAAAACACGTGCGAGGTTTTGTGGGATGCGCATGCGCAGGTTTTGTGGGATGCGCATGCGCAGGTTTTGTGGGATGCGCATGCGCAGGTTTTTTGGGATGCGCATGGCTAGTCGAGCAAAAACACGTGCGAGAGGATGCATCCCGCAGGCTAGTCGAGTAAAAACACGTGCGAGAGGATGCATCCTGCAGGCTAGACGAGTAAAAACACGTGCGAGGTTTTGTGGGATGCGCATGCGCAGGTTTTGTGGGATGCGCGTGCGCAGGTTTTTTGGGATGCGCATGGCTAGTCGAGCAAAAACACGTGCGAGAGGATGCATCCCGCAGGGTAGTCGAGAAAAACACGTGCGAGAGGATGCATCCCGCAGGCTAGTCGAGCAAAAACACGTGCGAGAGGATGCATCCCGCAGGCAAGTCGAGTAAAAACACGTGCGAGAGGATGCATCCCGCAGGCTAGTCGAGTAAAAACACGTGCGAGGTTTTGTGGGATGCGCATGCGCAGGTTTTGTGGGATGCGCATGCGCAGGTTTTTTGGGATGCGCATGGCTAGTCGAGCAAAAACACGTGCGAGAGGATGCATCCCGCAGGGTAGTCGAGTAAAAACAAGTGCGAGGTTTTGTGGGATGCGCATGCGCAGGTTTTGTGGGATGCGCATGCGCAGGTTTTGTGGGATGCGCATGCGCAGGTTTTTTGGGATGCGCATGCGCAGGTTTTTTGGGATGCGCATGGCTAGTCGAGCAAAAACGCGTGCGAGAGGATGCATCCCGCAGGCTAGTCGAGTAAAAACACGTGCGAGGTTTTGTGGGATGCGCATGCGCAGGTTTTTTGGGATGCGCATGCGCAGGTTTTTTGGGATGCGCATGGCTAGTCGAGCAAAAACACGTGCGAGAGGATGCATCCCGCAGGCTAGTCGAGTAAAAACACGAGCGAGAGGATGCATCCCGCAGGGTAGTCGAGTAAAAACACGTGCGAGAGGATGCATCCCGCAGGCTAGTCGAGCAAAAACACGTGCGAGAGGATGCATCCCGCAGGCAAGTCGAGTAAAAACACGTGCGAGAGGATGCATCCCGCAGGCTAGTCGAGTAAAAACACGTGCGAGGTTTTGTGGGATGCGCATGCGCAGGTTTTTTGGGATGCGCATGCGCAGGTTTTTTGGGATGCGCATGGCTAGTCGAGCAAAAACACGTGCGAGAGGATGCATCCCGCAGGCTAGTCGAGTAAAAACACGTGCGAGAGGATGAATCCCGAAGGCTAGTCGAGTAAAAACACGTGCGAGAGGATGCATCCCGCAGGCTAGTCGAGCAAAAACACGTGCGAGAGGATGCATCCCGCAGGCTGGTCGAGCAAAAACACGTGCGAGAGGATGCATCCCGCAGGGTAGTCGAGAAAAACACGTGCGAGAGGATGCATCCCGCAGGCTAGTCGAGCAAAAACACGTGCGAGAGGATGCATCCCGCAGGCAAGTCGAGTAAAAACACGTGCGAGAGGATGCATCCCGCAGGCTAGTCGAGTAAAAACACGTGCGAGGTTTTGTGGGATGCGCATGCGCAGGTTTTGTGGGATGCGCATGCGCAGGTTTTTTGGGATGCGCATGGCTAGTCGAGCAAAAACACGTGCGAGAGGATGCATCCCGCAGGGTAGTCGAGCAAAAACACGTGCGAGAGGATGCATCCCGCAGGCTAGTCGAGTAAAAACACGTGCGAGAGGATGCATCCCGCAGGCTAGTCGAGTAAAAACACGTGCGAGAGGATGCATCCCGCAGGCTAGTCGAGTAAAAACACGTGCGAGAGGATGCATCCCGCAGGCTAGTCGAGTAAAAACACGTGCGAGGTTTTGTGGGATGCGGATGCGCAGGTTTTGTGGGATGCGCATGCGCAGGTTTTGTGGGATGCGCATGCGCAGGTTTTTTGGGATGCGCATGGCTAGTCGAGCAAAAACACGTGCGAGAGGATGCATCCCGCAGGGTAGTCGAGTAAAAACACGTGCGAGAGGATGCATCCCGCAGGCTAGTCGAGCAAAAACACGTGCGAGAGGATGCATCCCGCAGGCTAGTCGAGTAAAAACACGTGCGAGAGGATGCATCCCGCAGGCTAGTCGAGCACAAACACGTGCGAGAGGATGCATCCCGCAGGCTAGTCGAGCAAAAACACGTGCGAGAGGATGCATCCCGCAGGCTAGTCGAGTAAAAACACGTGCGAGAGGATGCATCCCGCAGGCTAGTCGAGTAAAAACACGTGCGAGGTTTTGTGGGATGCGGATGCGCAGGTTTTGTGGGTTGCGCATGCGCAGGTTTTGTGGGATGCGCATGCGCAGGTTTTTTGGGATGCGCATGGCTAGTCGAGCAAAAACACGTGCGAGAGGATGCATCCCGCAGGGTAGTCGAGTAAAAACAAGTGCGAGGTTTTGTGGGATGCGCATGCGCAGGTTTTGTGGGATGCGCATGCGCAGGTTTTTTGGGATGCGCATGCGCAGGTTTTTTGGGATGCGCATGGCTAGTCGAGCAAAAACACGTGCGAGAGGATGCATCCCGCAGGCTAGTCGAGTAAAAACACGTGCGAGGTTTTGTGGGATGCGCATGCGCAGGTTTTGTGGGATGCGCATGCGCAGGTTTTTTGGGATGCGCATGCGCAGGTTTTTTGGGATGCGCATGCGCAGGTTTTTTGGGATGCGCATGGCTAGTCGAGCAAAAACACGTGCGAGAGGATGCATCCCGCAGGCTAGTCGAGTAAAAACACGTGCGAGAGGATGCATCCCGCAGGGTAGTCGAGTAAAAACACGTGCGAGAGGATGCATCCCGCAGGCTAGTCGAGTAAAAACACGTGCGAGGTTTTGTGGGATGCGCATGCGCAGGTTTTGTGGGATGCGCATGCGCAGGTTTTTTGGGATGCGCACGGCTAGTCGAGCAAAAACACGTGCGAGAGGATGCATCCCGCAGGGTAGTCGAGTAAGAACACGTGCGAGAGGATGCATCCCGCAGGCTAGTCGAGCAAAAACACGTGCGAGAGGATGCATCCCGCAGGCTAGTCGAGTAAAAACACGTGCGAGAGGATGCATCCCGCAGGCTAGTCGAGTAAAAACACGTGCGAGAGGATGCATACCGCAGGCTAGTCGAGTAAAAACACGTGCGAGAGGATGCATCCCGCAGGCTAGTCGAGTAAAAACACGTGCGAGGTTTTGTGGGATGCGGATGCGCAGGTTTTGTGGGATGCGCATGCGCAGGTTTTGTGGGATGCGCATGCGCAGGTTTTTTGGGATGCGCATGGCTAGTCGAGCAAAAACACGTGCGAGAGGATGCATCCCGCAGGGTAGTCGAGTAAAAACACGTGCGAGAGGATGCATCCCGCAGGCTAGTCGAGCAAAAACACGTGCGAGAGGATGCATCCCGCAGGCTAGTCGAGTAAAAACACGTGCGAGAGGATGCATCCCGCAGGGTAGTCGAGAAAAACACGTGCGAGAGGATGCATCCCGCAGGCTAGTCGAGCAAAAACACGTGCGAGAGGATGCATCCCGCAGGCAAGTCGAGTAAAAACACGTGCGAGAGGATGCATCCCGCAGGCTAGTCGAGTAAAAACACGTGCGAGGTTTTGTGGGATGCGCATGCGCAGGTTTTGTGGGATGCGCATGCGCAGGTTTTGTGGGATGCGCATGCGCAGGTTTTTTGGGATGCGCATGGCTAGTCGAGCAAAAACACGTGCGAGAGGATGCATCCCGCAGGCTAGTCGAGTAAAAACACGTGCGAGAGGATGCATCTTGCAGGCTAGACGAGTAAAAACACGTGCGAGGTTTTGTGGGATGCGCATGCGCAGGTTTTGTGGGATGCGCGTGCGCAGGTTTTTTGGGATGCGCATGGCTAGTCGAGCAAAAACACGTGCGAGAGGATGCATCCCGCAGGGTAGTCGAGAAAAACACGTGCGAGAGGATGCATCCCGCAGGCTAGTCGAGCAAAAACACGTGCGAGAGGATGCATCCCGCAGGCAAGTCGAGTAAAAACACGTGCGAGAGGATGCATCCCGCAGGCTAGTCGAGTAAAAACACGTGCGAGGTTTTGTGGGATGCGCATGCGCAGGTTTTGTGGGATGCGCATGCGCAGGTTTTTTGGGATGCGCATGGCTAGTCGAGCAAAAACACGTGCGAGAGGATGCATCCCGCAGGGTAGTCGAGTAAAAACAAGTGCGAGGTTTTGTGGGATGCGCATGCGCAGGTTTTGTGGGATGCGCATGCGCAGGTTTTGTGGGATGCGCATGCGCAGGTTTTTTGGGATGCGCATGCGCAGGTTTTTTGGGATGCGCATGGCTAGTCGAGCAAAAACGCGTGCGAGAGGATGCATCCCGCAGGCTAGTCGAGTAAAAACACGTGCGAGGTTTTGTGGGATGCGCATGCGCAGGTTTTTTGGGATGCGCATGCGCAGGTTTTTTGGGATGCGCATGGCTAGTCGAGCAAAAACACGTGCGAGAGGATGCATCCCGCAGGCTAGTCGAGTAAAAACACGAGCGAGAGGATGCATCCCGCAGGGTAGTCGAGTAAAAACACGTGCGAGAGGATGCATCCCGCAGGCTAGTCGAGCAAAAACACGTGCGAGAGGATGCATCCCGCAGGCAAGTCGAGTAAAAACACGTGCGAGAGGATGCATCCCGCAGGCTAGTCGAGTAAAAACACGTGCGAGGTTTTGTGGGATGCGCATGCGCAGGTTTTGTGGGATGCGCATGCGCAGGTTTTTTGGGATGCGCATGCGCAGGTTTTTTGGGATGCGCATGGCTAGTCGAGCAAAAACACGTGCGAGAGGATGCATCCCGCAGGCTAGTCGAGTAAAAACACGTGCGAGAGGATGAATCCCGAAGGCTAGTCGAGTAAAAACACGTGCGAGAGGATGCATCCCGCAGGCTAGTCGAGCAAAAACACGTGCGAGAGGATGCATCCCGCAGGCTGGTCGAGCAAAAACACGTGCGAGAGGATGCATCCCGCAGGGTAGTCGAGAAAAACACGTGCGAGAGGATGCATCCCGCAGGCTAGTCGAGCAAAAACACGTGCGAGAGGATGCATCCCGCAGGCAAGTCGAGTAAAAACACGTGCGAGAGGATGCATCCCGCAGGCTAGTCGAGTAAAAACACGTGCGAGGTTTTGTGGGATGCGCATGCGCAGGTTTTGTGGGATGCGCATGCGCAGGTTTTTTGGGATGCGCATGGCTAGTCGAGCAAAAACACGTGCGAGAGGATGCATCCCGCAGGGTAGTCGAGTAAGAACACGTGCGAGAGGATGCATCCCGCAGGCTAGTCGAGCAAAAACACGTGCGAGAGGATGCATCCCGCAGGCTAGTCGAGTAAAAACACGTGCGAGAGGATGCATCCCGCAGGCTAGTCGAGTAAAAACACGTGCGAGAGGATGCATCCCGCAGGCTAGTCGAGTAAAAACACGTGCGAGAGGATGCATCCCGCAGGCTAGTCGAGTAAAAACACGTGCGAGGTTTTGTGGGATGCGGATGCGCAGGTTTTGTGGGATGCGCATGCGCAGGTTTTGTGGGATGCGCATGCGCAGGTTTTTTGGGATGCGCATGGCTAGTCGAGCAAAAACACGTGCGAGAGGATGCATCCCGCAGGGTAGTCGAGTAAAAACACGTGCGAGAGGATGCATCCCGCAGGCTAGTCGAGCAAAAACACGTGCGAGAGGATGCATCCCGCAGGCTAGTCGAGTAAAAACACGTGCGAGAGGATGCATCCCGCAGGCTAGTCGAGCACAAACACGTGCGAGAGGATGCATCCCGCAGGCTAGTCGAGCAAAAACACGTGCGAGAGGATGCATCCCGCAGGCTAGTCGAGTAAAAACACGTGCGAGAGGATGCATCCCGCAGGCTAGTCGAGTAAAAACACGTGCGAGGTTTTGTGGGATGCGGATGCGCAGGTTTTGTGGGATGCGCATGCGCAGGTTTTGTGGGATGCGCATGCGCAGGTTTTTTGGGATGCGCATGGCTAGTCGAGCAAAAACACGTGCGAGAGGATGCATCCCGCAGGGTAGTCGAGTAAAAACAAGTGCGAGGTTTTGTGGGATGCGCATGCGCAGGTTTTGTGGGATGCGCATGCGCAGGTTTTTTGGGATGCGCATGGCTAGTCGAGCAAAAACACGTGCGAGAGGATGCATCCCGCAGGCTAGTCGAGTAAAAACACGTGCGAGGATTTGTGGGATGCGCATGCGCAGGTTTTGTGGGATGCGCATGCGCAGGTTTTTTGGGATGCGCATGCGCAGGTTTTTTGGGATGCGCATGCGCAGGTTTTTTGGGATGCGCATGGCTAGTCGAGCAAAAACACGTGCGAGAGGATGCATCCCGCAGGCTAGTCGAGTAAAAACACGTGCGAGAGGATGCATCCCGCAGGGTAGTCGAGTAAAAACACGTGCGAGAGGATGCATCCCGCAGGCTAGTCGAGTAAAAACACGTGCGAGGTTTTGTGGGATGCGCATGCGCAGGTTTTGTGGGATGCGCATGCGCAGGTTTTTTGGGATGCGCATGCGCAGGTTTTTTGGGATGCGCATGGCTAGTCGAGCAAAAACACGTGCGAGAGGATGCATCCCGCCGGCTAGTCGAGTAAAAACACGTGCGAGAGGATGAATCCCGAAGGCTAGTCGAGTAAAAACACGTGCGAGAGGATGCATCCCGCAGGCTAGTCGAGCAAAAACACGTGCGAGAGGATGCATCCCGCAGGCTGGTCGAGCAAAAACACGTGCGAGAGGATGCATCCTGCAGGCTAGTCGAGTAAAAACACGTGCGAGAGGATGCATCCCGCAGGCTAGTCGAGTAAAAACACGTGCGAGAGGATGCATCCCGCAGGCTAGTCGGGTAAAAACACGTGCGAGAGGATGCATCCCGCAGGCTAGTCGAGTAAAAACACGTGCGAGGTTTTGTGGGATGCGCATGCGCAGGTTTTGTGGGATGCGCATGCGCAGGTTTTTTGGGATGCGCATGGCTAGTCGAGCAAAAACACGTGCGAGAGGATGCATCCCGCAGGCTAGTCGAGTAAAAACACGTGCGAGAGGATGCATCCTGCAGGCTAGACGAGTAAAAACACGTGCGAGGTTTTGTGGGATGCGCATGCGCAGGTTTTGTGGGATGCGCGTGCGCAGGTTTTTTGGGATGCGCATGGCTAGTCGAGCAAAAACACGTGCGAGAGGATGCATCCCGCAGGGTAGTCGAGAAAAACACGTGCGAGAGGATGCATCCCGCAGGCTAGTCGAGCAAAAACACGTGCGAGAGGATGCATCCCGCAGGCAAGTCGAGTAAAAACACGTGCGAGAGGATGCATCCCGCAGGCTAGTCGAGTAAAAACACGTGCGAGGTTTTGTGGGATGCGCATGCGCAGGTTTTGTGGGATGCGCATGCGCAGGTTTTTTGGGATGCGCATGGCTAGTCGAGCAAAAACACGTGCGAGAGGATGCATCCCGCAGGCTAGTCGAGTAAAAACACGTGCGAGAGGATGCATCCTGCAGGCTAGTCGAGTAAAAACACGTGCGAGAGGATGCATCCCGCAGGCTAGTCGAGTAAAAACACGTGCGAGAGGATGCATCCCGCAGGCTAGTCGGGTAAAAACACGTGCGAGAGGATGCATCCCGCAGGCTAGTCGGGTAAAAACACGTGCGAGAGGATGCATCCCGCAGGCTAGTCGAGTAAAAACACGTGCGAGGTTTTGTGGGATGCGCATGCGCAGGTTTTGTGGGATGCGCGTGCGCAGGTTTTTTGGGATGCGCATGGCTAGTCGAGCAAAAACACGTGCGAGAGGATGCATCCCGCAGGGTAGTCGAGAAAAACACGTGCGAGAGGATGCATCCCGCAGGCTAGTCGAGCAAAAACACGTGCGAGAGGATGCATCCCGCAGGCAAGTCGAGTAAAAACACGTGCGAGAGGATGCATCCCGCAGGCTAGTCGAGTAAAAACACGTGCGAGGTTTTGTGGGATGCGCATGCGCAGGTTTTGTGGGATGCGCATGCGCAGGTTTTTTGGGATGCGCATGGCTAGTCGAGCAAAAACACGTGCGAGAGGATGCATCCCGCAGGGTAGTCGAGTAAAAACAAGTGCGAGGTTTTGTGGGATGCGCATGCGCAGGTTTTGTGGGATGCGCATGCGCAGGTTTTGTGGGATGCGCATGCGCAGGTTTTTTGGGATGCGCATGCGCAGGTTTTTTGGGATGCGCATGGCTAGTCGAGCAAAAACGCGTGCGAGAGGATGCATCCCGCAGGCTAGTCGAGTAAAAACACGTGCGAGGTTTTGTGGGATGCGCATGCGCAGGTTTTTTGGGATGCGCATGCGCAGGTTTTTTGGGATGCGCATGGCTAGTCGAGCAAAAACACGTGCGAGAGGATGCATCCCGCAGGCTAGTCGAGTAAAAACACGAGCGAGAGGATGCATCCCGCAGGGTAGTCGAGTAAAAACACGTGCGAGAGGATGCATCCCGCAGGCTAGTCGAGCAAAAACACGTGCGAGAGGATGCATCCCGCAGGCAAGTCGAGTAAAAACACGTGCGAGAGGATGCATCCCGCAGGCTAGTCGAGTAAAAACACGTGCGAGGTTTTGTGGGATGCGCATGCGCAGGTTTTGTGGGATGCGCATGCGCAGGTTTTTTGGGATGCGCATGCGCAGGTTTTTTGGGATGCGCATGGCTAGTCGAGCAAAAACACGTGCGAGAGGATGCATCCCGCAGGCTAGTCGAGTAAAAACACGTGCGAGAGGATGAATCCCGAAGGCTAGTCGAGTAAAAACACGTGCGAGAGGATGCATCCCGCAGGCTAGTCGAGCAAAAACACGTGCGAGAGGATGCATCCCGCAGGCTGGTCGAGCAAAAACACGTGCGAGAGGATGCATCCCGCAGGGTAGTCGAGAAAAACACGTGCGAGAGGATGCATCCCGCAGGCTAGTCGAGCAAAAACACGTGCGAGAGGATGCATCCCGCAGGCAAGTCGAGTAAAAACACGTGCGAGAGGATGCATCCCGCAGGCTAGTCGAGTAAAAACACGTGCGAGGTTTTGTGGGATGCGCATGCGCAGGTTTTGTGGGATGCGCATGCGCAGGTTTTTTGGGATGCGCATGGCTAGTCGAGCAAAAACACGTGCGAGAGGATGCATCCCGCAGGGTAGTCGAGTAAGAACACGTGCGAGAGGATGCATCCCGCAGGCTAGTCGAGCAAAAACACGTGCGAGAGGATGCATCCCGCAGGCTAGTCGAGTAAAAACACGTGCGAGAGGATGCATCCCGCAGGCTAGTCGAGTAAAAACACGTGCGAGAGGATGCATCCCGCAGGCTAGTCGAGTAAAAACACGTGCGAGAGGATGCATCCCGCAGGCTAGTCGAGTAAAAACACGTGCGAGGTTTTGTGGGATGCGGATGCGCAGGTTTTGTGGGATGCGCATGCGCAGGTTTTGTGGGATGCGCATGCGCAGGTTTTTTGGGATGCGCATGGCTAGTCGAGCAAAAACACGTGCGAGAGGATGCATCCCGCAGGGTAGTCGAGTAAAAACACGTGCGAGAGGATGCATCCCGCAGGCTAGTCGAGCAAAAACACGTGCGAGAGGATGCATCCCGCAGGCTAGTCGAGTAAAAACACGTGCGAGAGGATGCATCCCGCAGGCTAGTCGAGCACAAACACGTGCGAGAGGATGCATCCCGCAGGCTAGTCGAGCAAAAACACGTGCGAGAGGATGCATCCCGCAGGCTAGTCGAGTAAAAACACGTGCGAGAGGATGCATCCCGCAGGCTAGTCGAGTAAAAACACGTGCGAGGTTTTGTGGGATGCGGATGCGCAGGTTTTGTGGGATGCGCATGCGCAGGTTTTGTGGGATGCGCATGCGCAGGTTTTTTGGGATGCGCATGGCTAGTCGAGCAAAAACACGTGCGAGAGGATGCATCCCGCAGGGTAGTCGAGTAAAAACAAGTGCGAGGTTTTGTGGGATGCGCATGCGCAGGTTTTGTGGGATGCGCATGCGCAGGTTTTTTGGGATGCGCATGGCTAGTCGAGCAAAAACACGTGCGAGAGGATGCATCCCGCAGGCTAGTCGAGTAAAAACACGTGCGAGGATTTGTGGGATGCGCATGCGCAGGTTTTGTGGGATGCGCATGCGCAGGTTTTTTGGGATGCGCATGCGCAGGTTTTTTGGGATGCGCATGCGCAGGTTTTTTGGGATGCGCATGGCTAGTCGAGCAAAAACACGTGCGAGAGGATGCATCCCGCAGGCTAGTCGAGTAAAAACACGTGCGAGAGGATGCATCCCGCAGGGTAGTCGAGTAAAAACACGTGCGAGAGGATGCATCCCGCAGGCTAGTCGAGTAAAAACACGTGCGAGGTTTTGTGGGATGCGCATGCGCAGGTTTTGTGGGATGCGCATGCGCAGGTTTTTTGGGATGCGCATGCGCAGGTTTTTTGGGATGCGCATGGCTAGTCGAGCAAAAACACGTGCGAGAGGATGCATCCCGCCGGCTAGTCGAGTAAAAACACGTGCGAGAGGATGAATCCCGAAGGCTAGTCGAGTAAAAACACGTGCGAGAGGATGCATCCCGCAGGCTAGTCGAGCAAAAACACGTGCGAGAGGATGCATCCCGCAGGCTGGTCGAGCAAAAACACGTGCGAGAGGATGCATCCTGCAGGCTAGTCGAGTAAAAACACGTGCGAGAGGATGCATCCCGCAGGCTAGTCGAGTAAAAACACGTGCGAGAGGATGCATCCCGCAGGCTAGTCGGGTAAAAACACGTGCGAGAGGATGCATCCCGCAGGCTAGTCGAGTAAAAACACGTGCGAGGTTTTGTGGGATGCGCATGCGCAGGTTTTGTGGGATGCGCATGCGCAGGTTTTTTGGGATGCGCATGGCTAGTCGAGCAAAAACACGTGCGAGAGGATGCATCCCGCAGGCTAGTCGAGTAAAAACACGTGCGAGAGGATGCATCCTGCAGGCTAGACGAGTAAAAACACGTGCGAGGTTTTGTGGGATGCGCATGCGCAGGTTTTGTGGGATGCGCGTGCGCAGGTTTTTTGGGATGCGCATGGCTAGTCGAGCAAAAACACGTGCGAGAGGATGCATCCCGCAGGGTAGTCGAGAAAAACACGTGCGAGAGGATGCATCCCGCAGGCTAGTCGAGCAAAAACACGTGCGAGAGGATGCATCCCGCAGGCAAGTCGAGTAAAAACACGTGCGAGAGGATGCATCCCGCAGGCTAGTCGAGTAAAAACACGTGCGAGGTTTTGTGGGATGCGCATGCGCAGGTTTTGTGGGATGCGCATGCGCAGGTTTTTTGGGATGCGCATGGCTAGTCGAGCAAAAACACGTGCGAGAGGATGCATCCCGCAGGCTAGTCGAGTAAAAACACGTGCGAGAGGATGCATCCTGCAGGCTAGTCGAGTAAAAACACGTGCGAGAGGATGCATCCCGCAGGCTAGTCGAGTAAAAACACGTGCGAGAGGATGCATCCCGCAGGCTAGTCGGGTAAAAACACGTGCGAGAGGATGCATCCCGCAGGCTAGTCGGGTAAAAACACGTGCGAGAGGATGCATCCCGCAGGCTAGTCGAGTAAAAACACGTGCGAGGTTTTGTGGGATGCGCATGCGCAGGTTTTGTGGGATGCGCATGCGCAGGTATTGTGGGATGCGCATGCGCAGGTTTTTTGGGATGCGCATGGCTAGTCGAGCAAAAATACGTGCGAGAGGATGCATCCCGCAGGCTAGTCGAGTAAAAACACGTGCGAGAGGATGCATCCTGCAGGCTAGACGAGTAAAAACACGTGCGAGGTTTTGTGGGATGCGCATGCGCAGGTTTTGTGGGATGCGCGTGCGCAGGTTTTTTGGGATGCGCATGGCTAGTCGAGCAAAAACACGTGCGAGAGGATGCATCCCGCAGGGTAGTCGAGAAAAACACGTGCGAGAGGATGCATCCCGCAGGCTAGTCGAGCAAAAACACGTGCGAGAGGATGCATCCCGCAGGCAAGTCGAGTAAAAACACGTGCGAGAGGATGCATCCCGCAGGCTAGTCGAGTAAAAACACGTGCGAGGTTTTGTGGGATGCGCATGCGCAGGTTTTGTGGGATGCGCATGCGCAGGTTTTTTGGGATGCGCATGGCTAGTCGAGCAAAAACACGTGCGAGAGGATGCATCCCGCAGGGTAGTCGAGTAAAAACACGTGCGAGAGGATGCATCCCGCAGGCTAGTCGAGCAAAAACACGTGCGAGAGGATGCATCCCGCAGGCTAGTCGAGTAAAAACACGTGCGAGGTTTTGTGGGATGCGCATGCGCAGGTTTTGTGGGATGCGCATGCGCAGGTTTTGTGGGATGCGCATGCGCAGGTTTTTTGGGATGCGCATGGCTAGTCGAGCAAAAACACGTGCGAGAGGATGCATCCCGCAGGGTAGTCGAGTAAAAACACGTGCGAGAGGATGCCTCCCGCAGGCTAGTCGAGCAAAAACACGTGCGAGAGGATGCATCCCGCAGGCTAGTCGAGTAAAAACACGTGCGAGGTTTTGTGGGATGCGCATGCGCAGGTTTTGTGGGATGCGCATGCGCAGGTTTTTTGGGATGCGCATGCGCAGGTTTTTTGGGATGCGCATGGCTAGTCGAGCAAAAACACGTGCGAGAGGATGCATCCCGCAGGCTAGTCGAGTAAAAACACGTGCGAGAGGATGCATTCCGCAGGGTAGTCGAGTAAAAACACGTGCGAGAGGATGCATCCCGCAGGCTAGTCGAGCAAAAACACGTGCGAGAGGATGCATCCCGCAGGCAAGTCGAGTAAAAACACGTGCGAGAGGATGCATCCCGCAGGCTAGTCGAGTAAAAACACGTGCGAGGTTTTGTGGGATGCGCATGCGCAGGTTTTGTGGGATGCGCATGCGCAGGTTTTTTGGGATGCGCATGGCTAGTCGAGCAAAAACACGTGCGAGAGGATGCATCCCGCAGGCTAGTCGAGTAAAAACACGTGCGAGAGGATGAATCCCGCAGGCTATTCGAGCACAAACACGTGCGAGAGGATGCATCCCGCAGGCTAGTCGAGCAAAAACACGTGCGAGAGGATGCATCCTGCAGGCTGGTCGAGCAAAAACACGTGCGAGAGGATGCATCCCGCAGGGTAGTCGAGAAAAACACGTGCGAGAGGATGCATCCCGCAGGCTAGTCGAGCAAAAACACGTGCGAGAGGATGCATCCCGCAGGCAAGTCGAGTAAAAACACGTGCGAGAGGATGCATCCCGCAGGCTAGTCGAGTAAAAACACGTGCGAGGTTTTGTGGGATGCGCATGCGCAGGTTTTGTGGGATGCGCATGCGCAGGTTTTTTGGGATGCGCATGGCTAGTCGAGCAAAAACACGTGCGAGAGGATGCATCCCGCAGGGTAGTCGAGTAAGAACACGTGCGAGAGGATGCATCCCGCAGGCTAGTCGAGCAAAAACACGTGCGAGAGGATGCATCCCGCAGGCTAGTCGAGTAAAAACACGTGCGAGAGGATGCATCCCGCAGGCTAGTCGAGTAAAAACACGTGCGAGAGGATGCATCCCGCAGGCTAGTCGAGTAAAAACACGTGCGAGAGGATGCATCCCGCAGGCTAGTCGAGTAAAAACACGTGCGAGGTTTTGTGGGATGCGGATGCGCAGGTTTTGTGGGATGCGCATGCGCAGGTTTTGTGGGATGCGCATGCGCAGGTTTTTTGGGATGCGCATGGCTAGTCGAGCAAAAACACGTGCGAGAGGATGCATCCCGCAGGGTAGTCGAGTAAAAACACGTGCGAGAGGATGCATCCCGCAGGCTAGTCGAGCAAAAACACGTGCGAGAGGATGCATCCCGCAGGCTAGTCGAGTAAAAACACGTGCGAGAGGATGCATCCCGCAGGCTAGTCGAGCACAAACACGTGCGAGAGGATGCATCCCGCAGGCTAGTCGAGCAAAAACACGTGCGAGAGGATGCATCCCGCAGGGTAGTCGAGTAAAAACACGTGCGAGAGGATGCATCCCGCAGGCTAGTCGAGCAAAAACACGTGCGAGAGGATGCATCCCGCAGGGTAGTCGAGTAAAAACAAGTGCGAGGTTTTGTGGGATGCGCATGCGCAGGTTTTGTGGGATGCGCATGCGCAGGTTTTTTGGGATGCGCATGCGCAGGTTTTTTGGGATGCGCATGGCTAGTCGAGCAAAAACACGTGCGAGAGGATGCATCCCGCAGGCTAGTCGAGTAAAAACACGTGCGAGGTTTTGTGGGATGCGCATGCGCAGGTTTTGTGGGATGCGCATGCGCAGGTTTTTTGGGATGCGCATGCGCAGGTTTTTTGGGATGCGCATGCGCAGGTTTTTTGGGATGCGCATGGCTAGTCGAGCAAAAACACGTGCGAGAGGATGCATCCCGCAGGCTAGTCGAGTAAAAACACGTGCGAGAGGATGCATCCCGCAGGGTAGTCGAGTAAAAACACGTGCGAGAGGATGCATCCCGCAGGCTAGTCGAGTAAAAACACGTGCGAGGTTTTGTGGGATGCGCATGCGCAGGTTTTGTGGGATGCGCATGCGCAGGTTTTGTGGGATGCGCATGCGCAGGTTTTTTGGGATGCGCATGGCTAGTCGAGCAAAAACACGTGCGAGAGGATGCATCCCGCAGGCTAGTCGAGTAAAAACACGTGCGAGAGGATGCATCCCGCAGGCTAGTCGAGTAAAAACACGTGCGAGGTTTTGTGGGATGCGCATGCGCAGGTTTTGTGGGATGCGCATGCGCAGGTTTTTTGGGATGCGCATGGCTAGTCGAGCAAAAACACGTGCGAGAGGATGCATCCCGCAGGCTAGTCGAGTAAAAACACGTGCGAGAGGATGAATCCCGCAGGCTATTCGAGCACAAACACGTGCGAGAGGATGCATCCCGCAGGCTAGTCGAGCAAAAACACGTGCGAGAGGATGCATCCCGCAGGCTGGTCGAGCAAAAACACGTGCGAGAGGATGCATCCCGCAGGGTAGTCGAGAAAAACACGTGCGAGAGGATGCATCCCGCAGGCTAGTCGAGCAAAAACACGTGCGAGAGGATGCATCCCGCAGGCAAGTCGAGTAAAAACACGTGCGAGAGGATGCATCCCGCAGGCTAGTCGAGTAAAAACACGTGCGAGGTTTTGTGGGATGCGCATGCGCAGGTTTTGTGGGATGCGCATGCGCAGGTTTTTTGGGATGCGCATGGCTAGTCGAGCAAAAACACGTGCGAGAGGATGCATCCCGCAGGCTAGTCGAGTAAAAACACGTGCGAGAGGATGAATCCCGCAGGCTATTCGAGCACAAACACGTGCGAGAGGATGCATCCCGCAGGCTAGTCGAGCAAAAACACGTGCGAGAGGATGCATCCCGCAGGCTGGTCGAGCAAAAACACGTGCGAGAGGATGCATCCCGCAGGCTAGTCGAGTAAAAACACGTGCGAGGTTTTGTGGGATGCGCATGCGCAGGTTTTGTGGGATGCGCATGCGCAGGTTTTGTGGGATGCGCATGCGCAGGTTTTTTGGGATGCGCATGGCTAGTCGAGCAAAAACACGTGCGAGAGGATGCATCCCGCAGGCTAGTCGAGTAAAAACACGTGCGAGAGGATGCATCCCGCAGGCTAGTCGAGTAAAAACACGTGCGAGGTTTTGTGGGATGCGCATGCGCAGGTTTTGTGGGATGCGCATGCGCAGGTTTTTTGGGATGCGCATGGCTAGTCGAGCAAAAACACGTGCGAGAGGATGCATCCCGCAGGCTAGTCGAGTAAAAACACGTGCGAGAGGATGAATCCCGCAGGCTATTCGAGCACAAACACGTGCGAGAGGATGCATCCCGCAGGCTAGTCGAGCAAAAACACGTGCGAGAGGATGCATCCCGCAGGCTGGTCGAGCAAAAACACGTGCGAGAGGATGCATCCCGCAGGGTAGTCGAGAAAAACACGTGCGAGAGGATGCATCCCGCAGGCTAGTCGAGCAAAAACACGTGCGAGAGGATGCATCCCGCAGGCAAGTCGAGTAAAAACACGTGCGAGAGGATGCATCCCGCAGGCTAGTCGAGTAAAAACACGTGCGAGGTTTTGTGGGATGCGCATGCGCAGGTTTTGTGGGATGCGCATGCGCAGGTTTTTTGGGATGCGCATGGCTAGTCGAGTAAAAACACGTGCGAGAGGATGCATCCCGCAGGCTAGTCGAGTAAAAACACGTGCGAGAGGATGCATCCCGCAGGCTAGTCGAGTAAAAACACGTGCGAGAGGATGCATCCCGCAGGCTAGTCGAGTAAAAACACGTGCGAGGTTTTGTGGGATGCGGATGCGCAGGTTTTGTGGGATGCGCATGCGCAGGTTTTGTGGGATGCGCATGCGCAGGTTTTTTGGGATGCGCATGGCTAGTCGAGCAAAAACACGTGCGAGAGGATGCATCCCGCAGGGTAGTCGAGTAAAAACACGTGCGAGAGGATGCATCCCGCAGGCTAGTCGAGCAAAAACACGTGCGAGAGGATGCATCCCGCAGGCTAGTCGAGTAAAAACACGTGCGAGAGGATGCATCCCGCAGGCTAGTCGAGCACAAACACGTGCGAGAGGATGCATCCCGCAGGCTAGTCGAGCAAAAACACGTGCGAGAGGATGCATCCCGCAGGGTAGTCGAGTAAAAACACGTGCGAGAGGATGCATCCCGCAGGCTAGTCGAGCAAAAACACGTGCGAGAGGATGCATCCCGCAGGGTAGTCGAGTAAAAACAAGTGCGAGGTTTTGTGGGATGCGCATGCGCAGGTTTTTTGGGATGCGCATGCGCAGGTTTTTTGGGATGCGCATGGCTAGTCGAGCAAAAACACGTGCGAGAGGATGCATCCCGCAGGCTAGTCGAGTAAAAACACGTGCGAGGTTTTGTGGGATGCGCATGCGCAGGTTTTTTGGGATGCGCATGCGCAGGTTTTTTGGGATGCGCATGGCTAGTCGAGCAAAAACACGTGCGAGAGGATGCATCCCGCAGGCTAGTCGAGTAAAAACACGTGCGAGAGGATGCATCCCGCAGGGTAGTCGAGTAAAAACACGTGCGAGAGGATGCATCCCGCAGGCTAGTCGAGTAAAAACACGTGCGAGGTTTTGTGGGATGCGCATGCGCAGGTTTTGTGGGATGCGCATGCGCAGGTTTTTTGGGATGCGCATGCGCAGGTTTTTTGGGATGCGCATGGCTAGTCGAGCAAAAACACGTGCGAGAGGATGCATCCCGCAGGCTAGTCGAGTAAAAACACGTGCGAGAGGATGAATCCCGAAGGCTAGTCGAGTAAAAACACGTGCGAGAGGATGCATCCCGCAGGCTAGTCGAGCAAAAACACGTGCGAGAGGATGCATCCCGCAGGCTGGTCGAGCAAAAACACGTGCGAGAGGATGCATCCTGCAGGCTAGTCGAGTAAAAACACGTGCGAGAGGATGCATCCCGCAGGCTAGTCGAGTAAAAACACGTGCGAGAGGATGCATCCCGCAGGCTAGTCGGGTAAAAACACGTGCGAGAGGATGCATCCCGCAGGCTAGTCGAGTAAAAACACGTGCGAGGTTTTGTGGGATGCGCATGCGCAGGTTTTGTGGGATGCGCATGCGCAGGTTTTGTGGGATGCGCATGCGCAGGTTTTTTGGGATGCGCATGGCTAGTCGAGCAAAAACACGTGCGAGAGGATGCATCCCGCAGGCTAGTCGAGTAAAAACACGTGCGAGAGGATGCATCCTGCAGGCTAGACGAGTAAAAACACGTGCGAGGTTTTGTGGGATGCGCATGCGCAGGTTTTGTGGGATGCGCGTGCGCAGGTTTTTTGGGATGCGCATGGCTAGTCGAGCAAAAACACGTGCGAGAGGATGCATCCCGCAGGGTAGTCGAGAAAAACACGTGCGAGAGGATGCATCCCGCAGGCTAGTCGAGCAAAAACACGTGCGAGAGGATGCATCCCGCAGGCAAGTCGAGTAAAAACACGTGCGAGAGGATGCATCCCGCAGGCTAGTCGAGTAAAAACACGTGCGAGGTTTTGTGGGATGCGCATGCGCAGGTTTTGTGGGATGCGCATGCGCAGGTTTTTTGGGATGCGCATGGCTAGTCGAGCAAAAACACGTGCGAGAGGATGCATCCCGCAGGCTAGTCGAGTAAAAACACGTGCGAGAGGATGCATACCGCAGGCTAGTCGAGTAAAAACACGTGCGAGAGGATGCATCCCGCAGGCTAGTCGAGTAAAAACACGTGCGAGGTTTTGTGGGATGCGGATGCGCAGGTTTTGTGGGATGCGCATGCGCAGGTTTTGTGGGATGCGCATGCGCAGGTTTTTTGGGATGCGCATGGCTAGTCGAGCAAAAACACGTGCGAGAGGATGCATCCCGCAGGGTAGTCGAGTAAAAACACGTGCGAGAGGATGCATCCCGCAGGCTAGTCGAGCAAAAACACGTGCGAGAGGATGCATCCCGCAGGCTAGTCGAGTAAAAACACGTGCGAGAGGATGCATCCCGCAGGGTAGTCGAGAAAAACACGTGCGAGAGGATGCATCCCGCAGGCTAGTCGAGCAAAAACACGTGCGAGAGGATGCATCCCGCAGGCAAGTCGAGTAAAAACACGTGCGAGAGGATGCATCCCGCAGGCTAGTCGAGTAAAAACACGTGCGAGGTTTTGTGGGATGCGCATGCGCAGGTTTTGTGGGATGCGCATGCGCAGGTTTTGTGGGATGCGCATGCGCAGGTTTTTTGGGATGCGCATGGCTAGTCGAGCAAAAACACGTGCGAGAGGATGCATCCCGCAGGCTAGTCGAGTAAAAACACGTGCGAGAGGATGCATCCTGCAGGCTAGACGAGTAAAAACACGTGCGAGGTTTTGTGGGATGCGCATGCGCAGGTTTTGTGGGATGCGCGTGCGCAGGTTTTTTGGGATGCGCATGGCTAGTCGAGCAAAAACACGTGCGAGAGGATGCATCCCGCAGGGTAGTCGAGAAAAACACGTGCGAGAGGATGCATCCCGCAGGCTAGTCGAGCAAAAACACGTGCGAGAGGATGCATCCCGCAGGCAAGTCGAGTAAAAACACGTGCGAGAGGATGCATCCCGCAGGCTAGTCGAGTAAAAACACGTGCGAGGTTTTGTGGGATGCGCATGCGCAGGTTTTGTGGGATGCGCATGCGCAGGTTTTTTGGGATGCGCATGGCTAGTCGAGCAAAAACACGTGCGAGAGGATGCATCCCGCAGGGTAGTCGAGTAAAAACAAGTGCGAGGTTTTGTGGGATGCGCATGCGCAGGTTTTGTGGGATGCGCATGCGCAGGTTTTTTGGGATGCGCATGGCTAGTCGAGCAAAAACACGTGCGAGAGGATGCATCCCGCAGGCTAGTCGAGTAAAAACACGTGCGAGGTTTTGTGGGATGCGCATGCGCAGGTTTTTTGGGATGCGCATGCGCAGGTTTTTTGGGATGCGCATGGCTAGTCGAGCAAAAACACGTGCGAGAGGATGCATCCCGCAGGCTAGTCGAGTAAAAACACGAGCGAGAGGATGCATCCCGCAGGGTAGTCGAGTAAAAACACGTGCGAGAGGATGCATCCCGCAGGCTAGTCGAGCAAAAACACGTGCGAGAGGATGCATCCCGCAGGCAAGTCGAGTAAAAACACGTGCGAGAGGATGCATCCCGCAGGCTAGTCGAGTAAAAACACGTGCGAGGTTTTGTGGGATGCGCATGCGCAGGTTTTGTGGGATGCGCATGCGCAGGTTTTTTGGGATGCGCATGCGCAGGTTTTTTGGGATGCGCATGGCTAGTCGAGCAAAAACACGTGCGAGAGGATGCATCCCGCAGGCTAGTCGAGTAAAAACACGTGCGAGAGGATGAATCCCGAAGGCTAGTCGAGTAAAAACACGTGCGAGAGGATGCATCCCGCAGGCTAGTCGAGCAAAAACACGTGCGAGAGGATGCATCCCGCAGGCTGGTCGAGCAAAAACACGTGCGAGAGGATGCATCCCGCAGGGTAGTCGAGAAAAACACGTGCGAGAGGATGCATCCCGCAGGCTAGTCGAGCAAAAACACGTGCGAGAGGATGCATCCCGCAGGCAAGTCGAGTAAAAACACGTGCGAGAGGATGCATCCCGCAGGCTAGTCGAGTAAAAACACGTGCGAGGTTTTGTGGGATGCGCATGCGCAGGTTTTGTGGGATGCGCATGCGCAGGTTTTTTGGGATGCGCATGGCTAGTCGAGCAAAAACACGTGCGAGAGGATGCATCCCGCAGGGTAGTCGAGTAAGAACACGTGCGAGAGGATGCATCCCGCAGGCTAGTCGAGCAAAAACACGTGCGAGAGGATGCATCCCGCAGGCTAGTCGAGTAAAAACACGTGCGAGAGGATGCATCCCGCAGGCTAGTCGAGTAAAAACACGTGCGAGAGGATGCATCCCGCAGGCTAGTCGAGTAAAAACACGTGCGAGAGGATGCATCCCGCAGGCTAGTCGAGTAAAAACACGTGCGAGGTTTTGTGGGATGCGGATGCGCAGGTTTTGTGGGATGCGCATGCGCAGGTTTTGTGGGATGCGCATGCGCAGGTTTTTTGGGATGCGCATGGCTAGTCGAGCAAAAACACGTGCGAGAGGATGCATCCCGCAGGGTAGTCGAGTAAAAACACGTGCGAGAGGATGCATCCCGCAGGCTAGTCGAGCAAAAACACGTGCGAGAGGATGCATCCCGCAGGCTAGTCGAGTAAAAACACGTGCGAGAGGATGCATCCCGCAGGCTAGTCGAGCACAAACACGTGCGAGAGGATGCATCCCGCAGGCTAGTCGAGCAAAAACACGTGCGAGAGGATGCATCCCGCAGGCTAGTCGAGTAAAAACACGTGCGAGAGGATGCATCCCGCAGGCTAGTCGAGTAAAAACACGTGCGAGGTTTTGTGGGATGCGGATGCGCAGGTTTTGTGGGTTGCGCATGCGCAGGTTTTGTGGGATGCGCATGCGCAGGTTTTTTGGGATGCGCATGGCTAGTCGAGCAAAAACACGTGCGAGAGGATGCATCCCGCAGGGTAGTCGAGTAAAAACAAGTGCGAGGTTTTGTGGGATGCGCATGCGCAGGTTTTGTGGGATGCGCATGCGCAGGTTTTTTGGGATGCGCATGCGCAGGTTTTTTGGGATGCGCATGGCTAGTCGAGCAAAAACACGTGCGAGAGGATGCATCCCGCAGGCTAGTCGAGTAAAAACACGTGCGAGGTTTTGTGGGATGCGCATGCGCAGGTTTTGTGGGATGCGCATGCGCAGGTTTTTTGGGATGCGCATGCGCAGGTTTTTTGGGATGCGCATGCGCAGGTTTTTTGGGATGCGCATGGCTAGTCGAGCAAAAACACGTGCGAGAGGATGCATCCCGCAGGCTAGTCGAGTAAAAACACGTGCGAGAGGATGCATCCCGCAGGGTAGTCGAGTAAAAACACGTGCGAGAGGATGCATCCCGCAGGCTAGTCGAGTAAAAACACGTGCGAGGTTTTGTGGGATGCGCATGCGCAGGTTTTGTGGGATGCGCATGCGCAGGTTTTTTGGGATGCGCACGGCTAGTCGAGCAAAAACACGTGCGAGAGGATGCATCCCGCAGGGTAGTCGAGTAAGAACACGTGCGAGAGGATGCATCCCGCAGGCTAGTCGAGCAAAAACACGTGCGAGAGGATGCATCCCGCAGGCTAGTCGAGTAAAAACACGTGCGAGAGGATGCATCCCGCAGGCTAGTCGAGTAAAAACACGTGCGAGAGGATGCATACCGCAGGCTAGTCGAGTAAAAACACGTGCGAGAGGATGCATCCCGCAGGCTAGTCGAGTAAAAACACGTGCGAGGTTTTGTGGGATGCGGATGCGCAGGTTTTGTGGGATGCGCATGCGCAGGTTTTGTGGGATGCGCATGCGCAGGTTTTTTGGGATGCGCATGGCTAGTCGAGCAAAAACACGTGCGAGAGGATGCATCCCGCAGGGTAGTCGAGTAAAAACACGTGCGAGAGGATGCATCCCGCAGGCTAGTCGAGCAAAAACACGTGCGAGAGGATGCATCCCGCAGGCTAGTCGAGTAAAAACACGTGCGAGAGGATGCATCCCGCAGGGTAGTCGAGAAAAACACGTGCGAGAGGATGCATCCCGCAGGCTAGTCGAGCAAAAACACGTGCGAGAGGATGCATCCCGCAGGCAAGTCGAGTAAAAACACGTGCGAGAGGATGCATCCCGCAGGCTAGTCGAGTAAAAACACGTGCGAGGTTTTGTGGGATGCGCATGCGCAGGTTTTGTGGGATGCGCATGCGCAGGTTTTGTGGGATGCGCATGCGCAGGTTTTTTGGGATGCGCATGGCTAGTCGAGCAAAAACACGTGCGAGAGGATGCATCCCGCAGGCTAGTCGAGTAAAAACACGTGCGAGAGGATGCATCCTGCAGGCTAGACGAGTAAAAACACGTGCGAGGTTTTGTGGGATGCGCATGCGCAGGTTTTGTGGGATGCGCGTGCGCAGGTTTTTTGGGATGCGCATGGCTAGTCGAGCAAAAACACGTGCGAGAGGATGCATCCCGCAGGGTAGTCGAGAAAAACACGTGCGAGAGGATGCATCCCGCAGGCTAGTCGAGCAAAAACACGTGCGAGAGGATGCATCCCGCAGGCAAGTCGAGTAAAAACACGTGCGAGAGGATGCATCCCGCAGGCTAGTCGAGTAAAAACACGTGCGAGGTTTTGTGGGATGCGCATGCGCAGGTTTTTTGGGATGCGCATGCGCAGGTTTTTTGGGATGCGCATGGCTAGTCGAGCAAAAACACGTGCGAGAGGATGCATCCCGCAGGCTAGTCGAGTAAAAACACGAGCGAGAGGATGCATCCCGCAGGGTAGTCGAGTAAAAACACGTGCGAGAGGATGCATCCCGCAGGCTAGTCGAGCAAAAACACGTGCGAGAGGATGCATCCCGCAGGCAAGTCGAGTAAAAACACGTGCGAGAGGATGCATCCCGCAGGCTAGTCGAGTAAAAACACGTGCGAGGTTTTGTGGGATGCGCATGCGCAGGTTTTGTGGGATGCGCATGCGCAGGTTTTTTGGGATGCGCATGCGCAGGTTTTTTGGGATGCGCATGGCTAGTCGAGCAAAAACACGTGCGAGAGGATGCATCCCGCAGGCTAGTCGAGTAAAAACACGTGCGAGAGGATGAATCCCGAAGGCTAGTCGAGTAAAAACACGTGCGAGAGGATGCATCCCGCAGGCTAGTCGAGCAAAAACACGTGCGAGAGGATGCATCCCGCAGGCTGGTCGAGCAAAAACACGTGCGAGAGGATGCATCCCGCAGGGTAGTCGAGAAAAACACGTGCGAGAGGATGCATCCCGCAGGCTAGTCGAGCAAAAACACGTGCGAGAGGATGCATCCCGCAGGCAAGTCGAGTAAAAACACGTGCGAGAGGATGCATCCCGCAGGCTAGTCGAGTAAAAACACGTGCGAGGTTTTGTGGGATGCGCATGCGCAGGTTTTGTGGGATGCGCATGCGCAGGTTTTTTGGGATGCGCATGGCTAGTCGAGCAAAAACACGTGCGAGAGGATGCATCCCGCAGGGTAGTCGAGTAAGAACACGTGCGAGAGGATGCATCCCGCAGGCTAGTCGAGCAAAAACACGTGCGAGAGGATGCATCCCGCAGGCTAGTCGAGTAAAAACACGTGCGAGAGGATGCATCCCGCAGGCTAGTCGAGTAAAAACACGTGCGAGAGGATGCATCCCGCAGGCTAGTCGAGTAAAAACACGTGCGAGAGGATGCATCCCGCAGGCTAGTCGAGTAAAAACACGTGCGAGGTTTTGTGGGATGCGGATGCGCAGGTTTTGTGGGATGCGCATGCGCAGGTTTTGTGGGATGCGCATGCGCAGGTTTTTTGGGATGCGCATGGCTAGTCGAGCAAAAACACGTGCGAGAGGATGCATCCCGCAGGGTAGTCGAGTAAAAACACGTGCGAGAGGATGCATCCCGCAGGCTAGTCGAGCAAAAACACGTGCGAGAGGATGCATCCCGCAGGCTAGTCGAGTAAAAACACGTGCGAGAGGATGCATCCCGCAGGCTAGTCGAGCACAAACACGTGCGAGAGGATGCATCCCGCAGGCTAGTCGAGCAAAAACACGTGCGAGAGGATGCATCCCGCAGGCTAGTCGAGTAAAAACACGTGCGAGAGGATGCATCCCGCAGGCTAGTCGAGTAAAAACACGTGCGAGGTTTTGTGGGATGCGGATGCGCAGGTTTTGTGGGATGCGCATGCGCAGGTTTTGTGGGATGCGCATGCGCAGGTTTTTTGGGATGCGCATGGCTAGTCGAGCAAAAACACGTGCGAGAGGATGCATCCCGCAGGGTAGTCGAGTAAAAACAAGTGCGAGGTTTTGTGGGATGCGCATGCGCAGGTTTTGTGGGATGCGCATGCGCAGGTTTTTTGGGATGCGCATGCGCAGGTTTTTTGGGATGCGCATGGCTAGTCGAGCAAAAACACGTGCGAGAGGATGCATCCCGCAGGCTAGTCGAGTAAAAACACGTGCGAGGTTTTGTGGGATGCGCATGCGCAGGTTTTGTGGGATGCGCATGCGCAGGTTTTTTGGGATGCGCATGCGCAGGTTTTTTGGGATGCGCATGCGCAGGTTTTTTGGGATGCGCATGGCTAGTCGAGCAAAAACACGTGCGAGAGGATGCATCCCGCAGGCTAGTCGAGTAAAAACACGTGCGAGAGGATGCATCCCGCAGGGTAGTCGAGTAAAAACACGTGCGAGAGGATGCATCCCGCAGGCTAGTCGAGTAAAAACACGTGCGAGGTTTTGTGGGATGCGCATGCGCAGGTTTTGTGGGATGCGCATGCGCAGGTTTTTTGGGATGCGCATGC
Organism: Lasioglossum baleicum; assembly: GCF_051020765.1. Classification (NCBI taxonomy): domain Eukaryota; kingdom Metazoa; phylum Arthropoda; class Insecta; order Hymenoptera; family Halictidae; genus Lasioglossum; species Lasioglossum baleicum. The sequence continues at coordinate 323,132 of NW_027469102.1, read as the reverse complement.
GCAGGTTTTTTGGGATGCGCATGGCTAGTCGAGCAAAAACACGTGCGAGAGGATGCATCCCGCCGGCTAGTCGAGTAAAAACACGTGCGAGAGGATGAATCCCGAAGGCTAGTCGAGTAAAAACACGTGCGAGAGGATGCATCCCGCAGGCTAGTCGAGCAAAAACACGTGCGAGAGGATGCATCCCGCAGGCTGGTCGAGCAAAAACACGTGCGAGAGGATGCATCCTGCAGGCTAGTCGAGTAAAAACACGTGCGAGAGGATGCATCCCGCAGGCTAGTCGAGTAAAAACACGTGCGAGAGGATGCATCCCGCAGGCTAGTCGGGTAAAAACACGTGCGAGAGGATGCATCCCGCAGGCTAGTCGAGTAAAAACACGTGCGAGGTTTTGTGGGATGCGCATGCGCAGGTTTTGTGGGATGCGCATGCGCAGGTTTTTTGGGATGCGCATGGCTAGTCGAGCAAAAACACGTGCGAGAGGATGCATCCCGCAGGCTAGTCGAGTAAAAACACGTGCGAGAGGATGCATCCTGCAGGCTAGACGAGTAAAAACACGTGCGAGGTTTTGTGGGATGCGCATGCGCAGGTTTTGTGGGATGCGCGTGCGCAGGTTTTTTGGGATGCGCATGGCTAGTCGAGCAAAAACACGTGCGAGAGGATGCATCCCGCAGGGTAGTCGAGAAAAACACGTGCGAGAGGATGCATCCCGCAGGCTAGTCGAGCAAAAACACGTGCGAGAGGATGCATCCCGCAGGCAAGTCGAGTAAAAACACGTGCGAGAGGATGCATCCCGCAGGCTAGTCGAGTAAAAACACGTGCGAGGTTTTGTGGGATGCGCATGCGCAGGTTTTGTGGGATGCGCATGCGCAGGTTTTTTGGGATGCGCATGGCTAGTCGAGCAAAAACACGTGCGAGAGGATGCATCCCGCAGGGTAGTCGAGTAAAAACAAGTGCGAGGTTTTGTGGGATGCGCATGCGCAGGTTTTGTGGGATGCGCATGCGCAGGTTTTGTGGGATGCGCATGCGCAGGTTTTTTGGGATGCGCATGCGCAGGTTTTTTGGGATGCGCATGGCTAGTCGAGCAAAAACGCGTGCGAAAGGATGCATCCCGCAGGCTAGTCGAGTAAAAACACGTGCGAGGTTTTGTGGGATGCGCATGCGCAGGTTTTGTGGGATGCGCATGCGCAGGTTTTTTGGGATGCGCATGCGCAGGTTTTTTGGGATGCGCATGGCTAGTCGAGCAAAAACACGTGCGAGAGGATGCATCCCGCAGGCTAGTCGAGTAAAAACACGTGCGAGAGGATGCATCCCGCAGGGTAGTCGAGTAAAAACACGTGCGAGAGGATGCATCCCGCAGGCTAGTCGAGCAAAAACACGTGCGAGAGGATGCATCCCGCAGGCAAGTCGAGTAAAAACACGTGCGAGAGGATGCATCCCGCAGGCTAGTCGAGTAAAAACACGTGCGAGGTTTTGTGGGATGCGCATGCGCAGGTTTTGTGGGATGCGCATGCGCAGGTTTTTTGGGATGCGCATGCGCAGGTTTTTTGGGATGCGCATGGCTAGTCGAGCAAAAACACGTGCGAGAGGATGCATCCCGCAGGCTAGTCGAGTAAAAACACGTGCGAGAGGATGAATCCCGAAGGCTAGTCGAGTAAAAACACGTGCGAGAGGATGCATCCCGCAGGCTAGTCGAGCAAAAACACGTGCGAGAGGATGCATCCCGCAGGCTGGTCGAGCAAAAACACGTGCGAGAGGATGCATCCCGCAGGGTAGTCGAGAAAAACACGTGCGAGAGGATGCATCCCGCAGGCTAGTCGAGCAAAAACACGTGCGAGAGGATGCATCCCGCAGGCAAGTCGAGTAAAAACACGTGCGAGAGGATGCATCCCGCAGGCTAGTCGAGTAAAAACACGTGCGAGAGGATGCATCCCGCAGGCTAGTCGAGTAAAAACACGTGCGAGAGGATGCATCCCGCAGGCTAGTCGAGTAAAAACACGTGCGAGGTTTTGTGGGATGCGCATGCGCAGGTTTTGTGGGATGCGCATGCGCAGGTTTTTTGGGATGCGCATGGCTAGTCGAGCAAAAACACGTGCGAGAGGATGCATCCCGCAGGGTAGTCGAGTAAAAACACGTGCGAGAGGATGCATCCCGCAGGGTAGTCGAGTAAAAACACGTGCGAGAGGATGCATCCCGCAGGCTAGTCGAGCAAAAACACGTGCGAGAGGATGCATCCCGCAGGCAAGTCGAGTAAAAACACGTGCGAGAGGATGCATCCCGCAGGCTAGTCGAGTAAAAACACGTGCGAGGTTTTGTGGGATGCGCATGCGCAGGTTTTGTGGGATGCGCATGCGCAGGTTTTTTGGGATGCGCATGGCTAGTCGAGCAAAAACACGTGCGAGAGGATGCATCCCGCAGGGTAGTCGAGTAAAAACAAGTGCGAGGTTTTGTGGGATGCGCATGCGCAGGTTTTGTGGGATGCGCATGCGCAGGTTTTTTGGGATGCGCATGCGCAGGTTTTTTGGGATGCGCATGGCTAGTCGAGCAAAAACACGTGCGAGAGGATGCATCCCGCAGGCTAGTCGAGTAAAAACACGTGCGAGGTTTTGTGGGATGCGCATGCGCAGGTTTTGTGGGATGCGCATGCGCAGGTTTTTTGGGATGCGCATGCGCAGGTTTTTTGGGATGCGCATGCGCAGGTTTTTTGGGATGCGCATGGCTAGTCGAGCAAAAACACGTGCGAGAGGATGCATCCCGCAGGCTAGTCGAGTAAAAACACGTGCGAGAGGATGCATCCCGCAGGGTAGTCGAGTAAAAACACGTGCGAGAGGATGCATCCCGCAGGCTAGTCGAGCAAAAACACGTGCGAGAGGATGCATCCCGCAGGCAAGTCGAGTAAAAACACGTGCGAGAGGATGCATCCCGCAGGCTAGTCGAGTAAAAACACGTGCGAGGTTTTGTGGGATGCGCATGCGCAGGTTTTGTGGGATGCGCATGCGCAGGTTTTTTGGGATGCGCATGCGCAGGTTTTTTGGGATGCGCATGGCTAGTCGAGCAAAAACACGTGCGAGAGGATGCATCCCGCAGGCTGGTCGAGCAAAAACACGTGCGAGAGGATGCATCCCGCAGGCTAGTCGAGTAAAAACACGTGCGAGAGGATGCATCCCGCAGGCTAGTCGGGTAAAAACACGTGCGAGAGGATGCATCCCGCAGGCTAGTCGAGTAAAAACACGTGCGAGGTTTTGTGGGATGCGCATGCGCAGGTTTTGTGGGATGCGCATGCGCAGGTTTTTTTGGGATGCGCATGGCTAGTCGAGCAAAAACACGTGCGAGAGGATGAATCCCGAAGGCTAGTCGAGTAAAAACACGTGCGAGAGGATGCATCCCGCAGGCTAGTCGAGCAAAAACACGTGCGAGAGGATGCATCCCGCAGGCTGGTCGAGCAAAAACACGTGCGAGAGGATGCATCCCGCAGGGTAGTCGAGAAAAACACGTGCGAGAGGATGCATCCCGCAGGCTAGTCGAGCAAAAACACGTGCGAGAGGATGCATCCCGCAGGCAAGTCGAGTAAAAACACGTGCGAGAGGATGCATCCCGCAGGCTAGTCGAGTAAAAACACGTGCGAGGTTTTGTGGGATGCGCATGCGCAGGTTTTGTGGGATGCGCATGCGCAGGTTTTTTGGGATGCGCATGGCTAGTCGAGCAAAAACACGTGCGAGAGGATGCATCCCGCAGGGTAGTCGAGTAAGAACACGTGCGAGAGGATGCATCCCGCAGGCTAGTCGAGCAAAAACACGTGCGAGAGGATGCATCCCGCAGGCTAGTCGAGTAAAAACACGTGCGAGAGGATGCATCCCGCAGGCTAGTCGAGTAAAAACACGTGCGAGAGGATGCATCCCGCAGGCTAGTCGAGTAAAAACACGTGCGAGAGGATGCATCCCGCAGGCTAGTCGAGTAAAAACACGTGCGAGGTTTTGTGGGATGCGCATGCGCAGGTTTTGTGGGATGCGCATGCGCAGGTTTTTTGGGATGCGCATGCGCAGGTTTTTTGGGATGCGCATGCGCAGGTTTTTTGGGATGCGCATGGCTAGTCGAGCAAAAACACGTGCGAGAGGATGCATCCCGCAGGCTAGTCGAGTAAAAACACGTGCGAGAGGATGCATCCCGCAGGGTAGTCGAGTAAAAACACGTGCGAGAGGATGCATCCCGCAGGCTAGTCGAGTAAAAACACGTGCGAGGTTTTGTGGGATGCGCATGCGCAGGTTTTGTGGGATGCGCATGCGCAGGTTTTTTGGGATGCGCATGCGCAGGTTTTTTGGGATGCGCATGGCTAGTCGAGCAAAAACACGTGCGAGAGGATGCATCCCGCCGGCTAGTCGAGTAAAAACACGTGCGAGAGGATGAATCCCGAAGGCTAGTCGAGTAAAAACACGTGCGAGAGGATGCATCCCGCAGGCTAGTCGAGCAAAAACACGTGCGAGAGGATGCATCCCGCAGGCTGGTCGAGCAAAAACACGTGCGAGAGGATGCATCCTGCAGGCTAGTCGAGTAAAAACACGTGCGAGAGGATGCATCCCGCAGGCTAGTCGAGTAAAAACACGTGCGAGAGGATGCATCCCGCAGGCTAGTCGGGTAAAAACACGTGCGAGAGGATGCATCCCGCAGGCTAGTCGAGTAAAAACACGTGCGAGGTTTTGTGGGATGCGCATGCGCAGGTTTTGTGGGATGCGCATGCGCAGGTTTTTTGGGATGCGCATGGCTAGTCGAGCAAAAACACGTGCGAGAGGATGCATCCCGCAGGCTAGTCGAGTAAAAACACGTGCGAGAGGATGCATCCTGCAGGCTAGACGAGTAAAAACACGTGCGAGGTTTTGTGGGATGCGCATGCGCAGGTTTTGTGGGATGCGCGTGCGCAGGTTTTTTGGGATGCGCATGGCTAGTCGAGCAAAAACACGTGCGAGAGGATGCATCCCGCAGGGTAGTCGAGAAAAACACGTGCGAGAGGATGCATCCCGCAGGCTAGTCGAGCAAAAACACGTGCGAGAGGATGCATCCCGCAGGCAAGTCGAGTAAAAACACGTGCGAGAGGATGCATCCCGCAGGCTAGTCGAGTAAAAACACGTGCGAGGTTTTGTGGGATGCGCATGCGCAGGTTTTGTGGGATGCGCATGCGCAGGTTTTTTGGGATGCGCATGGCTAGTCGAGCAAAAACACGTGCGAGAGGATGCATCCCGCAGGGTAGTCGAGTAAAAACAAGTGCGAGGTTTTGTGGGATGCGCATGCGCAGGTTTTGTGGGATGCGCATGCGCAGGTTTTGTGGGATGCGCATGCGCAGGTTTTTTGGGATGCGCATGCGCAGGTTTTTTGGGATGCGCATGGCTAGTCGAGCAAAAACGCGTGCGAAAGGATGCATCCCGCAGGCTAGTCGAGTAAAAACACGTGCGAGGTTTTGTGGGATGCGCATGCGCAGGTTTTGTGGGATGCGCATGCGCAGGTTTTTTGGGATGCGCATGCGCAGGTTTTTTGGGATGCGCATGGCTAGTCGAGCAAAAACACGTGCGAGAGGATGCATCCCGCAGGCTAGTCGAGTAAAAACACGTGCGAGAGGATGCATCCCGCAGGGTAGTCGAGTAAAAACACGTGCGAGAGGATGCATCCCGCAGGCTAGTCGAGCAAAAACACGTGCGAGAGGATGCATCCCGCAGGCAAGTCGAGTAAAAACACGTGCGAGAGGATGCATCCCGCAGGCTAGTCGAGTAAAAACACGTGCGAGGTTTTGTGGGATGCGCATGCGCAGGTTTTGTGGGATGCGCATGCGCAGGTTTTTTGGGATGCGCATGCGCAGGTTTTTTGGGATGCGCATGGCTAGTCGAGCAAAAACACGTGCGAGAGGATGCATCCCGCAGGCTAGTCGAGTAAAAACACGTGCGAGAGGATGAATCCCGAAGGCTAGTCGAGTAAAAACACGTGCGAGAGGATGCATCCCGCAGGCTAGTCGAGCAAAAACACGTGCGAGAGGATGCATCCCGCAGGCTGGTCGAGCAAAAACACGTGCGAGAGGATGCATCCCGCAGGGTAGTCGAGAAAAACACGTGCGAGAGGATGCATCCCGCAGGCTAGTCGAGCAAAAACACGTGCGAGAGGATGCATCCCGCAGGCAAGTCGAGTAAAAACACGTGCGAGAGGATGCATCCCGCAGGCTAGTCGAGTAAAAACACGTGCGAGAGGATGCATCCCGCAGGCTAGTCGAGTAAAAACACGTGCGAGAGGATGCATCCCGCAGGCTAGTCGAGTAAAAACACGTGCGAGGTTTTGTGGGATGCGCATGCGCAGGTTTTGTGGGATGCGCATGCGCAGGTTTTTTGGGATGCGCATGGCTAGTCGAGCAAAAACACGTGCGAGAGGATGCATCCCGCAGGGTAGTCGAGTAAAAACACGTGCGAGAGGATGCATCCCGCAGGGTAGTCGAGTAAAAACACGTGCGAGAGGATGCATCCCGCAGGCTAGTCGAGCAAAAACACGTGCGAGAGGATGCATCCCGCAGGCAAGTCGAGTAAAAACACGTGCGAGAGGATGCATCCCGCAGGCTAGTCGAGTAAAAACACGTGCGAGGTTTTGTGGGATGCGCATGCGCAGGTTTTGTGGGATGCGCATGCGCAGGTTTTTTGGGATGCGCATGGCTAGTCGAGCAAAAACACGTGCGAGAGGATGCATCCCGCAGGGTAGTCGAGTAAAAACAAGTGCGAGGTTTTGTGGGATGCGCATGCGCAGGTTTTGTGGGATGCGCATGCGCAGGTTTTTTGGGATGCGCATGCGCAGGTTTTTTGGGATGCGCATGGCTAGTCGAGCAAAAACACGTGCGAGAGGATGCATCCCGCAGGCTAGTCGAGTAAAAACACGTGCGAGGTTTTGTGGGATGCGCATGCGCAGGTTTTGTGGGATGCGCATGCGCAGGTTTTTTGGGATGCGCATGCGCAGGTTTTTTGGGATGCGCATGCGCAGGTTTTTTGGGATGCGCATGGCTAGTCGAGCAAAAACACGTGCGAGAGGATGCATCCCGCAGGCTAGTCGAGTAAAAACACGTGCGAGAGGATGCATCCCGCAGGGTAGTCGAGTAAAAACACGTGCGAGAGGATGCATCCCGCAGGCTAGTCGAGCAAAAACACGTGCGAGAGGATGCATCCCGCAGGCAAGTCGAGTAAAAACACGTGCGAGAGGATGCATCCCGCAGGCTAGTCGAGTAAAAACACGTGCGAGGTTTTGTGGGATGCGCATGCGCAGGTTTTGTGGGATGCGCATGCGCAGGTTTTTTGGGATGCGCATGCGCAGGTTTTTTGGGATGCGCATGGCTAGTCGAGCAAAAACACGTGCGAGAGGATGCATCCCGCAGGCTGGTCGAGCAAAAACACGTGCGAGAGGATGCATCCCGCAGGCTAGTCGAGTAAAAACACGTGCGAGAGGATGCATCCCGCAGGCTAGTCGGGTAAAAACACGTGCGAGAGGATGCATCCCGCAGGCTAGTCGAGTAAAAACACGTGCGAGGTTTTGTGGGATGCGCATGCGCAGGTTTTGTGGGATGCGCATGCGCAGGTTTTTTTGGGATGCGCATGGCTAGTCGAGCAAAAACACGTGCGAGAGGATGCATCCCGCAGGCTAGTCGAGTAAAAACACGTGCGAGAGGATGCATCCTGCAGGCTAGACGAGTGAAAACACGTGCGAGGTTTTGTGGGATGCGCATGCGCAGGTTTTGTGGGATGCGCGTGCGCAGGTTTTTTGGGATGCGCATGGCTAGTCGAGCAAAAACACGTGCGAGAGGATGCATCCCGCAGGCAAGTCGAGTAAAAACACGTGCGAGAGGATGCATCCCGCAGGCTAGTCGAGTAAAAACACGTGCGAGGTTTTGTGGGATGCGCATGCGCAGGTTTTGTGGGATGCGCATGCGCAGGTTTTTTGGGATGCGCATGGCTAGTCGAGCAAAAACACGTGCGAGAGGATGCATCCCGCAGGCTGGTCGAGCAAAAACACGTGCGAGAGGATGCATCCCGCAGGCTAGTCGAGTAAAAACACGTGCGAGAGGATGCATCCCGCAGGCTAGTCGGGTAAAAACACGTGCGAGAGGATGCATCCCGCAGGCTAGTCGAGTAAAAACACGTGCGAGGTTTTGTGGGATGCGCATGCGCAGGTTTTGTGGGATGCGCATGCGCAGGTTTTTTTGGGATGCGCATGGCTAGTCGAGCAAAAACACGTGCGAGAGGATGCATCCCGCAGGCTAGTCGAGTAAAAACACGTGCGAGAGGATGCATCCTGCAGGCTAGACGAGTGAAAACACGTGCGAGGTTTTGTGGGATGCGCATGCGCAGGTTTTGTGGGATGCGCGTGCGCAGGTTTTTTGGGATGCGCATGGCTAGTCGAGCAAAAACACGTGCGAGAGGATGCATCCCGCAGGGTAGTCGAGAAAAACACGTGCGAGAGGATGCATCCCGCAGGCTAGTCGAGCAAAAACACGTGCGAGAGGATGCATCCCGCAGGCAAGTCGAGTAAAAACACGTGCGAGAGGATGCATCCCGCAGGCTAGTCGAGTAAAAACACGTGCGAGGTTTTGTGGGATGCGCATGCGCAGGTTTTTTGGGATGCGCATGGCTAGTCGAGCAAAAACACGTGCGAGAGGATGCATCCCGCAGGGTAGTCGAGTAAGAACACGTGCGAGAGGATGCATCCCGCAGGCTAGTCGAGCAAAAACACGTGCGAGAGGATGCATCCCGCAGGCTAGTCGAGTAAAAACACGTGCGAGGTTTTGTGGGATGCGCATGCGCAGGTTTTGTGGGATGCGCGTGCGCAGGTTTTTTGGGATGCGCATGGCTAGTCGAGCAAAAACACGTGCGAGAGGATGCATCCCGCAGGGTAGTCGAGAAAAACACGTGCGAGAGGATGCATCCCGCAGGCTAGTCGAGCAAAAACACGTGCGAGAGGATGCATCCCGCAGGCAAGTCGAGTAAAAACACGTGCGAGAGGATGCATCCCGCAGGCTAGTCGAGTAAAAACACGTGCGAGGTTTTGTGGGATGCGCATGCGCAGGTTTTGTGGGATGCGCATGCGCAGGTTTTTTGGGATGCGCATGGCTAGTCGAGCAAAAACACGTGCGAGAGGATGCATCCCGCAGGGTAGTCGAGTAAAAACAAGTGCGAGGTTTTGTGGGATGCGCATGCGCAGGTTTTGTGGGATGCGCATGCGCAGGTTTTTTGGGATGCGCATGCGCAGGTTTTTTGGGATGCGCATGGCTAGTCGAGCAAAAACACGTGCGAGAGGATGCATCCCGCAGGCTAGTCGAGTAAAAACACGTGCGAGGTTTTGTGGGATGCGCATGCGCAGGTTTTGTGGGATGCGCATGCGCAGGTTTTTTGGGATGCGCATGCGCAGGTTTTTTGGGATGCGCATGGCTAGTCGAGCAAAAACACGTGCGAGAGGATGCATCCCGCAGGCTAGTCGAGTAAAAACACGTGCGAGAGGATGCATCCCGCAGGGTAGTCGAGTAAAAACACGTGCGAGAGGATGCATCCCGCAGGCTAGTCGAGCAAAAACACGTGCGAGAGGATGCATCCCGCAGGCAAGTCGAGTAAAAACACGTGCGAGAGGATGCATCCCGCAGGCTAGTCGAGTAAAAACACGTGCGAGGTTTTGTGGGATGCGCATGCGCAGGTTTTGTGGGATGCGCATGCGCAGGTTTTTTGGGATGCGCATGCGCAGGTTTTTTGGGATGCGCATGGCTAGTCGAGCAAAAACACGTGCGAGAGGATGCATCCCGCAGGCTGGTCGAGCAAAAACACGTGCGAGAGGATGCATCCCGCAGGCTAGTCGAGTAAAAACACGTGCGAGAGGATGCATCCCGCAGGCTAGTCGGGTAAAAACACGTGCGAGAGGATGCATCCCGCAGGCTAGTCGAGTAAAAACACGTGCGAGGTTTTGTGGGATGCGCATGCGCAGGTTTTTTTGGGATGCGCATGGCTAGTCGAGCAAAAACACGTGCGAGAGGATGCATCCCGCAGGCTAGTCGAGTAAAAACACGTGCGAGAGGATGCATCCTGCAGGCTAGACGAGTGAAAACACGTGCGAGGTTTTGTGGGATGCGCATGCGCAGGTTTTGTGGGATGCGCGTGCGCAGGTTTTTTGGGATGCGCATGGCTAGTCGAGCAAAAACACGTGCGAGAGGATGCATCCCGCAGGCAAGTCGAGTAAAAACACGTGCGAGAGGATGCATCCCGCAGGCTAGTCGAGTAAAAACACGTGCGAGGTTTTGTGGGATGCGCATGCGCAGGTTTTGTGGGATGCGCATGCGCAGGTTTTTTGGGATGCGCATGGCTAGTCGAGCAAAAACACGTGCGAGAGGATGCATCCCGCAGGCTGGTCGAGCAAAAACACGTGCGAGAGGATGCATCCCGCAGGCTAGTCGAGTAAAAACACGTGCGAGAGGATGCATCCCGCAGGCTAGTCGGGTAAAAACACGTGCGAGAGGATGCATCCCGCAGGCTAGTCGAGTAAAAACACGTGCGAGGTTTTGTGGGATGCGCATGCGCAGGTTTTGTGGGATGCGCATGCGCAGGTTTTTTTGGGATGCGCATGGCTAGTCGAGCAAAAACACGTGCGAGAGGATGCATCCCGCAGGCTAGTCGAGTAAAAACACGTGCGAGAGGATGCATCCTGCAGGCTAGACGAGTGAAAACACGTGCGAGGTTTTGTGGGATGCGCATGCGCAGGTTTTGTGGGATGCGCGTGCGCAGGTTTTTTGGGATGCGCATGGCTAGTCGAGCAAAAACACGTGCGAGAGGATGCATCCCGCAGGGTAGTCGAGAAAAACACGTGCGAGAGGATGCATCCCGCAGGCTAGTCGAGCAAAAACACGTGCGAGAGGATGCATCCCGCAGGCAAGTCGAGTAAAAACACGTGCGAGAGGATGCATCCCGCAGGCTAGTCGAGTAAAAACACGTGCGAGGTTTTGTGGGATGCGCATGGCTAGTCGAGCAAAAACACGTGCGAGAGGATGCATCCCGCAGGGTAGTCGAGAAAAACACGTGCGAGAGGATGCATCCCGCAGGCTAGTCGAGCAAAAACACGTGCGAGAGGATGCATCCCGCAGGCAAGTCGAGTAAAAACACGTGCGAGAGGATGCATCCCGCAGGCTAGTCGAGTAAAAACACGTGCGAGGTTTTGTGGGATGCGCATGCGCAGGTTTTGTGGGATGCGCATGCGCAGGTTTTTTGGGATGCGCATGGCTAGTCGAGCAAAAACACGTGCGAGAGGATGCATCCCGCAGGCTAGTCGAGTAAAAACACGTGCGAGAGGATGCATCCCGCAGGCTAGACGAGTAAAAACACGTGCGAGGTTTTGTGGGATGCGCATGCGCAGGTTTTGTGGGATGCGCGTGCGCAGGTTTTTTGGGATGCGCATGGCTAGTCGAGCAAAAACACGTGCGAGAGGATGCATCCCGCAGGGTAGTCGAGAAAAACACGTGCGAGAGGATGCATCCCGCAGGCTAGTCGAGCAAAAACACGTGCGAGAGGATGCATCCCGCAGGCAAGTCGAGTAAAAACACGTGCGAGAGGATGCATCCCGCAGGCTAGTCGAGTAAAAACACGTGCGAGGTTTTGTGGGATGCGCATGCGCAGGTTTTGTGGGATGCGCATGCGCAGGTTTTTTGGGATGCGCATGGCTAGTCGAGCAAAAACACGTGCGAGAGGATGCATCCCGCAGGGTAGTCGAGTAAAAACAAGTGCGAGGTTTTGTGGGATGCGCATGCGCAGGTTTTGTGGGATGCGCATGCGCAGGTTTTGTGGGATGCGCATGCGCAGGTTTTTTGGGATGCGCATGCGCAGGTTTTTTGGGATGCGCATGGCTAGTCGAGCAAAAACGCGTGCGAGAGGATGCATCCCGCAGGCTAGTCGAGTAAAAACACGTGCGAGGTTTTGTGGGATGCGCATGCGCAGGTTTTGTGGGATGCGCATGCGCAGGTTTTTTGGGATGCGCATGCGCAGGTTTTTTGGGATGCGCATGGCTAGTCGAGCAAAAACACGTGCGAGAGGATGCATCCCGCAGGCTAGTCGAGTAAAAACACGTGCGAGAGGATGCATCCCGCAGGGTAGTCGAGTAAAAACACGTGCGAGAGGATGCATCCCGCAGGCTAGTCGAGCAAAAACACGTGCGAGAGGATGCATCCCGCAGGCAAGTCGAGTAAAAACACGTGCGAGAGGATGCATCCCGCAGGCTAGTCGAGTAAAAACACGTGCGAGGTTTTGTGGGATGCGCATGCGCAGGTTTTGTGGGATGCGCATGCGCAGGTTTTTTGGGATGCGCATGCGCAGGTTTTTTGGGATGCGCATGGCTAGTCGAGCAAAAACACGTGCGAGAGGATGCATCCCGCAGGCTAGTCGAGTAAAAACACGTGCGAGAGGATGAATCCCGAAGGCTAGTCGAGTAAAAACACGTGCGAGAGGATGCATCCCGCAGGCTAGTCGAGCAAAAACACGTGCGAGAGGATGCATCCCGCAGGCTGGTCGAGCAAAAACACGTGCGAGAGGATGCATCCCGCAGGGTAGTCGAGAAAAACACGTGCGAGAGGATGCATCCCGCAGGCTAGTCGAGCAAAAACACGTGCGAGAGGATGCATCCCGCAGGCAAGTCGAGTAAAAACACGTGCGAGAGGATGCATCCCGCAGGCTAGTCGAGTAAAAACACGTGCGAGAGGATGCATCCCGCAGGCTAGTCGAGTAAAAACACGTGCGAGAGGATGCATCCCGCAGGCTAGTCGAGTAAAAACACGTGCGAGGTTTTGTGGGATGCGCATGCGCAGGTTTTGTGGGATGCGCATGCGCAGGTTTTGTGGGATGCGCATGCGCAGGTTTTTTGGGATGCGCATGGCTAGTCGAGCAAAAACACGTGCGAGAGGATGCATCCCGCAGGGTAGTCGAGTAAAAACACGTGCGAGAGGATGCATCCCGCAGGGTAGTCGAGTAAAAACACGTGCGAGAGGATGCATCCCGCAGGCTAGTCGAGCAAAAACACGTGCGAGAGGATGCATCCCGCAGGCAAGTCGAGTAAAAACACGTGCGAGAGGATGCATCCCGCAGGCTAGTCGAGTAAAAACACGTGCGAGGTTTTGTGGGATGCGCATGCGCAGGTTTTGTGGGATGCGCATGCGCAGGTTTTTTGGGATGCGCATGGCTAGTCGAGCAAAAACACGTGCGAGAGGATGCATCCCGCAGGGTAGTCGAGTAAAAACAAGTGCGAGGTTTTGTGGGATGCGCATGCGCAGGTTTTGTGGGATGCGCATGCGCAGGTTTTTTGGGATGCGCATGCGCAGGTTTTTTGGGATGCGCATGGCTAGTCGAGCAAAAACACGTGCGAGAGGATGCATCCCGCAGGCTAGTCGAGTAAAAACACGTGCGAGGTTTTGTGGGATGCGCATGCGCAGGTTTTGTGGGATGCGCATGCGCAGGTTTTTTGGGATGCGCATGCGCAGGTTTTTTGGGATGCGCATGCGCAGGTTTTTTGGGATGCGCATGGCTAGTCGAGCAAAAACACGTGCGAGAGGATGCATCCCGCAGGCTAGTCGAGTAAAAACACGTGCGAGAGGATGCATCCCGCAGGGTAGTCGAGTAAAAACACGTGCGAGAGGATGCATCCCGCAGGCTAGTCGAGCAAAAACACGTGCGAGAGGATGCATCCCGCAGGCAAGTCGAGTAAAAACACGTGCGAGAGGATGCATCCCGCAGGCTAGTCGAGTAAAAACACGTGCGAGGTTTTGTGGGATGCGCATGCGCAGGTTTTGTGGGATGCGCATGCGCAGGTTTTTTGGGATGCGCATGCGCAGGTTTTTTGGGATGCGCATGGCTAGTCGAGCAAAAACACGTGCGAGAGGATGCATCCCGCAGGCTGGTCGAGCAAAAACACGTGCGAGAGGATGCATCCCGCAGGCTAGTCGAGTAAAAACACGTGCGAGAGGATGCATCCCGCAGGCTAGTCGGGTAAAAACACGTGCGAGAGGATGCATCCCGCAGGCTAGTCGAGTAAAAACACGTGCGAGGTTTTGTGGGATGCGCATGCGCAGGTTTTGTGGGATGCGCATGCGCAGGTTTTTTTGGGATGCGCATGGCTAGTCGAGCAAAAACACGTGCGAGAGGATGCATCCCGCAGGCTAGTCGAGTAAAAACACGTGCGAGAGGATGCATCCTGCAGGCTAGACGAGTGAAAACACGTGCGAGGTTTTGTGGGATGCGCATGCGCAGGTTTTGTGGGATGCGCGTGCGCAGGTTTTTTGGGATGCGCATGGCTAGTCGAGCAAAAACACGTGCGAGAGGATGCATCCCGCAGGCAAGTCGAGTAAAAACACGTGCGAGAGGATGCATCCCGCAGGCTAGTCGAGTAAAAACACGTGCGAGGTTTTGTGGGATGCGCATGCGCAGGTTTTGTGGGATGCGCATGCGCAGGTTTTTTGGGATGCGCATGGCTAGTCGAGCAAAAACACGTGCGAGAGGATGCATCCCGCAGGCTGGTCGAGCAAAAACACGTGCGAGAGGATGCATCCCGCAGGCTAGTCGAGTAAAAACACGTGCGAGAGGATGCATCCCGCAGGCTAGTCGGGTAAAAACACGTGCGAGAGGATGCATCCCGCAGGCTAGTCGAGTAAAAACACGTGCGAGGTTTTGTGGGATGCGCATGCGCAGGTTTTGTGGGATGCGCATGCGCAGGTTTTTTTGGGATGCGCATGGCTAGTCGAGCAAAAACACGTGCGAGAGGATGCATCCCGCAGGCTAGTCGAGTAAAAACACGTGCGAGAGGATGCATCCTGCAGGCTAGACGAGTGAAAACACGTGCGAGGTTTTGTGGGATGCGCATGCGCAGGTTTTGTGGGATGCGCGTGCGCAGGTTTTTTGGGATGCGCATGGCTAGTCGAGCAAAAACACGTGCGAGAGGATGCATCCCGCAGGGTAGTCGAGAAAAACACGTGCGAGAGGATGCATCCCGCAGGCTAGTCGAGCAAAAACACGTGCGAGAGGATGCATCCCGCAGGCAAGTCGAGTAAAAACACGTGCGAGAGGATGCATCCCGCAGGCTAGTCGAGTAAAAACACGTGCGAGGTTTTGTGGGATGCGCATGCGCAGGTTTTTTGGGATGCGCATGGCTAGTCGAGCAAAAACACGTGCGAGAGGATGCATCCCGCAGGGTAGTCGAGTAAGAACACGTGCGAGAGGATGCATCCCGCAGGCTAGTCGAGCAAAAACACGTGCGAGAGGATGCATCCCGCAGGCTAGTCGAGTAAAAACACGTGCGAGGTTTTGTGGGATGCGCATGCGCAGGTTTTGTGGGATGCGCGTGCGCAGGTTTTTTGGGATGCGCATGGCTAGTCGAGCAAAAACACGTGCGAGAGGATGCATCCCGCAGGGTAGTCGAGAAAAACACGTGCGAGAGGATGCATCCCGCAGGCTAGTCGAGCAAAAACACGTGCGAGAGGATGCATCCCGCAGGCAAGTCGAGTAAAAACACGTGCGAGAGGATGCATCCCGCAGGCTAGTCGAGTAAAAACACGTGCGAGGTTTTGTGGGATGCGCATGCGCAGGTTTTGTGGGATGCGCATGCGCAGGTTTTTTGGGATGCGCATGGCTAGTCGAGCAAAAACACGTGCGAGAGGATGTTATCCCGCAGGGTAGTCGAGTAAAAACAAGTGCGAGGTTTTGTGGGATGCGCATGCGCAGGTTTTGTGGGATGCGCATGCGCAGGTTTTTTGGGATGCGCATGCGCAGGTTTTTTGGGATGCGCATGGCTAGTCGAGCAAAAACACGTGCGAGAGGATGCATCCCGCAGGCTAGTCGAGTAAAAACACGTGCGAGGTTTTGTGGGATGCGCATGCGCAGGTTTTGTGGGATGCGCATGCGCAGGTTTTTTGGGATGCGCATGCGCAGGTTTTTTGGGATGCGCATGCGCAGGTTTTTTGGGATGCGCATGGCTAGTCGAGCAAAAACACGTGCGAGAGGATGCATCCCGCAGGCTAGTCGAGTAAAAACACGTGCGAGAGGATGCATCCCGCAGGGTAGTCGAGTAAAAACACGTGCGAGAGGATGCATCCCGCAGGCTAGTCGAGCAAAAACACGTGCGAGAGGATGCATCCCGCAGGCAAGTCGAGTAAAAACACGTGCGAGAGGATGCATCCCGCAGGCTAGTCGAGTAAAAACACGTGCGAGGTTTTGTGGGATGCGCATGCGCAGGTTTTGTGGGATGCGCATGCGCAGGTTTTTTGGGATGCGCATGCGCAGGTTTTTTGGGATGCGCATGGCTAGTCGAGCAAAAACACGTGCGAGAGGATGCATCCCGCAGGCTGGTCGAGCAAAAACACGTGCGAGAGGATGCATCCCGCAGGCTAGTCGAGTAAAAACACGTGCGAGAGGATGCATCCCGCAGGCTAGTCGGGTAAAAACACGTGCGAGAGGATGCATCCCGCAGGCTAGTCGAGTAAAAACACGTGCGAGGTTTTGTGGGATGCGCATGCGCAGGTTTTGTGGGATGCGCATGCGCAGGTTTTTTTGGGATGCGCATGGCTAGTCGAGCAAAAACACGTGCGAGAGGATGCATCCCGCAGGCTAGTCGAGTAAAAACACGTGCGAGAGGATGCATCCTGCAGGCTAGACGAGTGAAAACACGTGCGAGGTTTTGTGGGATGCGCATGCGCAGGTTTTGTGGGATGCGCGTGCGCAGGTTTTTTGGGATGCGCATGGCTAGTCGAGCAAAAACACGTGCGAGAGGATGCATCCCGCAGGCAAGTCGAGTAAAAACACGTGCGAGAGGATGCATCCCGCAGGCTAGTCGAGTAAAAACACGTGCGAGGTTTTGTGGGATGCGCATGCGCAGGTTTTGTGGGATGCGCATGCGCAGGTTTTTTGGGATGCGCATGGCTAGTCGAGCAAAAACACGTGCGAGAGGATGCATCCCGCAGGCTGGTCGAGCAAAAACACGTGCGAGAGGATGCATCCCGCAGGCTAGTCGAGTAAAAACACGTGCGAGAGGATGCATCCCGCAGGCTAGTCGGGTAAAAACACGTGCGAGAGGATGCATCCCGCAGGCTAGTCGAGTAAAAACACGTGCGAGGTTTTGTGGGATGCGCATGCGCAGGTTTTGTGGGATGCGCATGCGCAGGTTTTTTTGGGATGCGCATGGCTAGTCGAGCAAAAACACGTGCGAGAGGATGCATCCCGCAGGCTAGTCGAGTAAAAACACGTGCGAGAGGATGCATCCTGCAGGCTAGACGAGTGAAAACACGTGCGAGGTTTTGTGGGATGCGCATGCGCAGGTTTTGTGGGATGCGCGTGCGCAGGTTTTTTGGGATGCGCATGGCTAGTCGAGCAAAAACACGTGCGAGAGGATGCATCCCGCAGGGTAGTCGAGAAAAACACGTGCGAGAGGATGCATCCCGCAGGCTAGTCGAGCAAAAACACGTGCGAGAGGATGCATCCCGCAGGCAAGTCGAGTAAAAACACGTGCGAGAGGATGCATCCCGCAGGCTAGTCGAGTAAAAACACGTGCGAGGTTTTGTGGGATGCGCATGGCTAGTCGAGCAAAAACACGTGCGAGAGGATGCATCCCGCAGGGTAGTCGAGTAAGAACACGTGCGAGAGGATGCATCCCGCAGGCTAGTCGAGCAAAAACACGTGCGAGAGGATGCATCCCGCAGGCTAGTCGAGTAAAAACACGTGCGAGGTTTTGTGGGATGCGCATGCGCAGGTTTTGTGGGATGCGCGTGCGCAGGTTTTTTGGGATGCGCATGGCTAGTCGAGCAAAAACACGTGCGAGAGGATGCATCCCGCAGGGTAGTCGAGAAAAACACGTGCGAGAGGATGCATCCCGCAGGCTAGTCGAGCAAAAACACGTGCGAGAGGATGCATCCCGCAGGCAAGTCGAGTAAAAACACGTGCGAGAGGATGCATCCCGCAGGCTAGTCGAGTAAAAACACGTGCGAGGTTTTGTGGGATGCGCATGCGCAGGTTTTGTGGGATGCGCATGCGCAGGTTTTTTGGGATGCGCATGGCTAGTCGAGCAAAAACACGTGCGAGAGGATGCATCCCGCAGGGTAGTCGAGTAAGAACACGTGCGAGAGGATGCATCCCGCAGGCTAGTCGAGCAAAAACACGTGCGAGAGGATGCATCCCGCAGGCTAGTCGAGTAAAAACACGTGCGAGAGGATGCATCCCGCAGGCTAGTCGAGTAAAAACACGTGCGAGGTTTTGTGGGATGCGCATGCGCAGGTTTTGTGGGATGCGCATGCGCAGGTTTTTTGGGATGCGCATGGCTAGTCGAGCAAAAACACGTGCGAGAGGATGCATCCCGCAGGGTAGTCGAGTAAAAACACGTGCGAGAGGATGCATCCCGCAGGCTAGTCGAGCAAAAACATGTGCGAGAGGATGCATCCCGCAGGCTAGTCGAGTAAAAACACGTGCGAGAGGATGCATCCCGCAGGCTAGTCGAGCACAAACACGTGCGAGAGGATGCATCCCGCAGGCTAGTCGAGCAAAAACACGTGCGAGAGGATGCATCCCGCAGGCTGGTCGAGCAAAAACACGTGCGAGAGAATGCATCCCGCAGGCTAGTCGAGTAAAAACACGTGCGAGGTTTTGTGGGATGCGCATGCGCAGGTTTTGTTGGATGCGCATGGCTAGTCGAGCAAAAACACGTGCGAGAGGATGCATCCCGCAGGCTAGTCGAGTAAAAACACGTGCGAGAGGATGCATCCCGCAGGCTAGTCGAGCAAAAACACGTGCGAGAGGATGCATCCCGCAGGCTAGTCGAGCAAAAACACGTGCGAGAGGATGCATCCCGCAGGCTAGTCGAGTAAAAACACGTGCGAGGTTTTGTGGGATGCGCATGCGCAGGTTTTGTGGGATGCGCATGCGCAGGTTTTGTGGGATGCGCATGCGCAGGTTTTTTGGGATGCGCATGGCTAGTCGAGCAAAAACACGTGCGAGAGGATGCATCCCGCAGGGTAGTCGAGTAAAAACACGTGCGAGAGGATGCATCCCGCAGGCTAGTCGAGTAAAAACACGTGCGAGAGGATGCATCCCGCAGGCTAGTCGGGTAAAAACACGTGCGAGAGGATACATCCCGCAGGCTAGTCGGGTAAAAACACGTGCGAGAGGATGCATCCCGCAGGCTAGTCGAGTAAAAACACGTGCGAGGTTTTGTGGGATGCGCATGCGCAGGTTTTGTGGGATGCGCATGCGCAGGTATTGTGGGATGCGCATGCGCAGGTTTTTTGGGATGCGCATGGCTAGTCGAGCAAAAACACGTGCGAGAGGATGCATCCCGCAGGCTAGTCGAGTAAAAACACGTGCGAGAGGATGCATCCTGCAGGCTAGACGAGTAAAAACACGTGCGAGGTTTTGTGGGATGCGCATGCGCAGGTTTTGTGGGATGCGCGTGCGCAGGTTTTTTGGGATGCGCATGGCTAGTCGAGCAAAAACACGTGCGAGAGGATGCATCCCGCAGGGTAGTCGAGAAAAACACGTGCGAGAGGATGCATCCCGCAGGCTAGTCGAGCAAAAACACGTGCGAGAGGATGCATCCCGCAGGGTAGTCGAGAAAAACACGTGCGAGAGGATGCATCCCGCAGGCTAGTCGAGTAAAAACACGTGCGAGGTTTTGTGGGATGCGCATGCGCAGGTTTTGTGGGATGCGCATGCGCAGGTTTTTTTGGGATGCGCATGGCTAGTCGAGCAAAAACACGTGCGAGAGGATGCATCCCGCAGGCTAGTCGAGTAAAAACACGTGCGAGAGGATGCATCCTGCAGGCTAGACGAGTGAAAACACGTGCGAGGTTTTGTGGGATGCGCATGCGCAGGTTTTGTGGGATGCGCGTGCGCAGGTTTTTTGGGATGCGCATGGCTAGTCGAGCAAAAACACGTGCGAGAGGATGCATCCCGCAGGGTAGTCGAGAAAAACACGTGCGAGAGGATGCATCCCGCAGGCTAGTCGAGCAAAAACACGTGCGAGAGGATGCATCCCGCAGGCAAGTCGAGTAAAAACACGTGCGAGAGGATGCATCCCGCAGGCTAGTCGAGTAAAAACACGTGCGAGGTTTTGTGGGATGCGCATGGCTAGTCGAGCAAAAACA
Organism: Lasioglossum baleicum; assembly: GCF_051020765.1. NCBI lineage: Eukaryota > Metazoa > Arthropoda > Insecta > Hymenoptera > Halictidae > Lasioglossum > Lasioglossum baleicum. Next base: position 302,989 of record NW_027469102.1, on the reverse strand, counting down.
CGTGCGAGAGGATGCATCCCGCAGGGTAGTCGAGTAAGAACACGTGCGAGAGGATGCATCCCGCAGGCTAGTCGAGCAAAAACACGTGCGAGAGGATGCATCCCGCAGGCTAGTCGAGTAAAAACACGTGCGAGGTTTTGTGGGATGCGCATGCGCAGGTTTTGTGGGATGCGCGTGCGCAGGTTTTTTGGGATGCGCATGGCTAGTCGAGCAAAAACACGTGCGAGAGGATGCATCCCGCAGGGTAGTCGAGAAAAACACGTGCGAGAGGATGCATCCCGCAGGCTAGTCGAGCAAAAACACGTGCGAGAGGATGCATCCCGCAGGCAAGTCGAGTAAAAACACGTGCGAGAGGATGCATCCCGCAGGCTAGTCGAGTAAAAACACGTGCGAGGTTTTGTGGGATGCGCATGCGCAGGTTTTGTGGGATGCGCATGCGCAGGTTTTTTGGGATGCGCATGGCTAGTCGAGCAAAAACACGTGCGAGAGGATGCATCCCGCAGGGTAGTCGAGTAAGAACACGTGCGAGAGGATGCATCCCGCAGGCTAGTCGAGCAAAAACACGTGCGAGAGGATGCATCCCGCAGGCTAGTCGAGTAAAAACACGTGCGAGAGGATGCATCCCGCAGGCTAGTCGAGTAAAAACACGTGCGAGGTTTTGTGGGATGCGCATGCGCAGGTTTTGTGGGATGCGCATGCGCAGGTTTTTTGGGATGCGCATGGCTAGTCGAGCAAAAACACGTGCGAGAGGATGCATCCCGCAGGGTAGTCGAGTAAAAACACGTGCGAGAGGATGCATCCCGCAGGCTAGTCGAGCAAAAACATGTGCGAGAGGATGCATCCCGCAGGCTAGTCGAGTAAAAACACGTGCGAGAGGATGCATCCCGCAGGCTAGTCGAGCACAAACACGTGCGAGAGGATGCATCCCGCAGGCTAGTCGAGCAAAAACACGTGCGAGAGGATGCATCCCGCAGGCTGGTCGAGCAAAAACACGTGCGAGAGAATGCATCCCGCAGGCTAGTCGAGTAAAAACACGTGCGAGGTTTTGTGGGATGCGCATGCGCAGGTTTTGTTGGATGCGCATGGCTAGTCGAGCAAAAACACGTGCGAGAGGATGCATCCCGCAGGCTAGTCGAGTAAAAACACGTGCGAGAGGATGCATCCCGCAGGCTAGTCGAGCAAAAACACGTGCGAGAGGATGCATCCCGCAGGCTAGTCGAGCAAAAACACGTGCGAGAGGATGCATCCCGCAGGCTAGTCGAGTAAAAACACGTGCGAGGTTTTGTGGGATGCGCATGCGCAGGTTTTGTGGGATGCGCATGCGCAGGTTTTGTGGGATGCGCATGCGCAGGTTTTTTGGGATGCGCATGGCTAGTCGAGCAAAAACACGTGCGAGAGGATGCATCCCGCAGGGTAGTCGAGTAAAAACACGTGCGAGAGGATGCATCCCGCAGGCTAGTCGAGTAAAAACACGTGCGAGAGGATGCATCCCGCAGGCTAGTCGGGTAAAAACACGTGCGAGAGGATACATCCCGCAGGCTAGT